>NC_137961.1:19508062-20013062 GCF_963924665.1 Micromys minutus | reverse complement strand
ATCAACCCCTTCAAGGGCACATTCCCAGTGACCTGAAATCCTCCCAGGAGATGCCAGCTCCTACAACTCCATAGTACCTCTGGGGACTACCACTGCAGAGGCTAGGACTTTATGCATGGGACTTTGGGGGACATTCATCCCAACCATAGCAGTAAGAGAAGATAGGGCACTTCCTTTCTCTTTGTGTAGCTCAATATTCTGGCTTTTTAAATTAACACCTATTTCCCAGACAGAGTCTTGCTAGGTATTCCAGGATTGCTTCAAGTGTGTAGGCCCCAATCAGTCTCCTGAGGAGCCACAAGACCTAGCTCTAACTCAGTTTCATCCTTGGTTGCTCTTAGGATGTCAGTGAGCAGCCTGGTACCCATCTGAGCTGCTCAAGTCCTACCCTGTGCTATTGGATGTTCTTCTTTGCCTGAGAGTTCGTGTGCTGGGAGGTGGGTACCCAGTTAGCTGTACTGAGAACTGGTGGAACATTGAAGGGGTACTGAGATGGTGACAATGTTACCCTCAGAAGCCACTCATGCTCTTCTTCCAATTGCTAACCTCTTGTACGACAGGACTGGGTAGTTTAAGAGGGGGTTGTGTAAGAAATGGCTACTGTACATAACTGGATATCCTTCTTGTCATTCTCATGCAAAACATTAGGAAAATTATTAATGTTCTGTATATATTAATTAATGCTAGAAATGATCTGTTGGCAGTTGTTTCTTAACCATCTAGTTTTCCCAAAGAAGCACACAGAGACCTTTTTGAAATGATGACATAATCCCCATTTGTCTCCATTTAAGAACCAGGCCTGATTTCCAAAAGAAGACCTTAAGGCACCAGCTCCAGGAACAGACCATAAAATCTAGAAACAAGGTCATAAAATCTCCTCCCAAAGAACAGCCTGGGGCTAACCACAGAAATGGGGAAATATCTCAGAATGAGCCAGCTGTGCTGGAAAGCCCTATATCATCCTATGTTTAAACATTCATGACATAGGAATATAGACCCCTGACTACCTGTGACCCCTTAGTACCCACCAATATGCTTAGCCAATGAATTTAAATTATAACCTTGCTGATGTAACCTGTACCCCTAAAGATTATAAAAACTGCTTGTTTTCGGAGTTGCCTCTTCTCTGGATATAGGCTAGCCTAGTGTACTAGACAAATAAACCTCTTGCTTTTGCATAGATCCCCAATCTGTTGTCTCATTTATGGGAGTCTCAAATAGGTAAGACTCAATTTGGGTCTTAAACAGAAGGTTGGATCCCTGTAGCTAGGATCAGCCAGCTTCCTTACACAACCCAGGGCATTTTGTCCAGAAGTGGAAGCATCATCAGTGGACTGGGCCCTCCCATATCAATCAATGGTCAAGACAATTCTGCACCTACATGGCCAAGGGCAAAGTGATCTGAGGAAGCTCTGAAGTGACACTCCCTTTTCCTAGAGGCGTTTAGCTGTATAAAATTGATTAAAAAAAAATCAAAACCAAACCAAACCCCCCCCCCAAAAAAAAATCCTAACTAGAACAGCTAATGTGGAGAATTGATTTATTAAAATTAGAAATGCATTTTAGAATTAAATTTTTCTTGGTGTTGAGGTTTATTTCCATGGGTTATTGTGTATAACTCTTAGATATGTGAATATTCTCTAGGTGTCATTTATTATTATTCACTGAGCTTCCTCTCATCTGCTGACCCCTTAGAATCATGGCAGTCACACCATTTGTGTTTCTGCCTATGACTGTTTCAACAAATTAGTGTAATATGCAAAGGCCAAAACCCAAAATGTGAAGCCAATGTCACTGGTCTAACTTTTACACAATCCCAGATCTCATTAAAGTTTCTTTTAGTGCAGAGGTCAGAGGTCAACAGTGGGTGCCTTCTATAACTGCTCTCCACCATCTGTTTGTTTTTGAAGTAGAAGCTCTTGCTACATCTGGAGTTTGCCAAAACATCTCAGCTGCTGCCTCCAGGGATCCTCCTGTTTCTGCCTGCCTGACCAATGCTGAGCTTGCAGACAGGAACCCCCCACACTCACATCCTACTGTGTATACCGCAAGCATTTTGCCAGCTAAGCCACCACCACAGCTCCCAGATGGAAAAATCTTTAGAGAGAATCTTGACCCTACAACATAGAGGCCTGGATATGGGCACTTGACAGGTTAGAAGACAAGTTGTTGGAGCAAACCTAGTCCCCATCCTAAAGTACAGCCCTCCTCCAGTTTCTGGGGGAGTGAAGAGGATTTGTTGAATATTTGGGAAAGTTTTGAGCCTTCTAAACCTCCTTCCATCATATGCAGCCCTTTACATTCTTCATTTAATTCTAACCTAGCTCATATTCGCTGGTAAACCTGTCTTATCACAACTACAAGATAGATTTGCAACTCTATTAAACAAATATGGCTGTTAAATATTTAAATATTTTTGTCTATGTATCTGTATCTACATTATCACTCCAGGTTTTCTTAACATATCCTCTACAAAAAGCAGGATGGCATTTTTTGGTGTGGCCTTGTTGGAGGAAGTATGTCACTGTGGGGGGTGTGCTTGGAGACCCTCCTTCTAGCTGCCTGGAGATAGTTTTTTCCTGGAGGTCTTCTGACCAAGATGCAGAACTCTCAGCTCTTCTCGTGCCTGGATGCTGTCATGCTCCTACCTTAATGATAATGGACTGAACCTCTGAATCTATAAGCCTGTCCCTATTAAACATTGTCACTTATAAAAATGTTGTGTCTTCACTGCAATAAAACCCTAGGAAAAACATGTATGTAAAAAAAAATCTCTGATAAAGAACTTATATCACAAGTTTTAAAAGCTCTTACAACTCAAGAAGAAAACAAAGGCTAGAGAGAGTTCAGCAGTCATGAGTCCTGACAGCTCTACCAGAACACCCAAGTTGCACTCTCAGTATGTACTTGTCGACTCATAACTGTCTGTAACCCCAGCACTAGGGGATTCAATACACAATTCTGGACTCGGCAGGCAGCATGCATGCATATGGTGCACAAATGTACGTGTGGATAAAGCAGTCATACACAAAAAATTTAAATTAGTATTTAAACAGACAACCTCAATAAAATAATAGGCCAAAGGTACCAACCAGCACTTTAGTAAAGAAAGCAGATGAGGGTTGCCAAGATAGTGCAGTGGGTAAAGGTGCTTGCTGCCAAGTCTGACCACCTGCATTTGATTTCCACACCCACCCTGTAGAAGTAAAGATTCCCCAAAGCTGTCTTCTGACCTCTATACAGACCCTGGTGGGAGAAGAGAACCTGCTCCCAAAAGTTGTCCTCCAACAACTTGTGCATACATTGGCATAATTAAAATTTCCTAGGATACATGCACACACAGGATAGACGAGGTTCACAAATGTGCTTTGTGAAACTCTGTGTGCTTGCATGAGATCCAGTTTCTCCTTCAGTATTCTGAACATGCTATTGAAGTATTGTCTTTAAAGTGGTGTGTTTAGGGGACCTATTGAGAAGAGACAGAACTGAGTATTAATTGTTCCTATTAGCTTGATGAGTGTATTGGTGAAGGGGTTTCTAGAGTGGTTTGACTAAGGAGGGAAGACCACCCAACATGTGGTTGGTAGCACCATCCCAAGGAATGGAGGCCTAGACTCAACAAAGAGGGAAAGGAAGAAAGGTTGATAACGCTGAGGATCACTAGTATTCATCCCTCTCTGTTTAACTGAGTGAGGATACCACATGGCCAGCTACTTCATCATCCCTCTGTCAAAGGAGAAAAAGAGCCATCAGGCAAGTCCCAGAAGCCCAGGTTACAACAGTCATCTATAGTTGCCAACTGGATGCCTTTTCACTAAGCTTACTCCTGCAACCCTACCCCTGACTCCCAGTGGTGGTCCTCAGTGCTGTATGGGTAGAGACATTCCTATCAGTCAATGCAAGGAAGGAAAGGGGCCTGAATCAAACTATCCACAACAAACGGAGAAAAGAATCTGTGCATGACAACAAACCAGCACCAGTAAGACAGAACTTCTCGCCAAGCTCACAACCCACTTGGACTCACTCCCTTTGTGTCTGTGCTGTGAGTCTGCACTCAGCACGTGTGGACACGCCTTCTGATTTGCTCGGCCTCTCCACTGTGTATCTGAGGTCTGGCACTAGAACTCTGTTGCAAGAAGAAATTCTAGTGCCCAGTTGGCCTTAATTCAGACTGCAAAAGAGGACTCCTTTGTTCTTTGTGTTAATGTCATTTCCCAGAAGTCTTTCTGGGATTCAGTCCATTGGAAAACCACCTCAGCTTTTGCTTGTCTCCCAGCACCTACGTTAAGTAATAAGCATTACATGTATATTCTGCCAAAGTAGTTTTCCTGGGTATAATCAAACGCCAAAGAATAATAATATCTAAGTATTCTGTGTTTCAGTAGGTAATTCAAACAATTGTATTGTATCTGAGGAATGTGAACATTCGGAAAGTATATATCATAGATTAGACCTGCTAATTCTTTCAAGGTGAAAAGGGGAAAAAGTTGCAATTTACCCTCTTTGTATCTGATACAAGAAAATATAATAATAATGTTCACAAGGAAATCCATTACTTTGTAAGGTAACATAAAATTAATAAAAGCTAAATGTTTATTTTAAGAACTAGCTAATTAGTAGATCTAATTAGAATTTACAAGAATCAATAGAACAGTAAAGGTTCATAAAGACTTTTATACATTAAAGAAACCTACATATTTTTAGGTTAGCACATCAAATATAAGCTGATACTAGAAATACCCATCCTGGGCTACAAATATGTGGTCAACATGAATAAAAATGGAAGGCCCTATGTACTGTTCATCCAGAAACTAACAGGAACATTTCTAGATGTCAGAAGTAAATGAGGCAGGGGTTGTCAGGTGGAATGAAATTAAAAACCTTGCTAGTTACCTCAGAAGGCATGCACAGACAGTTATGTACAATTTCTAGGCTAGCTTGTTGGGCTACATATTGTGTTCTAAGCCAGCCAAAACAACAACAAACAAACAAACAAAACAAATCCTGTAATACTGCAGTGCCCATAGAAGTGACAATTTTGGCCTAAGTCATTTTTGTACCTCCTTCTCCAGAGTAATTAATATTCATATACTTTTCTATTTCCAAAGGGCTATGACATAGATGATTAACTATCAGCTCTTGCTAGCAAAAGAGATATTTTGAAAGTTAATGTCACGCTTACGAGTGTGATGTTGGGAAGATGCAGGCAAACATGTCCTAAGAGCATCATGACTAAAATGTGACTAAGTTGAGGGCACAGCCAGAGACGTGTAGATAAGTAGTTTGTGATCTGGGAAAAATCACTGTCCTTGAACATGCCTCTGAATCAGCAAGAAAATTCATCCTCTACTGAGGCTCTGAAATAGAAGAAAGCCACAGCCAGCCTGTGGTTAGCTGTGGAGAACAGATTTATTCTGTGTGCTTGGCTCAAATGATCCTAAGCAAATGTCTGAATGTCAGGATGTCACAAAATCCACCCAAGCTAGGTGAATGTAAAACTGCTTATGGTTAAGATCTCATGTCCTAAGCACACACTAGCCAACAGGAGATGAACTCAACTGGAGATGAATTTACAACGTGAAGAAATGAGTCACATCCGCGAACCATCAATAGACACAACAAGAATTTGTATAGTAAGGACTAGAAAAGGAACACGGTCTTCTTAGGAGGACACTTTGAAATCAAGAAGAATGTAACCCTAGCAAAAGAACAACAGCACAATTTAAGAAGAGCAGGAGGATCTGTAAGAGAGCTAAACAGAATCACCTTGCAAAGAAAATACATAACCAAAAGAAAAAAATTAAAAATGAAAACAGTAGACAGGACATTCAAATCGTTTTTCTTTCATTAATTTGTCTAAAGCTCTGGCATTTTGTGGCATTTAAGTCTGAAAATTGACTCTTGCATACGTAAGACTTTAGTTTTGTCCCACTGAAATTGTATGCGAAGGTCTGTTTTTCATTACAGTTGTTGTTTGTTTGTTTACCTCAAACCCTAATTTTAAGTTCAGGATACCACAGTAAATTGCACATTTGGCAGTTTTCAATGATTTCTCTATGATACATAAATAAACATAAAAATGCAAACAATTAGCAAGCTCTTTGACAATCCTATAAAATGAACATAAAATTAGCCGTGCCGTTACCAAACACTGTACCCTAACAGGCTATTAGTTAATCTGATGATTATTTTAACTATGTTGAGGCTAATGACTGAAGATTTAGTTTATAGGATTCACAAAGTTCTATTGTTAGACTGAGAACAAAGATAGAGATATAATTATTCTGTAATTTTTTAGTAATAATAAATATCTCACAGCATCACCATTACATAAACAAAGTGATTTTAATGCAAAAGGTTAATACTTTAAGTTAGTTTTTAAAAAAATATTTACTTATTTATTTTATGTATATGAGTACACTGTAGCTATCTTCAGACACATCAGAAGAGGGCATTGGATCCCATTACAGATGGTTGTGAGCTACCATGTGGTTGCTGGGAACTGAACCCAAGAGCTCTGGAAGAGCAGTCAGTGCTCTTAACCACTAAGCCATCTCTCCAGCCCCCTTAAGTTAGGTTTTTAAAGCACTGAATACATTAGCAATTCCTACCTTAGAATAAAACAAGTTAAAAATAAATTATATAATGATAACAATACCTACTTTACCATAAAACATATTAAAAGTAATTCGTTCTCTGGGTATTTGACATCATACTGCATGTTTCAGGATCTCCGCTGATCCCCATCTTAGGAAATAAATACAAAATAGTAGGGAAACTGGGCCTAGTGGTACATGCCAATCATCACAGCTACTTGGGAGGCTGGTGTAATGAGATAGCAAACTTAAGGTGTGTCAGAGAAGTTTAGCTAGACTTTATGTAAATTAAAATCTCAGCAATTCTGGGGCTTGGGAAAGAGCTTAGTCAGGAAAGTGCCTGCTGTCTGAGCATCAAGACCAGGGCCCACATAAAAGCTGGGTGTGGTGATCGTGATCAACAATTGTAATACCAGAGCTACAGGAGTGGAGATGCTGGATCTTGACCTCACCGGCCAGCCAGACTAGCTCCAGGTGCAGTAATAGACTCGTGATAGAAGACACATGACAATAACATCTGGTCTGCAAACACACATGCAAACATGTGCATACATACCCACATGCCTACAATCATATAAGAACTCCACAACTATACAAGTGCACTCACAAACACACACGTACACAAATGCACTTGCATACATATAATTTCTTAAGTTTCTCTCAACATAGCTTTACCCATGAACTCTCTATGTAGCCATGGTAGGCTTTGAACTCCAGATCTTTCCTGTGTTTACTTCTGGAGCTACAAGATTATACACAGTTCCAACTAAATCTATTAGATATGGCTGAGATGTAGCTCAATGGTAGGCCTAGGAGTCAGGAAACCCTGGTTTTGGTCACAGTAAAACACCTTCTCTGCCTTTTCCCAGAGGCAGCAGAAGTTCAAATGGAGGTCTTTCTTAGGTGTTCTATACAAGTCTGAGATCACAGAAGAATGTTACAGATACCAAAGCACGGCTGGGCTATAAAAATCCTTGCCTGGACTGGGGGGGGGGGGGGGTTGGATCTTTAAACATAAAAGAAGAAACAGGAAGAGCAGAACAACAAAAATACACTTGGAAGGGGAAAATAGCATCAGTGTCTTTTTAAATGGCCCTACTTGGTGGCATTTATTTGAATTCTGAAGCTTATAGATTGGAATGTAGGAAAGGGATCCTTTTCCAAAAATACCTTCCTATGCAGGACAATGCTGTTTGTATCCAACCCTGTCTCAAAACCAAAAACAACCAATAAAAAAGAAAATACAATATTAACAGTTTGTTTCAAGCTCATAACTGATAAGATAATGCCATATAATAGAAAAACATTTTAAATAAGAATTTCTTTATTTATACATTACATAACTAAAGTTCTCAGAGATAAAATAACTTGGCCACCCTTTATAGATACTTCACAGAAAGACAGAGATTACAGGTCAGACCTTCTGACTAGCAGCCCAGCCCCATAAGAGACAGAACATTTGCCTGGGGAGATCTGGAATCCCACAAAGACTTTATGTAACTGTGTAATGCTAGCACATTCTAAGTACATAATATAATGTGGTTTAACATGTTTTTTTTTTTTTTTTTTTTTAGGAAGAAAATGAGCCAAATGCTATTTAAGAGGCCACTGATGCTCAACAAATATTTACTGAGGGTTCACTGGTGTTGAGTGTTTCAGACACTTAAGGCCTATTAACGAATAAAATGAGAGACATTTATCATGTTGCTGGCTTATATTCTGGGGCATAAACAAACATTATTATAATAGATGTAAGTATGGAAATTATATTAGAAATGTTATGATAAAGAATGGGCAGAGCAAGTGAGATTGGTGGTGCCATCTAAGGGGACTGGTTTTGTATTTGCGGCAGGGTCTCTACGTAGCTTTGGTTATCCCAGAAATTAGTGTATAGACCATTCAGCTGACCAGGAACTAATAAAGATCCTCCGGCTTCTGCTTCCTGAGAGCTTGGATTAAAAGTGAACACCACCATGCCCAGCATCGATAGGTACCATTTTTAACAGAGGGAAGGATGTGTTTTTAAACAGGATGATGGGCTCAGCCTCATTAAGAAGGTAAGAGATTTAGTTATGTGCATATGGTAGAGTATGTCAGGCAGAGGAAAAAGGCAGTACAAAAGTCTAAGCGCTTGCTTAATGAGAACTGTGGCAGAGTGAGAGAGGATTGAGACAATGTGGACAGCACCTGATGTTTGCTACAGTAAATTGGAGAAAGGCATGCTGGGAATTAATTTTGTCAATGAAACAGAAGACACATGTTTTCTATATATGCTGTATTTATGAAAAGCTAAAAACGTGTGCATAGGAACTGGGCATACAGCTTGGCTGAGTGCTTGTCTGGCACATATAAGATGCTCAGGGTTGGATCACCAACATTTCGTACACCTTAAGAGGTGGTGTATGTGTATAATCCCAGCACGGGGGAGGCAGAAGCAGGAGGATCAGAAATCCAGCATCTTCTTTAGCTATATAGGAAGTTTAGTGAGTTTAGGCCAACCCGGGATACATAAAATCCTGTTGAAAGAAAGAAAGGAAGAAAGAAAGAGAGGGAGGGAGAAAGGGAGAGAGGAAGGGAGAAAGGGAGAGAGGAAGGGAGGGAGAAACAAAAGAAAGAAAGAAAGAAACAAAGAAAAAAAGAGAGGAAGGAAGAGGGTGGGTGAGGGGGAGGAATGGAGTAGGAGGGAAGAGAGAAAGAGAGGAGGAGGAGGAGGAAGAGGAAGAAGAGGAAGGAGGAAGAAGAGGAGTAGGAGGAAGAAGAGGAAAAGGAGGAGGAGGAAGAAGAGGAGGAGGAGAAAAAGAAAGAACTATTCTACCAATTAAAACAAAGACCAAATGGGGGAAAATGCATATAAGGATAGTGGTATGAATGAGTATTAGAAAAAGTGTAGTCTTATATGTCACATTGCAAACCAAAACCAAACCAAACCAAAACAACAACAACAACAACAAAAACCCCACAGCTTTCCTTAAATGGAATAAGAGGAAATTGAGTAATTTTGAGTCGTTATATCACCCCAAATTTATAACACAGATTTAAACTACCCTGAATCCCACGTTCCAGCTGGGAGCAATTTTGTGAGGTTTCACAGAATAAAGACATCAAGGCAAGTGTAAAATCCACTGTTGTACTTCACTAAAGTTCTCCAGAGACAGGTAGAGCAAGAGGGAGGCTTTGCTTCAGTCTCGGATCCTATCTTACTGCAATCTTAGCTTTCGGTTGGTGGAAGCTAGTGGTCTGTTGAGTCAATAGATTTCGAAAGGTTTTTATCTACCAGTCACAAGATGTTAGTTCACACATAGTTGGGCAGGAATTGCTGCTCCGAAGTCCTAGATCCAGCCTAGATAAGGTAATTAGCCTCCGGACTTGCAGCATTCTAAGCTTTCCATCATGCTGCAGTTCTAGTCCATGTCTCTGCAGACATAGCTCCTTTCCTTCCTCCTTCACAACAATTAACACACTAAAGGTAAAACAAACTGTCACACTGCTATTATTTCAAAGAGAAGAAAAACAATTAAAAAAATCTGGTAAATACCCCTTCAGGATACGGAATCCTGAAGCCAGACTGAGTTCTTTCTTTTTGAGACATAAAAAAATTCTACAAAGCCCTGGCTGTCCTATGTAGATCAGGCTGGGCTTGAACTCATGGAGATTCACCGGTCTCTGCCTCCTCGGTGCTAGAATTAAGGCATGGGCCACAATGTTCTGCCAGGATGAGTTCTCTTAAAGAAAAAGGCAAAGATTCTAACATTGTTAAGCAGAACTTCTTTTAAAGGCATAAACTTACACGTGTGTTAACTGGCCCCCAATAATTCTGGCTTAATGAGGGGCGGTGTCTGAGTAAAACAGCAGATCAACTCCTTCTCCGGTGTCCACCCCTCACCTTTTAACTTTGGACAAATACCAAATAGGATGAATTCCCTATTCAGAATTTTCTTAACTGCCAATGGACTTAGAGACACCGGGAGAGACTCAAAACATCTTCTGGCCCAGCCCTTTTCCCCACTTGTCTCTGCAGGGCTGAGGCCTTCCCCACTCCGGGGAAACGGTGGAGCCGCGCTCTTTAAGAAGGGAGGCTGAACCTGGCCCAGGGAAGCGCCAGGCGCGCCCCGAGCGCCTATGGTTTGCGGGATTCTCTGGGTGACCGCGATGCGGGGGCCGAGACCAGACGCACCCGAGACAGTGCGAGGTCGTAAGCTCAGGTAGGTTCTCGTGGCCAGACTTTGCTCAGAACCGCAGGCCGGAGGCAGACGCCCCTTCTGTTTGGCTCGGCAACCCGAAGAGCCGGCACGGAGCACGCACGCCAGGCGCCGAGTGTAGGCCGCGTGAGGACCCCGACCGCCGCGCTGCGGCCGTGCGCACCTCCCCCGTGGGCCCGCCCCTCACCGCGACTCGACCAATCGGCGGCCTCGTCCGCGCGCCGCGCCTGGTGGGCGGAGCCGCGCAGCGCCGTCGCAGCGCCGGGTCCCGCCCCCAGCGCGGCGCTCATCACTCTCCGCACCGCCCTGCCGCCGGCGGGGAGGAGCGGAAGCCGCTGTCCGGGGACGGACTCCCGCGCCTGAGAGCCGTGGTGCGGTCAGGGCGCGCGCCGGGACGAGCCCGCGGTCGGCCCTCCGAGAGGACGGCAGCCGCTCTCCATGCCTGTGTGGTGCTGCCGCTGCTCCCTGGCCGGTCATTTCAGGTGACTTTCCTCCCCCCGGGATGGGTCGGAGCTGGCTCTGCAGCGTGTGCTCCTCGGCCGCCGCCCGCTGGGCCGGCGCTGCTCGGAGCTCCGGGGACCCCGCTCTTTTCTTGTCCCCCTCTTCTGGGTCCTGGACCGCGCGGGTCACAGGACGGCGAGAGTGGCTAGGCCGGCGGTGAGTCGGTTACATGTAAATGGTCATTTGAAAATCCGGGAAGAGCCTCCTTGAAATGTTTGATCTTTTAAAGATCTAGGAACATAAGTTACTGGCTGGAAGGAAGTGGAGAAGAATGTGTCATGTAGTGACAGTGGGTGGTGACTTAGTAAGGTATTAGTGACTTAAAGCCATGTTAGGCTGGAGAAATTTGGAAAGTGGCCGATTTTATACTCAAATTATGATGAAAGTTTCTTAAGGTGAGAAAGAGGATAGTTTTAAATATGAATGAACGTATGTTCTAGATCTAGTACAATTGACCAACACTTCAGAGAATTATAGAAAAGATCAAAAGTACTAGAAACTGGGTAGGGTGAAATGTTACATTTAGCAAGAACTCCAGAATCTTTACATGTATGAATGTTAGAGGATAAACTGATAAAGAGTTGTTTAATAGAGGCTCAGAAAATTTAGTTGAAACATTAACTTGTGTGGCAAGAATATTAATATCACTTCTAAAAATACTAACATTTCTTTCATTAGTAATGTGAGCCGCAAGTCTGAGTATTTGTGAATGTCATCAATACAAATCACAGAGCTTATTTCATTTACTATAGATAAGTGTTGTATGTATCTAATAATGTTCACAGAAGAGGTTGGAAAGGGACGTGAGGTGCAGAGAAAGCAGACTCCTGCTGTAATAGCAACAAGCTACGTCTGCCCAACCTCTTGAGTTTGTAATGAGACTTTAAATTCTAGATCCTAAAAAAAAGTTTTATGTCCTAGACTTCTGGAAAATATTTTTTAGACAGATAATGTTGTGTACTTCACAAACTATCTACTCTGAGGATTGTAAAAAGCAGGTTTTAGTGAAAATTTGAAGCCTCTTGGGAAGCTACATTTCTTTTAGAAAATAGCCTTCTGAAAGTCTCCTGACACCTTTGGTGAAGCCTTGAATGTTAAGGGGGAAAGCTTGGAATTCATACTCTGAGGCTGTGTGATAAATACCATCCTCTTATCTCTCTGCAAAGACATTTATGGGAGGGAGTGAAAAGTATTTGCTACAGTTTAGTGTTGGGAGAGGAGAAAGCATGTCTTCTACAGTTAAATGTATCATCATTAACATACTTCTGTTAGGTCTGACATTTAAATTTTTTTTTAATTAAAAATATTTTTTTTTTTAAAGATTGCCAGCTCTTTTAGGAACATTTCTGGTCTAGTCATTTCCGGTCTAGTGGTGTTTTCATTCAATGATCTTTGTGTTGCTGGGAATGAAATTCCCGGCCTTGCTAATGAAGCCAGTGTTCCACCGTTGGGAAGCCCTCCTCAGCCACTGATGCTGTCCTTTGCACAGCTTTAGTAGGACTTGTTGTAAGACAGTTTGTGGTAACAACTACATTTGGGTTTTCCCCCAAAGTCTGCATTAATAGGAATCATGACAGAATGTTTCAAGAGAGAGGACCTCACACTTTCTATTCTGGAAAATAAAATGTCAGATTGCCTTTATTTGGCACCTTGGAGCCTTTTAGTGTGGGAGTGTCCGTTTGAGAAAACCTAGGATTGTGGTTCCAGTTCCCTTAAAACTGAGGTGTGGGTTTGTGTTTGATTATTTAAAAAGGTGTTGCTGTAACTGAGTAGAAGTTTTTTTATTACCAAAATTTATGACTATACTACCTTGTTTACTAACTTTGGGCTGTAGTGTTTCAAAAGCAAAATGTGCAAGGTTTCCATCCAACGTCAGAGCAAATGGTCTTGACTCTAATGTCTGACTGTGTGCTAACATTTTTGCATGCAGAATGCTTGTTCTTTACTAGTTCTGATATGTAATTTCATAAATTTGGAATTTTATTGGTGCCCTGAATATAGAAACAATGGATAAAAAAAAAAACACCTGAAAATAGTTTACCTTACATATATACTTTAAAAACATAGCCGCAACAGCAGCTTCCTGATGTAGGTGATGCACAGTTACTAATGCACTTATATTTCATTAACACTTTAGGCAAAACCAGTTAACCAGAGAGCGGAAAGGTATTTGCTATGGTTTGCGGCACTAAAAGATTATGCTGATGACCAGGACACTGGGAGTTGCCTATACTGTAGAATTCAGGTAGGGCTAATGTACATACAGAAAGTTTAGAGCTGCTAAGCTTTTGATTCTTTTTTTATCCTCAAGTTTTAGGAAATGGTTGATTCAGACCTCTTGAGACCTATACCAAGTTCAGCAATATTTCAGAATACAAGATTGGCTGTACAAGGGTAAATTATAGTTTGTATACAGCAATAGTGGATCACCAGAAAGGGAAATTAACAATAGTTCCACTTAGTGTAAAAAAAAAAAAAACTAACATTTTCAATTTAAAAAATGATAGACATCTATCAAAAAAATACAAGGCTGTCCATTGAAAAGTAGGAAGCCTTAGAAGAAATTAGGCTCTAAGTGTGCTATGTGATAAAGTTGCAGGCCGTGTCAGACTGAATCCAGGAGTGGCTCCCCCTAAGTTTCCATCTTTGCAGTAAGATAACGGTCAGAGTTTGTGTACCATACACTCAGTGTTAAGATGTGGACGGAAATAGCTGTGCTTTTCTCCAAGCTCCTTCACTGAGAGCATGACTGAATGGAAAAGTGTTTTCTGTTCATAGACTTGAATCTTTTGAAGATAATGCTCTTGTGGCTGATCTACAGGCCGGGCAGTATTATAAAGATACACTGCCCCCCACTTTTTTGCATAAATTAATTCATGGGGATTCAAGAGACCCAGAGTAGTCTCACAAAGGTTGAAAAAGCAAAGTTAGAGGACTTACCTTTTTTAGTTTCAAAATTAACTGCAAAGCAGCAGAAATCAAGAAAACCTGGTGCTGGCATATACCTAAGCATGAATCAGTGGAATGAAATAGAGAGCTCAGAAATCATTGGTGAATTAAGTGTTTGTTGAGATCTATGAAAACAGGAAATAGACATTGGTTTCAGCAAATGAAGAAGAATGAACTTGTTTACTTGTTCACATTGTATAAAAATGAAATCAGAAAAGTCTTAGATGAAAACAGTAGATATTTGTGGCTGTGAGTCAGGCACTCATCTCTCACACATGACATTGAAACACAACAACAAGAAGAAACTACCTTGTGAGGGTCAGAACTTAAGAAGTATGTAGAGGATACCGAGAGACCGAGACAATAGACTATTGATTGAGGTGGTAGGGGTGTTTGCTGCTCAGCCTGCTGACCAGAGGGCTACCCATGGTCTTAGGTCTCCTCAAATAACCAGTTATCTTTTGTTCTTTCTATGGTCTCCTGAAAGCCATTTGTTTTTCTTCGTTAACAGAAATTCCACAGAGGGCATTTATTTCTAGTTGTCTTAACCTCCAGACACATGCATACATGTGCACACACAGAATGAGAGGGCGTAGCTAGCGAAATTAAAAAGTGTTCACTCAGGAATCGATAGCCGTATTAAAATTCTTAGGCTTCTGGAAACATCTTGACTTAGGATGTTGACCTGCTCCTAATGAGTTACCCAGAAACTGACTTCTAGTTTTCCTTTAAATAGAGGTGATTTGGCGTTTATACATAAAGCACTTGAATATTAACTCTGCACTTCACGACATTTATTTAAAGAGTTAAGAAAATATCCAGGATTTTTAATTTTCTTTTCCCTAGCAGTGACTGATGGCTTTTATTAGATTGGCTCACAGGAGCATGAATGAGAGGTTATTTCGTGGAGCATGGACACCTTACCAATGGCTATCCCACTGAAGAAGGTCTCCCTCACTTACATTAACTGCCTGAGTAAAGGGGTGGGGCCTATGAGCACTCACTCATCCACGACAGGAGACTGTGCTTGGTCTGACACAGCTAATCAGCTTGCGTGAGTGCAGAATGTAGAAGTGTATATGGCGTCCACCCGTTCCCTGGCTGTTACATCAGTTCACCCTCTTTTCAGCAACATGTCTGGGTTCTCAGAGGAGGACAGAGATGTCCCATAGATGGCCGAGCAGCCACCAGTCAGATACTCTCACACGTTGACCTGTCATGGATCTACCATGACTGCCTACTGTAGAAGAAGCTTCTCTGACCAGAGCCGGCAGCGGCATTAATTTATGGGCATAGACACGGCTATTTAGAAGGCAGTTTGACAGGAACATCTCATCCATTTAGAAACAAAACCAAAATAAAACCCTGC
Organism: Micromys minutus; assembly: GCF_963924665.1. NCBI lineage: Eukaryota > Metazoa > Chordata > Mammalia > Rodentia > Muridae > Micromys > Micromys minutus. The sequence continues at coordinate 19,997,448 of NC_137961.1, read as the reverse complement.
ACTACTGCCAACAGTAACCAAATATGTAGTAGCTTCCCCATTAGGCCCTTACTTTCTACTAGCTCGGCAGTACCCTATGTGATTCTCTTCTGTGTAGAAGGCCCTCATCTCAACCAGAAGGCCGTTTGTTGCCCCCAGAACAAATCTGCCACTATTACACCAGTGGGAATATCTTGCCTGGCCAGTCAGCTGTGTAGAACGCAGGGTCCACAGCTGAGTGGGAATGTTGACCGTTTTCCCAGCAGCCTGGATTCATGGGAGGGATAGGATGTCCCATCTCTGTTTGGTACATCTTTCCCAGTTATAGCTTGAATTCTTTTCCTGCGAACAGAGGATGTGGTGTTTTAAGCAGTCAGGTTTTATCATCTAGTTCTATTGCACTGCCAACAGCAGTGTTAATTACTTGCATTATTTTGGGGGCCTCTGGAGTCTCCATGACTAATAGCGTGTAGGGAGATAACCAACGTCTGGGCATTGGGATTTTCATTTAACAACCTGTGGGTTCTGGGAGCAGCCTTATTTATGCACGCAGGGCAGTGCTATTTTAAACTCTTTAAAATGTGTGTGTGTGTTGGTGGAAGGGTGCATGGAGGCAGTGGGAGTGTGTGTGGGGGGCATTGAGTATCCTCTGTTCAGTCTTGCTAAAGCTAGAATGTACACTTTGGGGATAAGCTGCCAGCCCCCAGTCTCCAGTGACCCTCCTGTCTACCCTCTCAGTACTGGGACTTTAGACATACAGGGGTCATGCATGGTCTGTTATCTGATGCAGCAATTTATGCTCCGCTCCATATGTTACACTATAAGTTCTCAGCTGCTGAGCCGTCTCGGCCCTCTCTCCAGCCTCAACCGTTTTTTACATTTTGTTTTTAAATGAGTTTACTGAGTCTTTTGCTTCTTTATGGCTTATCCATGCATCTTTAGTTTGCACTTCTCTCCATCTCCCTGCTTCCTTCCAATGAAACATTTCTACCTCTAGTAATTTACCTTTTTACTTTTGTATCACATATTCTACCATGCCCCATGCCATTTGAGGCTCTTCCCACCTTAATGGAAAATGGGTTTCTTTCTATTTTCTTGGTCTTTGTATGTACTCGAACATAAATGCCCACACTAGAATTCAGTTAACTAGGATTCAGTTATGAGAAAGAACATGTAGTCTTTTTCATTACCAAAACCTTAGTGTAATTATCATTTTAATACATCCTGGGTTTTGTCTGTAGGAGCAATCATCAATCTTTAAGGTTAGGATGGCTGGGAAACACCAAAGAAAGGTTTGCAGGTCCCAAGACAGAATTGTGACCTTTGCAAACAGCAGTAATATAAATGGGGTGTGTGTAGCTGAAATGACTGGCCAGAAGCCTGCAAAAGAAATAGGGTTTCTCCTTCGCACGCACCGGAGAAGTACGAACAGCCTAGAGCATAAAACACTTAGGTTAGAGATGGCCCGGAGTAATGATTTAAGTTTGATCCCTGCTTTTCACATGGATGTAGACTGCAGACTCCCACAGGCTGTCCTCTGACCTCTGCACAAGTGCCTTGTACACTTACAGTACCCCTATCCCCAGTGTGAGTAAATAAAAGTTCAAGTTAGGCTGAACTGAGTGAGCATTGTACACCCATAATTCCAGCACCTGAATAATACAGGCAAGTGGATCAGTAGTTTATGGCCAGCCTCTGCTACATATTGACTAGTCTGAGTTATATTAAACTCTGTAGAAAGAATCTCAAGGGGGAAAACACTCAGGTTTAGCGTAGTTGCCAAGAAGCAGAAATAGGGAAGCAGCAGATCCATCTGCATCTAATTCCAGAGGTGTAGGTGATCGGAATGGGGTGGGTTGAACATTAACACCCTTTTAGGGGCAGGCATGTATGTGAGGATGGCTACCTCTAACAGCCATGCCAACAGGGTGTCTGCGTTGGCTACAAAGGAGGACTGTAAGGAGCAGGTTTTCTTACGTGGTCCACTTAAGAGTTGTGCTGTAAGAAGTAGTACTGCTTCCTTGTCTCCCCCATTCACTCAGCAGCCTCAAGGTACCAGCCATGTGTGTGAGTGCATCTCCATCCACAGTGGCCCTTCTGGTATCCAGATGGGCAGTGCCTACTGTGACTTCTGCTGCCTGGAAAATGGCATCTAGACTGGTGACTGCATGCCAAGACTCTTTCAACACCTCCTTCAGTGAGATAGGCACTAGCAAGCATGTGCCTTGAGCAGTGGTCATAGACCTGGAACCCACAGCTATTGATGAATTATGCACTGGTACCTCTTCTACCCTGAGCAGCTCAGCTCATCACAGGCAAAGAAGATGCTGCCTACAACTATACCCCTGGCAGCTACACCACTGGCAACGAGATCATTGACCTTGTCTTGGACAGAATTCACAAGCTGGCTGACCAGTGCACAGGTCTCCAGGGCTTCTTGGTTTTCCATGGTTTTGCCGGGCATCTGGCTTATTTCCCTGCTGATGGAGTGGCTCTCTGTTGGTTATGGGAAGAAGTTGAAGCTGGAGTTATTCATTTACTCCCCTCCCTGCAGGTTTTCACTGCTGTGGTTGAGCCCTACGATTCCATCCTCACCACCTATACCATTCTGGAGCACTCTGATTATACCTTCGCAGTAGATATAATGGGGCTATCTATGACATCTGTTAAAGAAATCTTGACATTGAACACCCAACTTACACTATTCTAAATAAGATGATAGGTCAAATTGTGTCTTCTGTCACTGCTTACCTCACATTTAATGGGACCTTGAATGTTGACCTGACAGAATTCCAGACCAATCTGGTACCCTGTCCTTGAATCAGCTTCTCTCTGGCCAGTATGCTCCTGCCATCTCTGCTGAGAAAGCCTACCACGAGCAGCTTTCTATAGTAGAAATGACCAAAGTCTGCTATTAGCCAGCTAACCAGAGAGTGATTTGTGACCATTAGTGTGGTAAATGTATGGCTTGCTGCCTGTTGTCCAGCAGAGATGTGTTTACCAAAGATGTCAGAGCTGTCCTTACCACCACCAAGACCATTCCACCAGTTTTTGGACTGGTTCCCCATTTGATCTAATTTGGCATTAATTACCAGCCTTCCACAGTATATCTGGTGGAGACCTGGCCAAGAGAGTGGTGTGCATGCTAACACTGCAGCCATTGCTGAGGCCTGCGCTCGCCTAGATCACAAGTTTGATCTGATGTATGCCAAGCGTGCCTTCATGTACTGGTATGTGGGTGAAGGCATGGAGGAGGGGGAGTTCTCTGAGGCCCGTGAAGACATGGCTGCCCTAGAAAAGGATGATGAGGAGGTTGGTGTGGGTTCTGTTGAAGAGAGAGGGTGAGGCAGAAGCTTAAAACTAAATTAAATTTCACAAAGGTACAACTTTTACAAGGAAGTTTATTCTGTCTCAACACAAAGTTGTGATCCGGTCATACAGTTATTGACTTAGGCTTTAAATATGAATAATTTGTCACAGACCCAAGATATCTATTTCTCTTTTAAACAGATAAGTTTTAAATAAAATATTCCCTGTCTTAAAAACAAAGCAAAACAAATAGAACTCTAATAATACTGTTCACCATTAAGAACAGATTTCCTTTTGTTTTGTTTTAAGAATTGGAAAAGGTGTTTCTTAACAACTTTGTACTACTCCCTAGTAATGTATTTTATATTTAATGTAACTTTGTGCTGTCTAGGGTAGAGTGATAGTGTAACTATGTACTATCCTTGGTAGTGTATTGGGTAGTTAATGTAACTTTGTACTATCTTGGTATACCATGTTGGGTACTTTAAACTTGGTACTATGCTAGTACTTAGTGTAACTAGGGTAGTGTATTGGATACTTAGTATAACTTCGTACTACCTGGGTTAGTGTATTAAGTTCTCTAAATGAACAGAATGGATGGAATGGTTATTAAAAGAGGTAATAGATTGGCTTACGTGGTTCAGGTAGCCCAACAACGGCTGTTTCAGGCTGGTAAGCAGAGAATCTGATAGTTGCTCAGTCCATGAAGCTGGATGTCTCAGCCGTCCTGGGCTGGGCCTGAAGTCCTAGAAGATGCCTGGAGAGCTGCTAGTCCCTAGTCTGTGGTGGAACCCGGAAGATTTCTGAAGGAATGCTTCAGCAACAGGATAGTCGAGGAACTAGCCAGCAAGATGAAGGCAAACAGGCCAGCAAGCAGGTGTCCTTCTGTGTTCTTTTATCAGGCCCACATTCACGGTGCATTTTCATGCTTCATATATCTGATCTAGAAAATTCCTCAGACTCAGTCAAACTGACAATAGAGATTAGCCATCAAAGGCAGGATGGAGCCTCTCAAGGTTAACTTTATCAACCCTCTAGGATTAACAGTTTCACCTTAGTCCTGTGAAATAGCGTCTGCCATCTAGAAAGTCTTATTAAACACAGCACTGTGTACTGCATTAACCCTACCAGACACTGAAAGTGTTTGTGAGAGATGAAAAGTAATTTGAGGATTCTGTTTTGAAGCAATCTAAAAATGACAGCATTAATTGAGGTCAGAGGATGCTACAGCTATTGACTGAATGCCAGAATACTGAAACTAGTTTCTAGAGAGGCAGTTGATAAAAAGGATTTGAAGTCAACATTAAGATCTTATTTCTTTTACCTTTCTCTTTCCTTAAAATAACTAGCCTTTTTTTTTTTTTTTTTTTTTTTTTTTTTTTTTTTTTTTTGAGCAGGGTTTCTTTGTGTAGCCCTGGTTGTCCTGGAACTCACTCTATAGACCAGGCTGGCCTAAAACTCAGAGATCCACCTGTCTGTGCCTCCTGACTGCTGAGATCAAAGGTGTGCACCATTGGCACCCGTCTGAGGAAAAAAAAGTAGACAGGAAACCAATTCTTTCTAGGCATCCCAAAAGAATTACAGAATTTCAACTATAATTGTCTTTGGTTGATAGAAGAAGCTGTGTGTGTGTGTGTGTGTGTGTGTGTGTGTGTGTGTGTGTGTGTGTGCGTGCGCGTGTGCATGTATGCATGCACACAGGTGAGTATGTATCAGCTATCTACCTATATTTTCTAGATGTAATCTCTCACTGACCTAGACTGGGCTGCCTGGCCATTGAGCCCCAGGGAGCTGACATAGTGGCACACTGATCAGCCTTTGAGTGTGGTTTCTGGTGACTGAACTCAGGTCCTGTTGCAGGCAGGTACTGTACCAACTGAGCTACCTCCCTAGCCTAGACAAAGGCTTACTCAGTGGTTAACGTGCTTTTAAGATATTAATGTGTGATAAATGGCTACTTCAGACTTGTGGACTTGATTGATATACCATTGAAAGCATTGTGTAACTCATGGGTATTTTATTGCCTAATACAACATGAGAAAGAATTGGGTTTTATAAAACCTATATTAACTATACTTTACTTTTTTTTTTTTTTTAAAGAAACTATAGTGACACTGAAACTGAAGGAGAGATTTTTAATTCTTTAGTGCAATATTTTGGTGACAATTTGGGGCCAACAGTTAAAGGGATGCCATTAGTTGAAGAAACTTCTTTACTTGAAGATTCATCAGTGACTTTGCCTGTGGTAATAATTGGTAAGTTACTGTGCTTTGTTTCTTAAAGCTAGTTACTGCTCTTAACTGTATTTGTAATTCTAAGGCGTGGATGTTCTTCCATTGTATTGAAAAGGCTCCACTTATTAAACTGGTAGCAGTTTGAATGCTCCCAGAGCAGACAGTTGTCGTATATGTAAAGTGTTGTTGTGTGATCTGATCGGTATTTTATATAATGCATTAAAATGCCACACTTTGCCTCACAAAAGGACATGCTTCTGTGAATGGAGACAGGTTTTAAAGGACAGAATTGTAATGAAGTATCACATTGTTAGATATGTTAACATAGTCTTTGGAGAAGGATTGGCTTCCAGGGTTACAGAGCAGATTTGGGATGCAATGGCTTTCCACTGAATTACTGATGATAGCTGTTAAAGATGACCAGTGTTATTTAAGTTCTGTGCAGGTCACTCTGCGTATATTATTATTGTATTACAGCCTACAGCTCTGTCGTATTGGTTAGGCGCCTGCAGACAGACTTACAAACTGAATGACCATCTGACATTATAGTGCTATTTATAATCACCTAAATTGTAATAAGCATTCATTTCCTTTGTATCACCTCAGCAGATAGGATGGACAGTGTTTAAAACTCAATAATTGAGAATTTTAAAACTTATGATTATATTTACTTAACTACCTGCTGTTTATATTTCCATGAAATCCTCAAGCTTGAGGAAGTCAGGAAGACCTCTCTCAAGATAGCACTGTGGTCTCTGCTTGCCTTTCTGATTGCCTTTCTTGAACTGTTTATTGGAGTTGCATTGAGTCTATAGATCAATCAGGTTAACAATAATTTTGAGTCTCCCTATCTATGAAGATGGAGTCTCTTCCCATCTTTGTGGGCCTTTTAAATTTTGTTTCTTTAGTCAGAATTGGGCTTCCTTTTGTATCTCGTACACATTTTGCTAAAATATTTTTTGACATACATGTTAATGATAGTGTGGTTTTATTTCAAATTCCCCCCTTTTTCATTGCTGCTGTAAGACAGTAGTTGGCTTTTACGCATTGACTTGTATCTGAGAGTCTTGCCGTAACTGCTGGTGCTGAGGTCTTGAGGGGTCTGCTCTTGGGTTTTACGATAAAGATAAAACATGTCACTGGAAAACGGTGCTCCCCCTTCTTTCTCAAATTGGACATTTTTTTCTTTCATTTCTTCAGGATGTGTATATCACGGTGATAGGTAGGACTGGCTTTTTGTTTGTTGTTGTGCTTTTTTTAAACATTCTTTGTCATGTTGAAGAAGTTTTTCTCTTTCAGATGTTGTATGTTTTTAAATCCTGGATGGATGCTGGGTTTTGTCAGATAGTTTTCCTTGCATTTGTGGATATAACCATATGAACTGGTTTTTAAAATATATTTTTTTTTAGGATTTTTTTACACATTTATTTTTGTTTCTTTATTGATTGATTTAATGTGTATTTATATGCCACGGTACATGTGTGGAGGTCAGAGGGCAACTTGCAAAAATTGGTTCTCCTTCCACTGAGTGAGTTCCAGAGATTTGACTCAGATTGTGAAGAAGGGTGACAGGCGCATTCACCTGCGGAGCCTCTCTACTTTTGGCTAATGTGTTTTTGACTCCATGTCAATTGTAATAAAGAAGGAGCTTATGAAAATATGTATTTCTCAAGAGCAGGTCATCCTGGACAGCTAATTTTGGAAGTCACTAGCATAGGGTAGAAGCCTTAAGTAGATGAGATTCTGAAACACTGAGAGAGAAGGTAGAGGTCAACCTATGGGTGCCAGATTTTGGTTGATTGGAGGAGGAAAAACAGGGGAGAGGAACCCAGCCAATAAGAGGACAAACTTACATCACTTTGCTTTTTTTTTTTTTTTTTTTTAATAGGAAATGGACCTTCGGGAATATGCCTTTCGTATATGCTGTCAGGCTACAGACCGTACTTATCATCCGAAGCAATACATCCAAATTCAATCTTACATAGTAAACTAGAAGAAGCAAGGCACCTCTCCATTGTGGATCAGGTATCATTCGTTCCATGTTTTATAAAACCTCTTAATGCTGAAGTGATTTATGTATTTCTTTGTTGTAAATTCTTCATTTTAAATAATGCCTCGTATTTACTTTAGTTTTATAAATACATTCTGATGTCACGTTAAATTATGTTGAATTTTTGAGCAGAAATTTCTAATTTCTTAGTGGAGCTTTAAAAACTTTTATGTGGCTTTGGGTGCGTGTTCATATGAGAACATGTGTTGCATGCGTATGTGTCGGCCGCGTGTTAACCCTGGGTGTTGTTTCTCAGGAACTGTCCATAATGGTTTTTGAGATAAGGTTTCTCGCAGACCTTAATCTCACCTAGTCCAGGAGCTGGAGAAGTCCTCCTATCTCCACGTCCACATTGCAGTGATTATATGCATGAGCCACCATGCTGGGCTTTTAAATGTGGGTTCTAGTGATCAGACTCGGGTCCTCATGCTTGTGAGGAAAACATGTTCCTGACTGAGCCATCTCTGCAGCCCTCCTGGTGAGGGTTTACTATGTTCTGTATGCTACGATCCATCTGGGAGGTGCTACCTTTTACATGACAGTTGACATTTGTATGCCAGAGGCATCTTCGGCTCTTATAAAGATTTTTAATTCAAACAAACAAACAGACCCCTAGTTTTAAATGCAAACATTGCCTACATTGATTTTGCTGAGGAATCCAGTGTGAATGAACTCCAGGGAAATGCATGTTCTCTGGCTCACTCTTAAAAGCTACTGCGTTGGCGTGTCTTTCCTCAACATGGTTGTCTTGTTTTATTTCCCAACTCATTTTTTTTTTCATTTTTTTCCCCTCATATAATCAGGACTTAGAATACCTGTCTGAGGGTCTTGAGGGGCGATCGTCCAATCCAGTGGCAGTCCTTTTTGACACCCTCCTTCACCCAGATGCTGACTTTGGGTATGATTCCCCGTCCATTCTGCACTGGAAACTGGAACAGCATCATCATATCCCTCACTTAGTTCTTGGTAAGGGCCCGCCTGGTGGGGCATGGCATGTAAGTATGTTACTCACATTTTAGTGTATACCGTCCTAAGAAAACCAACTTGACTTTTCTTTTCCAAGACAGGACTTTCCTAGAACTCACTTTATAGACCAGGCTGGCCTCAAACTTGGAGTTCTACCTGCCTCTGCTCCTAAGTGCTGAGATTAAAGGCATTTGCCACCATGACAGCTTCCAACTCCATTCTGCTTTTGGTGGGGCGGGGCATGGAGGCTGTTTTGTTTCTTTATCAAGACAGTGATTCTCTGTATCTCTGACTGTCCTAGAAACTTACTTTGTAGACCAATCTGGCCTTAATCTCAGAGATCCATCTGTCGCTGCCTTAAGAGCTGGCACTAAAGGTGTGCACCAACATGCCCAGTTTTGTTGTTATTGTTTTGTTAAGCATACATTAACTGTAGGTAGTTAAGCCAGATTTTTATTAATGTTATAGTCTTTGAATAAGCATATCTCTAGTAACCAATACAAATTGTGTAGAAAAAAACCTAATTAAAAAAAAAAACCCAACTACTTTTTATAGTAAATAAAATTTCAATAATTTAAAGCTTAGAAAAGTTTCACGGGATATTTTAAAGACCAGTATCTCTTATTTATATTATTTTCTTTGTGTTTTTAGAAGATACATTTATATTTTATGTGTGTGTCACAGTAATCATTGGGCGCTATAGCCGGCACGTAGAGCCGTATGGCATCAACGGGTATTTTCATCTCAGAGGCGGCTGCCCTCCTGGCTTTCTGCCGCCGGCTGCTCTCTGGTTCCAGTGGCGATCTCTCCACCTCTGACTAGCTCCATCTCTCTGCTCCCCGCTGTGGACCCTGCTCCTATTCCCAGCAACCCAGTAACTTCAAGACTCTAGAGGTTCCAGTAGCAGCTGATCCCCCATGGCCCAGGGACACACTCTGGTCCCAGCAGTGATTGGCCCCTCGAGGGTCTCTGCAGTGGACTTTGATTACATTCCTGCACCTCCCCCCAGCCCGACACAGTCAAAACTCCAGAAACTAGCAATTTAACAATCAGATTTATCTCAGTAAATTCTTACTCCACAAAACATCCACACAATAAACTCAGAGCCAATTGATATGATATAATGTGCCCATCTAGATAAGACAAAGTGTCCTGTAATAATCCATCCCTTATAAGCTATTCATAGCTACCTGTGGCTAATTAAAGCCACACGGAAAATGAGCCTCCTGTTCCTCTTCCATCTTGCCTTCTCTCTCTCTCTCTCTCTTGGCTTCTTTCCCCTTTTCAAAACTCTGTCCCCACCTTATTTTCTCACTGTCCAATCACAGGCCTTGCCTTTTCTTGTGCCTGCCCTCACCTGTATGTTTTGTCTGCATGAATGTCTATGCACCACGTGGATGCTTGGTGTCCACAGACTTTAGTGGAGGACTTCAGATGCCCTCAGCTGGCATTACTAACTACTGTGAGCTGCCATGTATGTGCTGGGAATCAAACCCTAGTCCTCTGGAAGAGCCTGTGCTCTGAACCATGGAGATACTCTCCAGCCTGCATTTTCATGTATTCTTAATATTTGAAAGAAAATACATTGTAAATGAAAGGTTTAATTTGAACAAAAGACATGTCCTGTTTCAGGGCCTCTAAAGTTCATGCTTGAACCCCATTAATGACTCCCTTAGGGCTCTGTTGCTGCGAAGAAACATACAACCAAGACAGTTCTTACAGGAGGAAGCATTTAATTGGGGGCTGGCTTACAGTTTCAGAGGAGTCATACATTATCATCACGGTGGGGAACATGGTGACGTTCAGGGAGGCATGGTGCCAGAGAAATAGCTGAGATCTACATCCTGATGCACAGGTATTAGGAAGAGAGAGTGACTATAGCCCAGCAAGGGCTTTAAAAACCTCAAGCCCACTCCCAGCTACATACCTCCTCCAACAAGGCTACATATCCCAATTCTTCCAAATAGTTAAAACAACTGCTGACTCAGGAGCCATTCTCATTCAGACCACCACAGTGACTCGCACAGGCTTGCTACACTGAACCATTTGCCCTGTGCTGCCGCTCCTGCCCTGCAAGCACTGCAGTTTTCTGAAGACGTGTTAAAATCTTCCAGCAGTGAACAGTATATGAAAATCTGCTTATAGAGCTGCCTAGCAGGAAAACTTGTTTATGCTTAGTATAGACACACACACACACCCCCTCTGTAGACCAGGCTCACCTCATCCTAGGCTAGCCCTAAAGTCTGAGTGTAGTAAAGATGACTTTGAATTTCTGCTCTTCCTACCTTTACTTCCCAAATGTTGAAATTTCAGATGTTTCCCACTGTGCCTGGTTTTTGAGACCCTAGGGATAAAGCACAGAGCTCTGTATGCTAAACAAGTAGTCTGTCAACCAGACTAAAGCCCAGTCCCTTCAGAGATTGCATGTATGTGTGTATGTGTATAAAAGCAAGTGGTATGTATGTATATATGTATATATAAAAGCAAGCAGCCACACACCTGTGTCTCAAGAGCACTAGTATTCACCGTAAATCACATTGTTATAATAAAATTTCTATATTCACAGAAGCATAGCTTTGTCTGAGGCTTTGGTATGCAAATACAAATACAAACTGATTCAGTAGAAGATTCTAAAGGCTTGGAGATAGTAAGAAGCTATGGGAGGCTGGCCATTTTTAGAAATATGAAACCTTGAGTAGTCCAGGCTTGCTGAGTACATCCTTTCTTGCACAGGGTTCAGTTTCTTTTAATTCCTGAATGACACTGACAATGTTTGTTATTAATCTGTCACATCAGTTTTTATTTTACTGGGAATAATTTCCTAATGACACAGTCCTCAAACCCCACTTGCATCTTTGAAGTACCATTTCCCATGCACGTGAACAGTACTTGTGTCACATGTGCCCCTTTCTGAACACTGCTATCCCAGTGACAGCAGGTTTTCATGCCTCATATGTCATGGCAAAGGTCAAGGCCAGCCTGGCATGGATGAGGCCACGTAGTAAAAATTACATGAGTAAATGTACTGTTACTCAGAGATGCACGAGACCCTGTTTCGAATATGTCAGTGAACGAATGAAATGTAGATAGCATGCCCATTCTCAGTGCTGGGCTGTGTGAGGACCATTGTCTACCAGAGCCGAGGAAGCTTGAGAGGCTTGATTGCTTGATGGTAACATTAACCCCAATGCTGAGTCTGTTTCTCAGGCAACCACTGCTTATTTTTCTATTTTTAGAAAGTGATTATGTTTTATCTAGCCTAGTCCAGATTTCAAAATTATAATTGACATAATTGATAGAAAAAAGCTGTTTTCTAATTTTTAAAAAAATCTGTAAAAGAAATATCAAAGTGAAAAAAATTTTGAAAATTAGTTAACATTTTTTTTTCTTTAAGAAGTAAATATATTGATGTGTTCGTTAACGTGTATATCCTAATTACAGATCATAGGCCAAAGCTAGTGCTATGATTTATCTAAATAATGTATGACTCTAGGTATACATTTCCAAATGGTGAAATACATGGAAGTTTTATTAGAATAGAGTTTCAGAGGAAATATACTACAAATGAGAGAATGTAAGATGCTTATGTTTCTGAAAATGGAGTAATTCACTTACTTAATAGAATTACCTCCGGATACACCCATTTTCCTATTGTGGGATTGTTATTCTTGATGCCCCAAACTAAAATCCATCGTGTTTATACCACTGTTGCTTTTGGATCTTGCAAGCATGTTTTGTGTGATCTAGATCTGTATGTAAATAAGATGCTGTGTTCAGAAGGTAACACTGCCTCACTGCACTTTTCTCAACTATTTTAAACCAGAACATGGAAGGCTGTATGCTGACAATCAGCTTTGGAAATTGGATGGAGCTGCCTGGACTAAAATTTAAAGACTGGATATCTAGCAAACGAAGGTAAAGGTCTAACTGTATTAAAAATCTCTGATGGATGAGAGGACAGTTGAGAATGTCCACAGTATCTGTGAATCCTGTATTACATGAATGAAAATTCATTCGCTAACTAGAACTCTTATGAAGAGTGATTAGGAGCTAGTTTCCATTTAGGACGCTATAAAGCTGTGTGCACATAAAGGATTATTTACAGGGGCCTTCCTGTTTATATTAACTGTGTTAAACAGGATTTATCTTTCATATGAAATCAGTTACTTTCTCATCTACCTATGCAGTATTTCCCAAGTGTGTCAGTTTTCAGTGAGTATGTGACTTTATTTACTTACAACATGTATACTAGGTGTATTCATGGCTACAGTGGTTTTATTTATTTGTTTGGAATTTTTATTACTATTATTTTGAACAGAGACTCTGTACATAGCCTTGGCAGTTCTAGAACTCACTATGAAGACCAGGCTAGCCTAGAACTCACAGAGATCTGTCTGCCTCTGTCAGGATTATTAAATCTTCTGGAATTAAAGGTGTACACTACCACATCCAACACTGTGTTTACTTTTGAAGGGCAATGATACACTCATTAAGATTTGTCATTTAGAATGATAAACTAAAACATGGGTTGGCTCCCTTGGACATGAAGGTCAATATTTAATTATGAGTACTTTAAGTAGGACTGAAAATTTCTCCTTGGAAGAATACAGGTCTTACTCATTTGGAAGAAAGAATATAAAATTCAAAAGGAGAAATGTAAAAATCCCTATAATTTTCAGATACATATACAAAAACCAGATTTAAATTACTAATACAGAGAACCTAACTTTACTACTAATGGAAGTAAGTTAAAGCAGGCACTTAATCTTCGTTAGCATAGAGATGTAAAGTTTGAGTAATTGACATCCTGCTTGGTAGAAACCTTAATTTTTAAAGATTTAAGAATATCAGTCTTAGATCTAGATCATCCTGGTAGTGCGAAGTTAATCTCAGCATTTGAGGCAGGTGGCTCTTTGTGAGTTTAAGGCTTTTTAGTTTATGTGCATTGGTGTTTTACCTGCATATATATCTGTGTGAGGGAGTCAGCCTGGAACTGGAGTTATAGACAGTTGGGAGCTGCCATGTGATTCAGGGTCCTCTGAAGAACAGTCAGTACCCAACTGCTAAGCCATCTCTTCAGCCCCAAATCTTCCTTCCTTCCATTTGTCTGCCTTCCTTCCTCCCTCCCTCCCTTCCTTCCTTCCTTCTATGTATTTTGTTTTGTTTAAGACAGGGTTTCTCTGTGTAGTCCTAGCTGACCTGGAACATATTCTGTAGACCAGGCTGTCTCTGCCTCCTGAGTTCCGGGATCAATGTATGTACCATTACCACCTTACGGAGGACCCAGGCTCAGTTCCCAACACATGGTGACTCACAACCATCCAGTTACTCCAGTAACAGGGCATCTCAAACCCTTCTCTGATGCTCATATGTACTACGTGTGTGTGTGTGTGTGTGTGTGTGTGTGTGTGTGTGTGTGTGTGCGCTACACATAGGTACACCAGGAGAAACACTCATACATGTACAATAAATAAATGGAACAGAGTTCAATCATGAAACATTAACTTTAGACTTTAAAATGGCGATATGTAAAGGTTAAAAATTAAGGTTGCAAAATCAGTCAAGTTATTTGAATTCATTTGGTAAGCAAGCGAAATGTTTCAGCATATTCTTGGATTTGTTAAAATTAGTATCAGAAGGGAAAGATTTTGCTTGTATTTTTTTCTAACCAGAAGCATTTACCTTTCTAAATTAACCAAAGGATTAAAGATATGTGCTTTAACGTAGGTGCGCTGATTGTTGAGTCATCTGTCCAGCCCCCTAACCAGTAATTTGTTAATGATACCATTTAAGTAATTAGTTATAAGATAAAATAGTCTGATTTTCAAATATCTACATTTTAATCCATCTATTAATTGAACGTTTATCAAGCAGAACCCTTCTCACTTGAGCTCTTTGAGCCCCTAGAAGTTTTATTTCTGTTATCTTGTCATTTATACGTGTTTACATGATTTTATGAACTCATGTACTCACGTGAAACACAGCAGCTATAAATGAGAGAAAACACTAGTTCTTTTCAGATTGGTCAAATCCCTGTAATAAGCTTGTCTCTGCATGACTTTACTCGTGTCTGGGGACGAGGAGCCAGTGTTTTTCTAAGCTGTGTTTTCTGTGCTAGATGCTTTGCTTGGTTCCATAGCTTGGCTCTTGTGACTAGTGCTGTAATAAATATTGATGTGCCAATATCTGTGATACCTTGACTTGAAACCCTTTGGGTAAATACCCATGTGTGCTAAAGCAGTGTCATAAAGATCTGGTGTTCAGTGTTTGAGCACCCTCCACATATGTCTGTGACGTGACTAGACTGGTTGGAATTCTTTCCCAGCAGTGCCTCCCTTATCCACATCTGTACTAGCATTTGTTTTGCTAATCATCGCCAGTCTGCCTAGGATAAGAAAGCATGCGGATGATTTTGATAAGTTTTAACTAACACAGCTGTGAAAGGACTAAAATATAGAAGCTTGGTAGACAGAAGAGTTACCAAGTACGCTCCTCATCTGGTATTTTTCTTTTCATCTTACAGGAACTTAAAGGGGGACCGTGTCATGCCAGAGGAAATAGCTCGCTACTACAAGCACTATGTCAAGGTCATGGGTCTGCAGAAGAACTTCCGAGAGAATACGTACATAACCTCTGTGTCAAGACTCTATAGAGATCAAGGTGATGACGGTAATCAGGACAGAGATATTTCAACAAAGCATCTCCAGAACCAGACGTCAAAACTTACCAAGAGAAACTGGGAAATCAGAGGCTATCAGCGAACAGCAGGTGGCTCTCACGTTCCCTTTTGCCTCTTTGCTGAGAATGTAGCTCTTGCGACCGGAACGTTGGATTCTCCTGCCCATCTGGACGTCGAAGGGGAAGAGTTTCCTTTTGTATTTCACTCGATGCCTGAGTTTGGAGCTGCTATAAACAAAGGGAAGCTGTGTGGCAGAGTGGATCCTGTGCTGATTGTCGGATCCGGCCTCACTGCCGCTGACGCAGTGCTTTGTGCTTATAACCGTAATATCCCTGTGATCCACGTGTTCCGCAGACGAGTGACTGATCCAAGCTTAATTTTCAAACAGCTTCCCAAAAAGCTATATCCTGAGTATCACAAAGTCTATCATATGATGTGTAGTCGGTCATACTCTGCAGACTCAGGTCCTTTATCTGATTATACCAGTTTTCCTGAGCACCGTGTGCTTGCCTTTAAGTCAGACATGAAATGCATTCTTCAGAGTGTCTCTGGATTGAAGAAAATATTTAAGCTGTCTGCAGCTGTGATCTTGATAGGTTCTCATCCTAACCTATCTTTTCTGAAGGAACAAGGGTGTTACCTAGGCCGTAACTCAAGCCAGCCAATAACGTGCAAGGGTAATCCTGTAGAGGTTGATGCATACACCTACGAATGTGTTAAAGAAGCCAATCTTTTTGCTTTGGGTCCTCTGGTTGGAGATAATTTCGTTCGATTTTTAAAGGGAGGGGCACTGGGTGTTACTCGCTGTTTGGCTACAAGACAGAAGAAAAAGCAGCATCTGTTTGTTCAAAGAGGAGGAGGAGATGGGGTAGCTTAAAGTTCACAAGTAACTTAAATGGACACTTAACCATTAAAGAGTTTTTAACAGTGTTTGCAGTGTATTGGCTTGCATTAACTGGAGAGCCTCCAGATGTCAGTCTTCGAAAGTTAACAAAGCTTGGAATCCCAAGTTGTATTCAAGTGTGTCAAAGGTGTCACTCTCAGACAAACCCAAACACTGCCAACTTGGTATACTTCATGCTTTCATTTAACTAGAACATTCTTTGCTAACTTGCCATTTGTAAAGCCAGTCACTGAAACAGAAATCACAATTTATCCTGGGTCACCTTACTGCTGGAGATGGTCCAAGGGACAGCAGCATCAGCCTCCTCTGCAGCTCATTCGGCATTTAGAAGTAACTACATTTACACAAGCTCTCCAAGGGTTGTATGTGTATTCATTGATGTTTGAAGTACACAGGTCTAAATGAAAATGAGCTATAAATATGTGTGCAGGGGTAGGCTAGAAGGAAGCATTTGCAACTCAGGTTTTATTTATTTCAGAATTATCAGTTTATAAACCTAATTTATTATCAAATATGATGGTCTTTAAAAATATTTTTACAAGTTGAAATTTTGATGGATAGGTACTTGATAACTTTAACCTCTCATAATTTAATACTTCAATAATGCTAACATCCAAGAACCCACTAAGATACTTTTTAGAGATTTATTCTGTTTACCCATCATAACATCTAATGAATCTGATTTGTAATTCAATAAACTGTAGATGGAACTACTCTCCCTTGTGTGAACACTGAGTTAATATCTATTAATGAAACACGATTTGGGGCACAGGAAGCACTAGGATTACAGGACTGTTTGTGTATTGGCAGAATTATTAAAGGTTAATGTGCGAAACCAGACTGTGCCCTTTTCCATTCTCAAAGTGGTTGCTTTGAGGTCAGTAACAGTGTTCATTCATAGGAAATGATACAGCAGCCCACAGTGGCTGTTAGATTCATCTCCTCTAATAGTCTTAACTCTACTTTCACATAACCTGTGAGATGTGTTAGTGCCAAACAAAGTCACAGTTCTTGGGAAATTTAATTTTTCAGTCTCCCCACCCCCCGCTTTGGGGGGTATAATTTTAACTAGAATGTGCTCACTGAATTTGTTTCCAGTTTCTTAAATGGACAACCTACCATTGAGTGTCCTGTTCACTCGGATGCTGCGTGCTCATAACTTGGTGTTGGTTCCATTAGTTTACTTCTGACGGCTGTGTCAGATGGGTAACAAACCTCCTGGTTACTCCTGATAACCGTTAACTGTTTTATAACTCTCAAGTCTGCTTCTAGCTCCTTATTAACATTTAAGTATTTTCAGAGCAACTTCACACCTTTTTAAAGTGATACATTCCCAACTACGCTTGAGTAGTCTCTTCCTTGCCTGTGCTTCAGCTCTGGCTTGGATTGGGTGTTTTTCTTTCATGTCTCCTGTACATTGGAAATAGCAGTGTTGTTATTAATGTAATTTCTGGGGTAGAGTGAGACTGCTTGGCTTCCCTCTGTGTCAGGAGATTTTTCTGTACTTCATTGCAATTGTTGGGAAGTGGGTGAACTTACACATTTTAGATAAGATGCCATAGAAATCCAGTAAATCCGTAAATACACCTGTATACGAACCCCTCTCAAATTATGGCTTCCCAGAACTCCTTCAGTGCTGGTGTCCAGTATAGAGTACCACATTTAGCATTAGCTCTGATGTACTGTCTTCCTGTACTCTCATCAATTCTGTTTCTCAGTATTAGACTGTTCTTATTGGTTATTTTACTTATTTACATTTCAAATTTTACCCCCTTGGTAGTTTCCCCTCCCCAACCCCCTCCCCTCACACCCCTGTTTCTATGAGGGTGCTTCTCGACCCACCCACTCCCACTTCACCACCCTATCATTCCCTTACACTGGAGCATCAAATCTTCATGGGACCAACGGCCTCCCTTCCCATTGATGCCAGGATAAGATCATCTTCTGCCACATATGCAGCTGAAGCCATGGACCCCTCCAAGTGTATTCTAGGTGGTTTAATCCCTGGGAGCTCTGGGGGGTCTGGTTGGTTGGTATTGTTCTTCCTATGGGGTTGCAAACCCGTTCAATCCTTTCTGTAACGGCTCCATTGGGAACCCTATTCTCAGTTCAGAGGTTGGCTGTGAGCATCAGCCTCTGTATTTATCATGATCTGGCAGAGCCTCTCAGGAGACAGCTATAACAGGCTCCTGTCAGCATGCACTTCCAGGCATCAGCAATAGTGTCTGGGTTTGGTGACTGTTAATGGGCTGGGTCCCCAGGTGGGGCACTCTCTGGTTAGCCCTTCCTTCAGTCTCTGCTTCACTCTTTGTCCCTGTATTTTCTATAGACGGGCAATTCTGGGTTAAATTTTTTGAGATGGGTGGGTGGTCCTCTTCCCTGAACCAGGGGCTGTGGCTAACCTCTGTCTCTTCCCACACCTGATCCTGCCTCCCTTCCCCCCTTCCTCTTTTCCTACAAAGTTTCTCCCACCCTTTACCTCCCATAACTATTTTGTTCCCCCTTTCTAAGTAGGACTGAAGCATCCATACTTTGGTCTTCCTTCTTCTTGAACTTCCTATGGTCTTTAAGTTGTATCATGGGTATGCTGAGCTTTTTTTCCCCTAATACCCACTTATTAGTGAGTACATACTATGAGAATTCTTTTATGACTGTTACCACTCTGGATGATATTTTCTAGTTCTATCCATTTGCCTTTGAATTTCATGAAATCATTGTTTTTAATAGCTGAATAGTACTCAGTTATATAAATGTACCACATTTTCTGTATGCATTTTTTCTTTGAAGGACATCTCAATTGTTTCCAGCTTCTGGCTGTTATAAACAAGTCTGCTCATGCCCTTGTTATATGTTGGAGCATCTTTTGGGTATTTTGTGGTATAGCTGGGTCCTCATATAATACTATTTTCAATTTTCTGAGGAACCACCAGAATGATTTCCAGAGTAGTTGTACCAGTTCACAATCTTACCAGCAATGGAGGAGTGTTTGTCTTTCTCCACATCCTTGTCAGCATCTGCTGTCACCTGAGTTTTTCATCCTAGCCATTCTGACTGGTGTAAGGTAGAATCTCAGGGATGTTTTGATTTGCATTTCCCTGATATCTAAGGTAATTGAGCATTTCTTTAGGTGCTTCTCAGTCATTTGATAATCCTCAGTTGAGAATTCTGTTTAGCTCTCTACCCCTAATTTTTAATTGGGTTATTTGATTTTCTGAAATCTAACTTGTTGAGAATTCTTTGTATATTTTGGATATTAGCCCCCTATTGGATGTAGGATTGGTAAAGATTTCCCAATCTGTAGGTTGCCATTTTGTCCTATTGACGGTGTCCTTTGACTTACAGAAGCTTTTCAATTTCATGAGATCCCATTTGTCTATAGTTGATCTTAGAGCCTGGGCCATTGGTGTTCTGTCCAGGAAAATTTCTCCTGTGCACATGTGTTGGACGTTCTTTCCCAGTTTCCCTTCGTATAGATTCAGTGTGTCTAGTTTATATGGAGGTCTTTGATCCTCTTAGACTTGAGATTTGTACTAGGAAATAAAATGGGTCAGTTTACATGCTGACCACCAGTTGATCCAGCATTATTTGTTGACGATGCTCTCCTCCACTGGATGGTTTTAACTTCATTTCCAAAGATCAAGTGACTGTAGATGTGTGGGTTCATTTCTGGGTCTTCAATTCCATTCCATTGCTCCTCATGTCTGCCTCTATACCAATATCATATGTTAATTTTTACATCCAGCCATTTTGCTAAAGTTGTTTATCAGCTGAAGGAGTAATAAACTAGCCTCTAGCATGTGAGCACGACCATACTTAAAATTGTTAAAGGATTCTTAAAGTATCTGGTAGGAATTAAAAACAAACAACAGAATAAATACCCAAGGTCGCCACAGGCAGGAGAAATCCTTGGAACCTTTGAGATGCACATGAGTTGTCCTTTAGTATGAATAAACAGGAGAACATCAGTATTGTGAAAAGGATTTTAAGACTTGAATGTCTTAGTTGCATTGTTGTGAGAAAACACTGTAACCATGGCAACCTACAGAAGCAAGAATATATTTGGGTTACAGTTCAGAGGAATGAATCCATCACTATCATGGTGGGGAACATGACAGAAGGCAGGCAAGCAGGTGTGTCACTGGTGAAGAAGCTGAGGGTGCACATCTTTACACATACAGGAAGCAGAGAGAACTCTCCAAAGTGGTGCAGACTTTTAAAACATCGGTCTTATGATAGAGCCACACCTAATTCTCCCAAACAACCTCAAATGGAGAACAAGTATTCAAATATCCAAGACTTGGGTGGGGTGGGGAAGAATCTCATTCAGACCACCATGGTGGAGTAATTAATAGGAAGTGATGGAATCTTCTAAATTTGTCTCCAGAAAGGAAGTTCTGGTAACTCATTGTTGTGAAATAGAAGGGACTCTTATTGAAAAAAAAATTAGACTGCATTTAAATTTAACATTGAAGGAGCATAAACCTAATGAGATTCGTGTACATGAAAAGGAAGGCTCAAAAGCGAGGAAGCTTCCCGAAAAGTATTTAAAATTTAACTCCTAAGAGGAAAACACTTACAATATGAATTAAAGCACAAATAATAGGAAGATAGTTGGTTTACTTTTGTAAGACATTACAGTATACATCCAGCGTCCCTACTAGTTTAAAGTGGGCCGTTATACTGACAGTAGCTAAAAACTGGTAAAGCCACAAAACCAATTCAGGAACTAAAATGAAAAGGAGGAAAAAAACAAATACTGGAACACAGCTGTCATATGTCACAATTGTCACAGCAGTGCAGACTGACAGTTTCAGGTATGGGCATTAAAACGCGATCTTAAATGATCCACAGGGTCTAGAGCAAATTAATCTCAAGTATAAAAAGGGGGAATAAAAATCACTGAAGTAATAGACAACAAATGGAATGGCCTTCAAAATCTTAACAGACTTGATGTGTTCCCAGCCAACAGATGAGAGGAACAGCTCTAGTACTGAGAACGGACAAGGAGATACCAGTATGGCATGGAGATGGAGAACTTAATATGAGCATAAGAGAAAGGATAACGTCCTTGGAAGAGACAAACTAACAAAACTGCTACAAGAAAGGAAAAGTCTGAATAGCTATGTTCAGGTAAAACAGGTTTAACGGTTGCCCTACAAACCGTATGAACCCGTGTCTCAGACAGGGATAATGTATTGAATGCACACCCCAAGACTGATCAATTAGGGACATAGCTCAGACTTTGGGAGTTGAAGCTACGACCCTGAACATTACTCAGGGCCAGCTTACAATCGCTAAACCTACAAAACCCACAAAACCCACAATGAGCTCATAGGAAGGTGCTGGAAGAGCTGCCTGCCGGTCAGTTCTGACTCAAGATATTTTAGACACAACAGTTCATACTGACCTGCAGTTGGATGGGTCCTAAATGACACCTATGGTTGTGGAATTTCTGAAGACAAATCTCATACAGAACATAACATGGTATGCAGTCAGCATGACCTTGCTCTGAGTCCTCAACATAACACTCAACATTTTAATGGTCAATTTAATAAGGTGAGAGAAAAGGCAAACCCCCCTGGAGAGCAAATTTTATTCACAAATAATGTGTATGTAAAAATCTGAAAAATTCTACCAGAAATAACCTAGAATTTATATTAAGATGAATTTATATTATACAAAAAGTTTCATATACAAGCAATAAATTATTGCAAGTTGAACTTTTTCAAAGACCATTTACTGCTGGGGACAGCAGACCATGATAGGGACTGCCAGCAGTGGCCGGGACAGACATCTCAGAAGCCTATGGCAGCTCCTTGTTAAAAAGGATGGTGTCTGGGACCCTGAGAAGTAGGAGACACATCCCTCCAGGGCACCCACCATCTGAAATAAGGGACTGCGGCAGTAGGCTGGGATGGAGACAACTTGGTAGCCTGTGACAGCTCTTTGTAAAAACAGTTGTTCCCACTTCTCCTAACCTTAGCCCTGGACAACTCCTGTATGGATTTCATTTGTGCGTGACTGCTTTCAGTTGGCTTTGGTGTGCATAATTATTCTATTAAATCTGACTTTCCTATTTGCTACTGCTCTGGAAAATTCTGTGAAACTAGATGTTCCTTGATGAATGATTCTTAAACAATTGGAAATTGAGGCTCAGGGGCACAGCACAGCACAGTCCTAATGGCCCAGGTGGGTGCTGTGTGTTCTCATCTTGGAAACAATGTAATAATTGCACAGTTAGTTCCAGATTAATAATGCTCGACTTGCAAAGAAAGTTTGAAGAAGTTATTAGAAAACAAATTAGAGCCAACATTGAGACCCCAAGAAAGGAAAAAGTTACTGAAGTTATGAAATAAGTTTTGCACAATATTTGAGAGTGGTTCCTGGATAAGAAAGTATAGAATGCATGAAATTATATAGTAGTAAAACTAAGTCAAAACTGGGGCTCTTAGAGTCATTGTGTGCAATGTGCAGAAGCAGAAAGCTAGTGGAGCTGCTGACTTAAGGGTCAAGTTGATTCTTTCTGGCCACAGCCTAGCAGATTTGCCCAAGTCATTTATCAGAAAAATGCAAGTAGCTGACCCCAGAGCTCTGAAGTATAAGTCAAAAGTTAAGGTTTAAGTAATTATAAGTTTTGCAATTGTTATTATTTTGGACACAGGCCTGGGAATAGGAGAAGCTTGAAACACAATTGTAATTCTTTATTCTTTGTGGGATGTGGTTATTCTTTCAAATTTGATTCGGCAGTGATTATACAAGGTTTTTTTTTTTTTTCCTTTTTTTGGAATAGCAATAAAAGACTGGGGCAAGAGAAGGGCTAGAGAGTGTATGTGTGTGTGTGGGAAACAGAGAGACAGAGACAGTCAGAGACAGAGTTTGTGAAGGGAGAATGGGAGGTGTGTATGGAGAATGTGAGTGAAAGGCGAGTGCATGTGGTGTTGTGTGCAAGCATGTGTGCAGTGTGTGTGTGAGTGAAGGAAACGCAGAGATGCGCAGGAGTGTGGTAGTTTGAAAAAAGAAAACCACACAGGAGAAAAGCAGAATGTGCACGAGAAGGCAGAGTGTATGCAGCCTCAAGTTTTGATCAATTAAGAGAAAGGGAGAGAGGGAGGTATTGGGGGGGGGGGGGGAGGACAGAGAGAGGAGAGTAACTTTAAGCCTTGAAAATTTGCCTGTCAGCTTGTACCCAAAAAGTAGTCTGTGTTTATTTATTATGCTCCTTCCAGATACTTCCTGCTTCCAGTTGAGGACTCCCATCCTGTGTTGAGGCTGGATCCCCACAATTTAGTGTCAAAATACTAAGTGCACTAGGGTTCAATTCAAAACATGCAAGCCTCATGTCTTAGTTAGGGTTTTATTGCTGTGAAGAGATACCATGACCAAGGCAAGTCTTATAAATAACAGCATTTAATTGAGGCTGGCTTACAGGTTCCAGGCATGGTACAGGAGCTGAGAATTCTATTCATCCAATGGAAGCCAGGAACAGACTAAGCATCCTCAGAAAGCTAGGAGGAGTGTCTCCAAGCCCATCCCCAGAGGGACACATTTCCTTCAACAAGGCCACACCTTCTACTAGTGCCACTCGCTGGGCCAAGCATATACAAACCATCACACCTCACAATTAAAGTACAAAACTGCTGAGATAGGGGATTTCATTGACAGAATATATAGATAGGACATATTAAAGATATCAGTTCTTAGCCTGGTGTGGTGGCACACTCCTTTAGGGAGGCAGAAGCAGAAATCTCACTTAGGCCAGCAAGCCTGGTCTACAGACCATTCCAGGACAGCCAGGGGTACACAGAGAAACCTTGTCTTGAACTTTTCTTCTCCCCCAAAGGGCATCAGTTCTCTTAACTAATTTCTAGTACAATGTCAATTAAAATCCTAACAGAAAGAAGCGGGCTTGCTAGAACTGCAAGGACTGTTGAGCTCAGGGACTGGGGAGACTGTTCAGAGACAAAGCACTTGCATCACAAACCGAGCACTGCAATTCTGGCCCCCAGAAGGCAGAGATGGGACCGCTAAAACACGATGGCTAACCTTATCTGAGCTCTGATGTGACAACCCCGCCTTAGAGAATAAGGTGGACCAGGATATTCAGCTCTGAGGCTCCACATGCCTGTTAACACGGGCGCATGCTCCTAAACAGGAGTATGGGTTTTCAAAGCTTATAGTATTTCAAGAAAGAGTAGTCTGGTGAAAGGGTGAGTAAGCATAGGAAATCATAATTAATATGTGATGAAGTTGCCAAGATAATTTAATGCAGAAAAGACGTCTTCAAATAAACAATGTTTGATGTTCATAGGGGGAAACCTACCTCTGACCCATACATTACAACATACTCAAAGAGATTTACATTAGTATTTATGGAAATACTAAAATGTAACCTTATGGGCTAACCCTGAGTCTTGGAGTTAAATACTAGTTTCGTTTATGTGTATGATAGGAAAAATATCAAAGGAAACAGGTAAGTGTGACTTTATCAAGATTTAAAAGTTTGGGCAGGGGATGTAGTTCCGTTGGTAGAGCGCTTGCCTGGCATGCAGTCTTGGATTCTTCCCAGCACGATAGCAAATGCTCTTCATCGCTGGGCCATCTCTCCAGCCCATAGATGGAATTTTAACAAAGCCCTGGATCTGAAACTAGAGAGCTTTAGTGCCAGTCCTTCAGTGGGCTGAGGAAGAGCAACTCGTGGACACATGCTTACTGGTTCACAATGGAGAATGTGGAAGTGTGATGAAGGATGAGAACAAAGTAAAAGCCCGTGTTTGACTTGTCTCATGAAGTGAGGTCTGGTAGAGAGCAGCTGATCCAGACACTTAAATATAATGGTAAAGGGACACACACAATGCCACACAAAGGTAAGACTGCCAGGGAGGCCGTTTACAAGACCCAGAAAGCCTTCAGTTCATAAGAGGTTCATTATGCTTTCTAGAATATACTATGCCATACACAGCTGGAGCTGAGACCCACTTCTCTGTATCACAATATCTGAACAATAATCCATTTCCAGTCATCGTTTTCCTTTTTTAGGTAGAGGACAACCTTTCTGCCTTTACTTTATAGACAGGCGTACTACATTTAAGAAGCAAAGACAGAGTCACTGTGCTCAGTAAAACGACCAAAGAGCGGTCCATCTTTCTCTGTGGTACGATCTAGTCAGTGTGAAGGTTGCACACTATCTCTTGTACTAAGTAAGATGTGGGATATATTCTTACCGACGCCATTGCCCTTGGGTCACATCAGTTTAGAGAAGCTACAGAATAAGGAAAAAGTCATCTAATCTGAAGTGAAAACAAACAAGGCTCAGAGTAACCACACATGCTGATTCCTGAAAAGTGCAATTTGAATGAGTCAGGGAGGGCTGGAGGGATGGCTTACAGGCTAAGAGCACCAGCTGCTCTTCTAGAGGTCCTGAGTTCAATTCCCAGCAACCACATGGTGGCTCACAACCATATACAGTGAGATCTAGTGCCCTCTTCTGGTGTGAAAGCATACATGCAGATAGAGAACTATATATATAATAATAATTAAAAAAAAACCTAAAAAGAAAAAGATTGAGTCACACGAGTAAGTACATCTATATTTGTACTTATTATTTATGTATAGATATAACTCCCCACCCCACAGCAGGAATCAATCAGCTAGTGGGTTTAGAGACTTTGGTCTTTACCTTTAATGTAGTTTCAGGATTCTGGACACTATAATTGTGATAATTACTTAGTCTTAAGTAAGAAACACATTTAAAATGAGGGAAAAATTATAATATATATTTCCCCAGAAACCACACAAGAGGAATGGAGTTTGTTTGCTTTATGTAATAAACTGAAATCTTACAGCATTTGTGATTTCTATGTACTACATCGACATAGAAATCATTTCCCAGATGGTCTGCAGTAGAGATGTGCTCCTGTAGCTTCCTGTAGGTTCAATTATCTTCTTTTTACATTAGGATTATATCTGCAAAGAAAAGAATCGTTAAAGGACACTTCAGGACGGTGCCATTAACAGGCTGTCAACCACATTAAAACTAAAACAATAGCATAAAAACTTGGTGAGGATTTGAACAGATCATATACAAACATTTCCCTACAATAAAGTATATTGTTTGTATCCAAAGGTTAATGGCTCTAAAATATAATTACTGCGTTATAAGATTTTCTCCTATAGAAATTCAGCAACCTAATATCTGATTGATTTTTCTTGTTATTTGTGAAAAATCAGTCTTGTCACCATTCTTACCAGTTACGTACACTATCAACTATCAGGTCAATAAAACTGTAAAACTGATTGCAAACAGACTGGGTGGCAAGACGGCTCAGCAGGTACAAATTCTTGCTGCTGAGCCTGATGGTCTGAGGTCACGATGCACATGGCAGGAAGAAACTCAGTGTTGTTCTCTGAACTCCACACACTCACTACAGCGTGTGTGCTTCAACACACAAACACACAAATGTGGGTGTAGATAAATGTGTGCACACACAGTAAATGTGTTTTAAAAAAGATTAAGGCATCCTGTATTTCAGGTTGAGAAAGAATGTCACTCTGTCTCAGCCCGTGTCTACCTGATATAGTTCATTAGTACTGGAGAGGTAACCATTCCAAAGTTTATTGGGTTTCTAGAAATCTCAAAGTATATTAAATTATAAATGCTTAACAACTCTCTAAAACCTGTCATAAGGCAAACAACCAGTTTTGGGTCTCTATCCATCTGTCAAATTAGCACTAGGTAAATGGTCTGGACTCTTAACTGTCTGACTTCAAGATCTGTTCTTTTAATTCTCCTGTAATAAAAACCTCATAGATTGGTAATTTGAAATACTTTTGGAACTTCCTTCGAAATTTAAACATCTTATGATAAAACTGAATCAGCCTTAAATCTTTAGCCAGGAAATTTAATCAATGTGTTCAAATACTTGAGTTAAAAGTCAAACATTCTTTAGGTAAAGGCACTGCGTTGTCTCTTATAAGGACAGAGGAAACAAATATTGATTGCATTAACATAACTGAATTAATTATATCTACATGCCTCACATGACCTTGGGAGAAAACTAGAATCTTACCTAAACAGGTCGTCGGCAAGAGAGTCTTCTTTTGCTTGTTGTTTCTGTAGCTGTCAAAGTTAACATAACAAACCGTTTACCCAGCAGCAAATACCTGCTACTACTGTCACCGCTCACCCTCAGACTTCTGTACCCACACTTCCCCTGTCAGCAAGTCTTCTGTAGTCTTTCTCACTCGGCCAACCCCTCATTTTCACTTCATGCTAAGATTACTGCAGGACTGTAGTTAAGAAACCGTCTAGTCAATGTCAAAGTCCACACAGATGATTAACTTACTGAGTTTATAAACAGTCTTTCTGGTAGAAAGTTTGTGCTCTAGGCTCAAGGATGATGGTACACGGGCTTCATGAAAAGTGAGGATTTAGAAACAGATGGTTCAGGGAGTGAAGGTCCCTGATGATCTGAGTTCAGTACCCAGGTCTACATGACAGAGGGACAGAACGGACTCCAAAGGGCTGACCTCTGGCCTCCATGCACATACAATAGTACAGAATATGCAAAACCACAAAATCAAACCTTTTAATTAAGGATTTAAAGAGAGACTTGTCTGTCTAACTTGCTCTGAAGTAAGTCATACTGATTGCCCAACATTCCAGTGACCATGAGCTTGAAAGTACAAAAATCACGTTGTCTTCAATCAAAGCAACATGACAAAGACCTCCCTTCCTTCTGCTTCTAGATTGGCATGGAGTCGCTTCTGGCCACAATAATTTTCAATGGACCTCACCAAGCTCTTAAGCACCAGAGTTAGGATCAGGGAAAAGCCTCTGTTAAAGCTCCTTTCTCAAGTCTAGCAGGATCCTAGTACATGCCATTTGGTAGATCCTATCTACCAAAGAGAAAACGACCCCCAAGTCTGACCCTTAAGTATGAAAACCCTTACATCTGGCTCGTAGGTGTGCTGTCCTCGTAACTACCTTGTGCCTCCTCATGGTCCCTGCACTTGTTTTGTTAGTCAGAACCACAGATTCATCTCCCAAATACTCAATTCTTCTTCTCTTCTTTGTTTTTGTTTTTTGTTTTCTTATTTCTCCCTCTGCCCAGTTGTTTTTCCATATCTACTTGTTTTCGTGGTCAATTTCTTCAGTATTTACTTAGTGTCTACTACACAATGAAGAACATGTTCAAATCCGGTAGCAGAGTTAAAGATTATGTCTGATCCACAGAAAAGACAACATCTCCAGTTCAAGGAAAGGTTAAGCACTGGCCCCATGACTGGGAAACTTAGGATGGATCCGCAGCATGAGGAGAAGGGGAAGGACGAGCCCAGACGAGGATGGGATGCAGTGGGGGTAAACCTAGGGCCCGGTAATAATCCACAGAGCAGTTGTGTTATTATTCACTTGATGTTCCAACAGCTAATTGCCAGGCTTTAGGTTTTACCTTCTTCATTATTTATGTACTACCATAAAAGGATGTGCATTCGTAGAACATTTGTATACGCAAAACAAATAATTTAAAAAATTATTGGAGTCACTGGCAAAACTACCTGTAGAAAATAGGAAGAGTTGGGAAAAACAAAACAGACTTTCAGCAATGAAAGAATCCACGTCTTTAGGACCATGGCTGGATGTAGACAGTATTGAAGACAATCAGTAAACAGAGTGCCGACCCAGAGAAATTACCAAAACTAGCGTGAAACAAAAATTAGAGTTGATAACATTCTCTGGGTGCTCCAGAAGGAAAGAGGAGACAGCAGGGGATGCTGAACTTCTGGAAGCGGCTCCAGGGTGCAAGGCCCTCGCTCCCACCTGGGTCTTCACCCAAGAGCTCCTTAACCTTCTGTAGTGCGATCATCTTAAATGGACGAACTAGAGTCACTCTTCAGTTTGCTTGCACAAGTTTTCCTAACCGGGGACATGGCTGTGGGTGAAGGGCAGGCTGTGCATGGACAGCCGGAGAGCAGGGCCCTGGACACACCCCAGGACCTCTGCACCAGGGCAGTGGCCCAGGCGGGATGGCTGAGTAGCCAGCACTCCAGGACCAGGGAGAGACCCTGTCTCAGACCTAAGGAATACACTTAAAAAAGGTAGGAAATAATAAAAACTCTTGAAATCCACCTCTGGCTGCCACATGTGCACAGGCACTCTCCACCCCACACATGCGTACACACGCGTACGTACCCCCACACTGAGAGTCTCACAGGGCTAAAGTGCAATCCCAAGCACGCGGGCCTCACTTCTTACCTCCATTTCTTGTTTCAACCACTCTTCTAATTCGGTATTCTTCCGAGCATGGTGACCTATTAAATCTGATCCTCCAATGATGTGTGGAAGCCTTCCTGCTCCAGGAAACGTAGCCTGCGAAGGAGTGGGCAGTGAGGGTAAGCAGGTTCATAAGGTGAAATACTAGTTTCCACAAAAGAAAGAGAATACGATCCGTGTAAGCTGTGCATAAATGTCTCAGGTGCACACCTTCTATTAGTGAAACAGGACACAGACAGATTGTTACTATACCTCAAGCCAGATGCACCGCTAGGACTTACACATGAGTGAAAAACACTTCGGAGTGTTAATTGTAGGTTTTACTTCAAAACTGCTTTAATTCGTTACCTAGCAATTAAAGCAACCCAAGGAGAACAAACTATAATTTAAAACACTGTATCTCATTCTAAGATTTTCAAAATTTAACCTACAATCCCAGAACTTTGAAAGGCTGGGGAAGGAGATTTCACAGTTTAAAGTAAGTCTGGGTACATATTGAGTTCCAGTCAAGCTCCTACTTCGTGGAAGACTCTATCATAAAACAAGCAAAAATGGGGCTGGCCCTGAAAGGAAAGATGCCTGCCACCACACCTGTCAACCCGAGTTCAATTCTCATGACTCATATAGTGGAAGAGACATAACTCTCAGATGTTGTCCTGTGACCTCCAGACATACATGCTGTGGCATGTGTAAATGTGTCTGAGCATGTGTGCACACACGTGCACATGCTCATGTATTTCCTTTAATGAAATTACTCTACTTAGGGGAAAAATGTTCCCTCCAAGAGCCATAGACTAACGGAAACCCCAGTACCAGACTTGAGAAACCTCCTTGTAAGTTGTTGGTCAGAGGAATCCAAGCAACTCCCAAAATAATATGGACTGTTGCCATAGAGACTGATTCAGCTTCTGGGGGCAAGCAAGGGCTATGGTGACGGTCCATATTATTCTTTATTAAAAAAAAAAATAAACGCGCATGTGGACATGTACGCACACATGCTCAGACACATTTACACACTTACACCTGGAACTTCTGAGCCTCCAGTCCCCACCAATCCTGGTACTGGGTTCCAGGAATGCACCATCCAGTGCTGCCATCAAACTCAGCCCTTCACCCATGCTAAGCAGACACTGCCGCTGAGCTGCAGTTCTGATACTGCTGCTCATTTTATTTTAAAACATTTATGTGGGTTTATTTTATGTGTAAGGGTGTGCACATGCTACCATGTGCTTAGGACACAAGGGTTAGAAAAATGGAACTGGATTTGACCTGCAAACTTCTTTTCTGAAAAGCTTTCACAGTTCAAGAGGGAATGTCACTGAATGGACTCAGTAGGCTGTATTTATTTACTAATTTGTATTGGATACCAATAATGAAAGAAAAAGGCTCTGAGTTTGACAAGGAGTGGGAAGAATTGGGAGGACTTTGGGGAGTAAAGGGAAGAGAGAGTGATGTAAGACAGTGCACATATCAGGTCTGACAGCGACAGAGGGAAGTGATGTAATACAGTGCACACATCAGGTCTGATGACAGTGACAGAGGGAAGTGATGTAATACAGTGCACACATCAGGTCTGACAGTGACAGAGGGAAGTGATGTAATACAGTGCACACATTAGGTCTGACAGTGACAGAGGGAAGTGATGTAAGACAGTGCACACATCAGGTCTGATGACAGTGACAGAGGGAAGTGATGTAATACAGTGCACACATCAGGTCTGACAGTGACAGTACTCAGTTCCACCTATATTATCCAACCATGAAACACTTATAATTTCACTACTGAATTTGACTATTTACTTTAACTCTCTTATCTTCATAAAGTCCTGAGGTGAAGAATGCTTTCAGGTAGTCACATATCAACATTAGAACCAGGATGACACTGCCTTTAGAGATAAAGCCTACTTAATTCTAGAACTAAGGAACAGTAAGTACATTCCTTTCCAAATGTCCTATGTTTATTAATAGTTTGTGTTGTCTTTTAGTAACTCTTTTCCTTAACTGTTTGGAACAAAAGAAATAGGTTTCAAACTTGACAGTCAAGACTTCATACTCTAGAATGTACACTGTGGAAGGAGAGAACTGCCCCCTGCAAGCTGTCTTCCAACCTCCACATAACACAACAAAAAATAAATTAACGTAAAAAACAAGAACATCCCATTAAATGGTCCTTTCATCTGTACTCAGTGACAGTGGTGTTTCTAACAACAATCCGAACACTGGCCTTTGGAGACGGCTAATGAAGACACTTACCTTCTTGAATTTCTTGAAATTCCTCTGTTGACCACAATCATTTAGTATGCACGGATTTCTGGAAGTGGGGTTACTGACGACCAGTGGCCTAAATTCAGTCAGCAGCAGTTTTCTTGGAAGCTCCTCACTGCAGTCCGGAAGTTCATCACTATTCTTAAGTGGAGATTAAGTGGTTAGATAAGATCAGAAGGGACGGAAAATTTACTTGTCATTTAGAGATCTACAGAAAATGTGCAAATACTCAAGGGAAAACAGAGTTCTTTCTGACACCTGACCTTTGTGTTTGGGATCAATCATATTCAAAGCTCTGAAGACATCTAAAGCATGTCCACCTCAAAGACAATCATTTGTACATTATTTTTCACCTAGAGGCTTGGGTAGCACCTCAGCAAGCTTCCTTCTTATACATGTTCTCCTGACATATGTCATCACAGTCTGCTTCTTTCCCTCTAAGACTGTGTGCCACGACTATAAAATATTCCATTCTATAGGTTCCCAACTACTGTATTTATGTTTTTAACACACCGAGAAACCAAGAACACACTTGGGCATTAACTGGTAATCTGTTCAGTGAGGATCTGTGCTGATGTAATTTACTATCACACTGGTAGTAAGTGCAGTTTTATACTGTTAAAATCTGCTGTATAATATTGAAATGCATTCTTAACAAAGATGATTACAGAATATGGAATTGTAATGCATATTTCCTGCTTTATAGTTTTAAGAAAGACTTTCTCTTGTGTGCTTATTTTATATTCATCTTATATTATAAAAAACAATGTCAGACAAAAACAAATCTGAGTGAGTCTGTGGAGTTCAAAATAGCTTGTAAGGCAGCAGAGACTACATGCAATGCACTTGACCCAGCAACATAGAAACATATAATGAACATATAGTGTAGTGATGGCTCAAGAGCTTTAGCAAAAGAGGCAGGAGCTTTGAAAAGAAGGAGGTGGTGGCAGCCATCAGAGAGCAGTGGTAAGAAGATCTCACAGCTACAAGGGAAGTTACTGAAGAACTTGGTGTGGACTACTGTTCAGAATCTGGAGCAAACTGGAAAGATGAAAGGGTGTGCCTGTGAGCGTGATGATGACAGTAATAACTACGTCATACAACAGCTTCCACATCATCCTCTCCTGCTCTATGCAGGAAGCCACTTCCCAGTCAGTCTATGACAACAGTGAGGGTTAGTTCACTGGATGGACTGAGAAGCTCTAGAGCAGATCATTCACCAAAGCTAACCGTGCTCCCCAAAACCATGTCACTGGCCGGATGCTGCTGGCCTGAGCCAGTACCGCTTCTCAATTGATTCCTAGCAAACCACTGCATAAGAGAAGTACGCACAGCAAACTGACAAGATGCACCCAAAGCTCTAGAAAGGTCCCAATTTTCCATGACAACATCTAACTACACATCACACATCCAACACTTCCAAAGTTGAAATGAACTGGGCTGGGAGAAACGTCTGCCATGTTCTTGCCAACTGACCACCACTGATCAGGCACCTCGCCACCTTTTACAGGGAAACACCACCGTAAGCAGATAATGCTTCCCAAGAGTTCCTCGTATCTGGGTTTTTAAGCTACAGGAAGAAACTCATTTCTCACTGGCAAAAGTGTATTGATGATAATAGTTCCTATTCTGATTAATAAGGATGTATTTGAGCTTAGTTAAGACTACAATGACTTAAAATTCACAGCCTGGATCTGCAATTCTTCTTACCTCTAGTCTAATTTATCCTAATACTTATATAAAGACTGACCAGCCTAATCCTTTTTTCTTTTCTGGAGAAAGGGTCTCACTATGAAAACGTGGCTAACCCAAAATTTGCAATATAGACCAGGCTTGCTTAAAACTCATAGAAATCCACCTGCTTCTGCCTTACTGGGATGAAAGGCATAGGCCACACCCAGCTATTAATTCTTTCAATTGAACCATATAATTTATATGTAAGATAATTGCAGATAGAAAGAACAAAAACGAAAAGCCCCCATAAAGGCTCATCTGATGCTAATGGAATGTAATCAGAACCTTACTTAAGTAAAACTGGCCTAGTCCTTTCGGGACTTACAAGTATCACATATCCATTACTGTACTTGATGTAAACAACAACCCTGCTGGAAAGGTTCAGTTGCTTAATTAACAACTTTCCTTAAGAAAACCATTTGGTAGGCTGGACAGATGGCTCAGCAGTTAAGAGGATTGACTATTCTTCCAAGGGTCCCGAGTTCAAATCCCAGCAACCACATGGTGACTCTGATAACCATCTGTAATGAGATCTGATGCCTTCTTCTGGTGTGTCTGAAGACAGATACAGTGTACTTATATATAATAAATAAATAAATCTTAAGAAAGAAAGAAAGGAAGGAAGGAAGAAAAGAAAACCATTTACTCAAGACTGTATCCATGCAGTATGGTAAAAGGGGTTAAGCGTAAGATTCTCTATACTCTTTAATGTCTCATGGCTATAGCAGAATCTATCTCCAGAAGACGCAAGCCCCCAAATGGACCAGAATTATAAAAGGAAAATGTAAAGTGACAGAAATGTATATGATGATAATCATTTTAGGTCAAAATGTGTGGAAGAGTAAAATAAAAATTTCCTTACAGTTACTTCATGTTTTATTGACCATGATTCTGTCTGAAGCTCATCTTTCCTTTCTGTTTCATCTTCCTGCTAAAAAATAAAGAAAAACTGTTTATAGGAGTTATAAATAATCTCTTTAAAAACCTCAAAAACAATCATGCTGTGACCCTGGAAGTAAAAGTAAATTATATCCAACAAAATGTAGACACAACATAAAGTTATAAAATCATAGCCAGAAAATTACATTGACAGTTAATCTATATTGTATAAAGAAGATGGTAGAATATCAATAAACTGTTGGTCAACTTTCTTTTATAAGCATTTACAGAGAT
Source organism: Micromys minutus (assembly GCF_963924665.1). Lineage (NCBI taxonomy): Eukaryota > Metazoa > Chordata > Mammalia > Rodentia > Muridae > Micromys > Micromys minutus. The sequence continues at coordinate 19,962,886 of NC_137961.1, read as the reverse complement.
GTATCTTCAAAATGGCTTAAGAAATCCAATGAAGAATAATCTTACACTGAGCAAGGCTGTTGACTCTACCATTCCTGCATGTGTATCATGCAGGGTCGTACTGTGCAGGCTGGCTGGGAACTTACTAAGTCCAGGCTGATCTCAGACTCACAAGATATGCCTGCCTCTGCCTCCTGAGTGCCAGGAAAATAACAGGTCCTTAACACTTTACAATAAAAACAAAAACCTTTTTGCAAAGATCCTTACTAAAAACAAGTTAGTGTTAGAATATAGTGATCTACTTTTTAATAGATCCTAACTTGTTTATTCTCTCTTAACTCCTACATTGTATTTTTCATTTATAATGTCAGTGTTAGATCCAAAGGGAACCCCCAATACCAGACCCCTCCCCCAACCAAAGCATAAGATTCTCAAGATAAGAACCTGGGCTCAGCTCAGGCTGGACTATAATATTCCTGGTAGACAGATAAAGCTCAAAGGCAGCATTCCTCAGGAGCTTGTGAAACAGATCTCTGTTTGCCAAAGAAAACAGCTATTTACTCATCTGTTCTTACTGGATATGGGCAAATGGGGCAACTAGTTACATACCAAAGTGCCAATGTTATTAGCCTTCGGGCTCCTCTGGTCCCTATTAACTTGTACCTGTTACGTGTACCAAAGCCCCCTAAACTCCCATGCTGCTTTTACAGGAAGTTTACAGGCTTCCATCCCCTGACCCTACAGCTACTTGTTCTTTAATATGGGGGAGCACTCCTCCTCGATCTCTCTGTGCATCAGAGAGATATCTTTGTCTGCTACGTTCCTCTCTGCCCCAGAGAAGTAGCCACATTGCTTTGGACTTCCCCAAATGCCTGTGGTTATTCTCTTTGTCATATCTACAATGAGAAACTTTCCAATATACGGAGGGCACAAAACAGTGCTTTGTACGCCCTTGCTTACATCAGTTTGCCCTAAGTTTCAGAATAGTAAAATACGAATAAAAGAATTATATAATGAGACCATATACTACAACAACATAACTTTGTTGTCTGATCACATTATCATGAACCCTTAAATATTGAGTGAAAGCCCTTTGCTGCTTCACAGAATACTGTGTTAGTGGTATCCACGGGTACATGGTACTCAATTCTCGTCTCTTCCTACCTGGATTCTAACTGTGAGGCAGAGGCAGAGCAAGGGCTTCCATGACACAAACTATACCCACTCTTCTATAGGTCCTTGTTTAAGAAAAGATCTACTGCAGTTACAGCTCTCAAGACACGGGAGAAGGTTCACAGGTTTAGATCATCTGCCCTATACAGCTCACGAGACCAGCCTTGGGAACACGAAATCCTGTCTCATAAAAAAACCATTACTTACAATTACGCCACTGCTTTCTGTCACTGTTCCACCATTCAGGTGCCAATTCCTCTCGGCATCCATCCGTGGCTTTTTTCTGTTGCTGACATCTGCCTCCTGCTTTTCAACCTTCACGTGAGCTGCCAGCTCCAGCTTTGTGCTCTTGAGTAACTCTTCCAATACTTCCTCTTCTGTAGCCAAATCAACCTCTTTTCTTTTTTTGGCTCTAAGGTTTTCTGTGGAAAATGACTTACTGTCAGGACTCTTCCCATTGGGTTTTAGGTCTATTTCACCCACAAAGGAGGCACTGGCTTCCCTGTCCAGAGTCTCATTCTGAGACTGATGCTCTTTGCTTTTCCACAGTGAGGGTCCTGCAGGCTGAGTTTGTTCTAAAAGAGAACAAGAAAGTTCCATTCTTGATGATTTGCATGAAGACAGTTCTGGATTTTCTTCATCCCTTTCCCTTAGGTTTAAAAAGGAAAACAAAGTCGGAATGAGGAATTTTGTTTGATCTGTCATTATTTAGTACTCAGTCCCTGTAACTCATAACCTTCTCCTGACGTTATTAACAGGAAAATCAGCCTTCCCAATGGTATGTGCTTCATATTCTTTCTACGGTGCTGACAGACCTGGCGGGTCCTGTGGTTAAAGCGTTTGAAGAGCCCTGTCCTCTGTTCAGGTAGAATCATCCGTAAATCGATGTGAGGGAAATGAGAAATATATAAAAACACACAGAGTCCGCTGGCAGAAGGCAGCACCTCATCCAGCAGTGTAGGGAATTCATGGGCAATTAAAACCTTTATACCTGGGACTATAACTTGCTAAGTTAATGGGAGCTGGAGTCAAGAAATCAGGCCAAACGAGCTAAATTTAGAACACACATCCACTGAGTACTGAAAACACTATGGGACCATGTCTCTAAGAGCACTCTATACAGCAGCACTGTAAACATTCGCTCAATGTAAACATTTTGGTTAACATAAATTAATCAGTCCAGGAGTAACACTTGCTTCTCTTCTTTCCAAGTTCTCAAAGATTTCCATACAGTGCTAGCAAACATCCAGTAAAGAAGAGATGATTCCAGGGAGGCAAAGAGGAAATAATTAAGGAATACAATAAAGTAAACTACCCTTTTTTTTCTACCTTCCTAGACAAGAAAGATGATTCTGGAACTTTGGTTTGATTAATCTTTCCTAAAGACGGGCACACAAAAACAAATGCTAAAGTAGGAGGAAGATGAAGAAACATGAAGTACAGTCTGTATAATGGGCCTAGTGAAGGAGATGTGGGTTTTAGAACAAAACTGAAATGGAATAAGCTCAGAAATAAAATCACTAGGCCAGCAAGATGGCTGAGCTGATGAGGACCTCTAATCCCGACTGCACTGGTTGGCTTTGTGTGTCAACTTGAAACAAACTAGACTTATCACAGAGAAAGGAGCCTCAGCTGAGAAAATACTTCCACAAGATCTAGATGTAGTACATTTTCTCAATTTATAATGGAGTAAGGGGAAGGCCTAGCCCATTGTGGGCGGGGACATCCCTGGACTGGTGGTCCTGGGTTCTGTAAGAAAGCAGGCTGAGCAAGCCATGAGAAGCAAGCCAGGAAGCAGCACCCCTCCATGGCCTCTGTATCAGCTCCTGCCTCCAGGTTTCAGCCCTGCTTGAGTTCCTGTTCTGACTTCTTCCAGTTATGGATTATTACCTGGAAGTGTAAGCCAAACAAACCCTTTCCTCCCCAACTTGCTTTTTTTGACATGGCATTTTGTTGAAGTGATAGAAACCCTTACTAAGACGCTGACAGTCTGCAGTAGATCCAAGGACACCATGGTGAAAAGAGAGAACCAATACCTACAGGTTATCTTCTGATCTCCAAAATCTACCACCACCCCCCCCCCCCCCACACACAGACAGAGAAACAGAAAGAGAAAGAGAGACAGGGATGGAGAATCATTTCTAAAAGCATAAATACAAACTTTCTATAGATACATTCTGTTTCTTTTTCAACAGAACATGCTAAAGAAAATATTACTCTACAATTACCATCCATCTAACCATTTTTCTCCCAGGGACACAGTAGAAGAATTTTTGGCAGCATACCTTTTTCTGGTGCATGGCTGGAAGTAGTTTTTGATGGAGTTCTGCTGCTGCTGAGAAGTCCAATCTTTACTTTTGCTTGCAGCAGGAAATTTCACTGGAGAAAGCTGATAGCTCGGGGTCTTTCCTCTAGCCGGTGTATTTGATTCTACATTCTTAGCTTTGGAGCTTGGTTTAGGGGCCTCCTTTATATTGCATGTTTCCTGTGAAAACTTAGAGTTTTGTTCCATTCCAGGGATCATTACTTCTTTTGGTCTTTCACTCAAAGACATACTACAGGGGAAGGACAGAGAGCCAAACAATTAGTGCACCTTTTAGTTACAGACAAAGCTTTCTAGATGCTCCGACACAACTTCAGAAGAGCAGCAGATAATTTAGCTAATGTATTTTCCCATTCCAAGAGCGCAGTCTAGTGGCTGAAGGACATCTTACTCTTGGCACAGAGCCCAGGAGGCTCCCCACAGCACACATCTTCAGGCTCTCTCCTAGAGACACTGCCAGATATACTCAGGGCCCAGCCTAGTATCCTAGTGTATACTAAATTACGTGGTAGGCCTGTGTAATTTTTATTTAAGCATTTACAATATTTTCATAAAAGAGTTATGATAAAATACAGGGAATCATGAAAACTATTATTCCAGCCTCACACATATATTGCTATGTGTGCATTTAAATCCCCATAGACAGACTGATATCTGACTATCTAACCAGATGGTAGCGTCTACTGTAGAACTCCAGACTACCAAAAAATATTTTAAAGACATAAATTGTTTTGTGATTTAATGGACCAAAAAAAAAAAAAAAAAAAAAAAAAAAAAAAAAAAAAAAACAAACAAACAAAAACCAAAACAACAAAAACCAAATAAAAATAAAGTTCCTTCAAGCAACTACTAAAAATTAACTATTTCTTTCACAAGTTCTGCCCACAATATAATAGTAAAAATTTATACACTATCTAACATCGTTTATTAAATATCTTAATAGGAACACATTTTTGCATAATATTAAAAATAAGACAAATGAAAACTATCATAGAATACAAAAACAGTAACCCTTTCTGTTAAACAACAAAAACAAAAAGAAACGTATTTTTCAAATAAGAAAAACCACTGAAAAATGGCATGCATGGATGAATATTAACTATTTGGATATCCAAGCTGACATAATACATTATCTCCCAAATTATAAGCAATATTTAAGTATAGGTACTATGTAACAGAGGGAAACACTGCAGAAGTTCCTCCGTCCTGTACTCTTACTGAGGCCATCTGGAGTCTAACTAGAGTTTGATCTCCTGGATGGAGAATCCCATGGCAAATTACCCAGCTCTACTCTAGGACCCTAGGCCACCAGGCCCCAGCTAATTTATTTTAGCTTCTGTTAAACTGTGCAACACTCCCCGCCCACAGCTGCTGAACAAGATTACAGGACACGGTTTTTGCCTTTAAAATCCTCCTGATCCAAATGCTTAGGGCTACACTTAGGTCCAAATACTAAAATGTAGTCCAGGGACGGACATGGAAAAAAAAAATAACATCTTTTGATTGGCTATAAGCTGTGTCTATGGTCATCTCTGGGGGGTTATCTGTAGCAATTATACAAACTAACATATTTATAATAATATATCCAAATTCATGAGGAATACATTCTAAAATAATAAGGCACCTGAGGCCTGAAAACAATGATAGTGCCAAATTATATAAATACATATTTTTATGTATACATACCATTAATTTATAAAGTAGGCATAAATTAGAGGCTAATAGTAGAAACTAAAAAAAATGAGTAATCACCATGTACTACTTACTACACTATACTCACCCCTCTTATGATAGGACATGAAAGAATGACTATATGATTAAAGAGATGAATGGTTTCAGCACTGGACATAGCGTCAGGCCACTATGTAAAATTTACATGAATGTAAACACTGGAACACTAAGCCAGTCACTGCACACAACAGCTAGTAGTGAACAACAGCTGGGTAGCACATGCAGTACATCAGTCAGAACATGACGGTGATTCTCAATCTGTGGGTCGTGACCCCTCCTGGGGTTGAATGAGCCTTTACACAGATACACAGAAAATACAGATCTCTACACCATCATTCAGAATAGTAGCAAAGTTATAGTCATGAAGTAGCAACAAAAATAATTTTATGGTTGGGGTAGCCACAGTGTAAGGAACTGTATTGAAGGGTCACAGCATTAGGAAGGTCGAGAAGTGCTGTGCTAAAGTATTTGATCATGCTACTCAGAAGTGTGCGTTAAAACTTAGAAATCTCTAATTTCAGCATTTCCATCCAATACTTTTAGACAATGAAATACTATGGGTAATTAAAAATACATATATGTAAGGGCTACTCTGCTTCAAGTTTATTTCATTAGTGATAAATACCTTTTCTCTTTAAAACACATATGAAGGACTAATAAAAACTGCCCTACGGCAGTCAAACAGCTCACAGCCTGACTCAGCCTCGTCACACTACCCCGTCACTCAGCCATGAGCTGTTTACAGCTATTCTGATTCCTCAACGGCAGAGCTAAGTAACTACAATGAGGATCAAGGCCTCACGGGCCCGTGACATTTCCTTGCTGAAAGAACTACATCCAACGAAAGGCTGTTGAGAGTGGAAGAAAGTCTTCCCCGGGAAACGGAGCACACCAGCTGGTTATCCAATGCCAATGGTCAGCCCTGAAAACACACATACCAGTGAGATTATACAGACTAAGCGGGTTGTAGGTATACACTAAGGAATACACATGTGCATGGACACACACACACAGCCCAAAGAAAAAAGAGGCTATTAATTTTTTTGGTGGGGGGGCAATACAAGAAGAAAAGGGAAGAAGGAAACCATATAATTATTTAAAAAAAAAAAAAGAAAGAAAGAAAAGAAAAAGTTTGCCGATCCCTATGAGACACCATTTTTTCGAGCATCCTCCTTTCCCCTCCTTTGTCTTGATAAAGGAAGCAACCTTTTCTTGAATATGCTCTTAATTGATAAAATAATTACAGCAGTATGCTAAGAGATGCTTTACCATGTATCTGCTGGCTCTGATTCTGTGTCAGCTACGTATGTGGTCATATTCATTGGAGCACTGGGGATGATTCGTCCATTGGCTGACAGGCCTTGGGAAAGGCTTGGTCCTGGAGTCGTTGTCTTTAATTCTGTACATCATGCAAGGAAAAAAAAACCAACTATTACGAATTTGATGGAGAACAGGCAGCTGGAGCCTAGAAGACAAGGATGTGCTACAAAGGGCAGAGCTGGAGAAGTGACCCAAGCCCTTGGAGGAGCTCAGAAGTTCGTGAGTCGATCCCAGACACTGGATGGTTAGTTTGATTTTACTTTTGATTGTGACTGTGCCCTGATATTTTTCCCCCTTGAAGGAAAAAAGTATTTTAGTGGAGTTCACAGTTAAAAGACTTAAAAAAAAAAAAAAAAAAAACACTTTGAATTTTAAAACAAATTGGATATTTTAAAAGGATTAGAATTTTAATATGTAAAATTTTGTAAAGACTGTGAGACTCTTAAGGTTACTTAAATCTTGTGTTATTAAATCACAACTATGAAAAATTATGTTTTGAGACAACATAACCAGATATATGGATCAAAATAACGAAGCACTGAGAAGCTAAGGGGACTGGTTTGTTAGCTTTCATCCTGAATATCAAAGCCAGTGGCTCGAGGGCTGTGCAAAACACGCACTTAACAACCATATAACACACCCCGCTGTCTCGGCTACTTCCCAGAACATTTTGAACTACAGAATTCCAATTTAAAGTAAAAAGTGTTTCTATGGTGTGCATATATAGCTGAGAATTAAACAGAAACAGAGAGCAGATACCAAAAAAAGGGCCAGGATACGAGATACTGGCACAGGACCAGTAGCTAGTGTAATGTTATTGTTTATGCCTTAAATGATTGATACATTTGACTCCCACCCCAATAATAACCACAAAACAAATAGCACCTGCTACATCCCAAAAGGTCAGATAATTTTGTAACAGACAACGGGATGGCCTCTCCAAGAATGTGGTGGTATATAGGTAGCTATGTTAGTTTTCTTGTTAAAGGTTGAAGAGTTCATCTTTAGCTAGTAATCTAAAAATAAACTCTGAGAGTTTTATTCATGAACTTTGGGGAAATATTAATCATAACACAATTGCAGGAAAAAAGTTATATTACATGTTTAAAACTTCAAACTATATGTTTGTGGAACTTGGTCAGCAGGAGGAGAAACAAAGATGCTTCACCTCGCACATCAGACTACAAACAGGAGAATGTCACACAGCTGGGATTGAAGAATTGGTTGAACGCATTATCTGAGTTGTAAACTCGGATTACTGTACTAACTTCTCTGTCCATTAATTTCCTTGCCTATACAGTGTATAAGACATCTTTAAAAAGATTTCTGCTTCAAGCTAAGTTGCAATGATGCATGTAAAAATCTCCCAATAGCTTCTGGACATGCAAAGGCAGCAGTGATTTTACTAATCAGTACCACAGATAGTCTCTCTACCTGATTCCTAGTCATTAAGCCCTTAGTGGCTGTAGTGGCTGTTCCTGGCTGTCAACTTGACTATATGTGGGATGAAATACAATCCAGAATTGGAAGCCTCACCTGTGATCCTGACCTTGAGGCTAGAAGACACAAGATTCTGACCTGGACCTTGGCATGGAGATCTTGAGGCATAGTGGCTATGAATCCCAGGACACTAAGGCAAGGAGATCTCTGAGTTCAAGGTCATCTGAGACAAAGCAAGTTCCAGACCCAGGTGTGGTAGTACACACCTTTAATCTGGGACACACTTTATATTGGAGATCTACATAAGGACATTGGAAGAAGGAAGGTTTCTTCCCTTTGCCTGCTTGCCTTGTGGGACTGAGCACTTGGTAGATCCTTGGACTTCCATTCACAGCTGCTGCTGACCATTGCTGGGGAGTTGGACTACAGACTGTAAGTCATCAACAAATTCCCTTACTATATAGAGACTACCATTAGTTCTGTGACTCTAGAGAACCCCGACTAATACAGTGCTCAATCTTTCCAAACTCTAATTTCAAATATCCCCTATCCATTTAAACCAAGGTTGCAGAACATAACTGAATTAGTGTCCAATTTCCCAGGTACTGTTCAGTACAGTACAGCACCCCAAGTGGAAGTGGGGAGCATATGCTCTACCTTGTCTATTACCGAAGTCCAAAAACTGCTCATGAAAGAGTCAAAGAAAAGAAAGCTACCAGAAGAAATAAACGTAAAGGTCTCTAAAGTACCCTGTCCCGAGGTATATAGCAACTCCTGTACCTAAGGCTCAAGGAACACTGCAGAAGAGGAGGCAGAGCCACTACAAGACCCAGAGGATCAGAGGTTTGCTAAGAGATTGCGTTTCCTACAAATGCCAAAAAAATACCCCTAGTCTCACCAAGCAGAAGAACCATTACAGATGGTTGTGAGCTGAGAATTGAACTCAGGACCTCTGGAAGAGCAGTCAGTGCTCTTAGCCACTGAGCCATCTCTTCAGCCCTTAAAATGGGGTCTTGCTGTATAGTGTAGACTGGCCTGGAATACATATGTACCCCAAACTGGCCTTAGATTTCTGATTTCCCTGCCTCTATACTAAGTATCATTGAGTCATTTTGACTGGATTGGTAACTTGGTAGAAACCATAGACAGAGAAACCCATATGTGACAGAGAAACCTTTGCCACCATCTCTGAGGAGCCCACAGTAGTTTTCTACTTCAGTCTGCACTTCCACTCAGGACCCCGAAGACCTGTGTGCTACACCGAGCCATGTGACCCTTCCACCTGGAACTCTCCGTCAGACCCCATGCAGCTGCCTTGCCTGAGCAGTTCAGGTTGCAGGAGACTCAAGTGCCTGTCCTCAGTACAGTCTGAGCCTGCACACTTCCCGTTAGGGTTACAAATCCTCATCAGCTTCCTCCTGACACTTGGTTCTCCTGAATTGAGGAGTGTGGTCTGTTTGTTTACTGTCTGAACCCTGACCTTCAGAACAGAGAGTTCAAAAAAACAGGGTCCTGCTCACCCCACTACTGAGCCTTCAGCAACAGAGCAGCTCCCTGTAGTATAGCAAGACTGATTATGTACTGAGTGTATAAATGAACAGAGGTATGTACAGATACGCTTTCAAAGGTGGATATGATCACACCTCAAAAGTGTAACAGTAAAGTGTATAAATATACATACACACATATATACATTTTGTAAAGATTTAATAAAATGTTTTATTTACCTGGGCAAGGCTGGCCCTTGGGATTACAGTAATTCTCTGTAGTCATAAAAATAACAGCCAATCCAATCTCTGCTTCAGGAATAGGTCTGAGACCGTGCCTATGAATATAAAATAGCTTAAATATAATAGTATATTAAAACTAACAACTTTCAGTAATATAGTATCGAGCTTCATAAATCTATATTTTTTCCCCAAAGAGACACTCAAAGTTTATGATATAAACAGAGGAACAAGGTCATTCTTGCCCACATAGCAAGTTTGAGATTAGCTCTTTCTCAAAAAGTAAAAAAATTAAAAATCTAAAAACAAAACACCCAAGTCAAAACAACTTACATTTTCCTTATCTTCCCAAACTAGCATGTGCATGTGAGCACGTGCACACACACACACACATAACTATATATGTATGTACATCCACACATATGTAATTATATACACTATATGGTTATATATATAAAATATATAAGTACAAGTAGCTATGAAGAGCAAACTCTTCAATTCTATGTACTTTCTTAAAATATTTTGTTTTGATTTTTAATCCCAGCTACAATATACTGTGCATAAAAACTACTAGTTCATTAAATTTAAGAAACCACTGGGTGTGGTACCACATGCCTTTAATCCCAGCACTCAGAGGAAGAGGGGCATGCAGGTCTAGACCAGTTTAATCTACACTGTGAACTGAAGGCACCCAGAGCTACAGTGAGGCCCTGTCTCAACAAAACACAGCAGCAACCCACAGAAGCAAATCCTGTAAATTGTATTAAAGGAGCAAAAGGTGGAAAATACCTAGATAACATTATACAGCTATACCACTACTTAGTACCCCAAATCACAGTTCCTGAGAACATCGCATGACAGGCCCTTGTATATTCTTTTGCATTAACTGGGCTGCGTGTAAAATCTACTTGCATTTTTAATTAGTGAAGAATTATGCACCTTTGAAGAATATCCATTATCAAGTGAATCCATTTCTTCTGGGAGTCCGTAATTATGAGCTGTGTGTTTGTTATTCCAACGTCAACAACACAGGTTCCGGGAGCTGAGAAGAAGCTCTGTTCCTCTTCACTGTCTTCTGTCATCAGCCGGGCTTCCCCACCTCCGAAAGCAACTGCGGCGCTGAGCTTCTTATGCTGGAGATGGGAAGAAGCACCGTGACAACCCAGCAGCAGCTGCAGTGAGGGTTCTGAGCACACTCTCCTTGTGAACACAGTTAACTTGGCAATGAAAACGGAAACGCTCATCCTTCTTCCCAGTGGGGAACTTGAGCCTCCATGTGAAAGCCGCTAGGTTTTCTGTGTTTTTCTGCGGCACACAGCACTACACTGCTTCTCTCCACACTCCGACAGTTCTCCTGGGGTGGGTGGGAGCCGTACAGCATAAACTTTGCCACTATAACATAAACTTCTGAAATCCACATTTCCGGAACACAAAATACATTCTATACGTGTTCTGTTAGCTAAACCAGTTAGGACTTAAAATATTTTCTGTCTTCTCCACTAAGGTGCTCACATCAATGAAATAGGCCAATAGCCAGTGTTAGGACGTACCATAGTCAGATACATAATCACTGGGCAGGGTCTGGTGCATATGTAGCTTTTTATCTTCCTTCAAACACCTACACAAAAACTCCAAGTGGGAAGCCCTACCAGCCATCAATAAGAGTATCAGTGTATTGGAGGGAGAGACGCGTCAGGGATTGGACTGTCTTCCAGAGGACCTGGATTCAGTTTCAGGTACTCACATGGTAAACTCACAACCATCTGTATCTCTAGTCCCAGGGGATCTGACACCCTTCTCTGACCTCCAGTGTACCAGGAATACCCATACACTTCTTTCCACCATCTTGGTACCTGTGGAGGCCTGCTGGGAACAGGACTTCTAGATCTGACACCCTTCTCTGACCTCCAGTGTACCAGGAATACCCATACACTTCTTTCCACCATCTTGGTGCCTGTGGAGGCCTGCTGGGAACAGGACTTCTAAAGAGCAAGTATGTCTGGAAGGCTGAGGTGCAAGGGCCATTTTTGCTGGCTACAGGCAAGGTTTCCAGAACCAAAGAGAACACAGGGCTCTTCTTAAAACTGAACATATTTATGCCTGAGATGAAACTGCGTTCTATTTAGACAAGAGATGTGCTTATGTGTATAAAGCAAAAAAAAAAAAAAAAACAAAACAAACAAAAAACAAAAAACAAAAAACCAATACAGTGACTCCTGGAGGCAAACCAAACAAAACCAGAGTGATCTGGGGAAAAGTAACTCTGGCCCATGGAAACAGTGGCATGGTTCCTGACAAATTTAGAAGCAACCTTCCTGCAAAGGCTGCTGGACACAGAATCTGTGTGATGCTGTTCCCTTCTCTGATTCAAACTAATAGCAAGTAAACAAATAAAAGCGAAGAACAAAACAGACAAAACAAACCCCACACCCATACACAGACAGATAGACAGACAAATCAAAAATTTAAAAAAGGAATACTTTAAAATTACCTGTTTGGCATTTAAAAACACAAATGTTTTCCCTTTGAAGATTTGTTTTCTTTCATGCCGTCCTGACAGATCAACACTTTTACTTCCAATAGCTGGTTCATCAATGGGTGGGTAAAAACTGTAAAGATAATCAATATACCCTAATTATGTACTGTTCTCTATGATCACTATTAAATTTGCAAATAAAGTGACTGCCTGATACCACGAAGGGTGCATCTCACTATTACTTGAGCCAGGCACACTGATACAGGTCTGTACCCCCACGAGGTAGAAGCAGAGAATCAGTGTGTTTGGGGCTAACCTGGCCTACATTATGAAGTGAAGTAACTGAGAGAGCGTGTTAGAACGTAAGTGACCAGCCAGGGCCACATGGTGACATCCTGACATAAAACAAACAAACAAACAAACAAACAAACAACCAAAAACCAGGAGAAGCAAACAAAAGCTAGTACTTCGAGGGTTTTGATTTGGGCAAAGAGTTTTTATCTGGAACAAAATAACCAAATGGCTTTTCCTAAAATATGATACTGGTTCCATAAATCATAGTCTAATAGTCTAATGCCTGGATTTTCTTAAAATGAACACTGAGAAAGATGACTGCAACAGGACACATTTAAGTAAAGTAAAGGTGAGAGGTTGTTAGTGGCTCGTTTCTTCTCAAGCACGATCCTTGGTGAATAGAAGGCACAGGGATCACCTGTGCTACAAGATCCCAACTACCTGTCAGTAAGCATGCCCTCTATTTCAGAAGAGACACTACTTCATCTCCCAAGATGCTCACTACAGCATTATTCAGAAATGGCTGTGCAAAGGGCTGGCAGAATTTGTAGTCCTCACATAGCCAGCAAGCTATATATGAATGCTAGAGATCCAGGGAGACTCTCCCAACAGTGAGTGGCTTGTTGGAAATAACAACATGTAACAACGTGAGAGTTCTGTACTAACTGAATGGGAACACCCTCCTGTTTTCCTTGCAATCAGACATAAACAATGTAGACTCTGCTATTAGAATATACATGACACAATTAAACAGTCTTCTAGAGATGACTTCATCTATCCCAGAAACAAGGAAATCAAAAAATTGCATCAGCAACACTCAGTGGTGACTGTCTTACTGTTTTGTTTTTTTCCCCTTGACAACCTGTAGAATGCAGACATAGCTGTACTGAGTAGGATAGCACTTGCTGCAAACACCGTATCACAGATCTGATTTCAATTCAGAGCTAGTCAACACTTATTGAGAACTAAGAGTATAGTGACAGCAAGAGTTATTATAGTTAGTTTGCTATCCCTTTTATATTCGCTTCTCTTAATATTGTTTTCACTTTTGTTATGAGTGTTTGCCTGCATTCATGTTGGTATATCATGTGTAGACCTCAAGTAGAGTTACAGACAATTGTCAGTTTACCATCTCGGGGCTGGGAAAGAAATCTAGGGTCCTCTCAAAGCGTAGCCAGCCTTCATTATGAGATCTTGTTTCAAAAAAAAAAAAAAATACTTGGTCTAAAACAGACGCAGGATCTACTACGTACATTTTAATTTTGTTTGTTTTTTTTTTTATGAGACAGTGTCTTACTATAGAACATAGGCTAGCCTCATCTTGCTCTACTGAGTGCTAGGATTACAGTGTACCACCATGCCAGGTCTTAATATGTGACTGTCACAATGCCAATAGAAAACACTGACTACAGTAGTAGGCAGTGAGTTAGGAGTTATTCAAAGTTCTCCTAGAGTAAAGCTATTTCACTGTGGCCATGTGTTAATTTTGGATAGAAATCTGAATAGAAGGATGATTCAACAGCCAATTCTAAAAGCACCAACAGCAGGACAAACACTCGGTAGTAAACATTTACCAGGTTCTCTCATCCTGTCTGAAATCAACAATGGCTTCTGACCTGTAGTCAGAGTTATTTACAGGACTCCCCAGACAGAAAGACAGACTTCTAAAGGACAGCATGATTTTGCTTAAAGACAAGCCAAATTTGAAATGTGTCAGGGATGCTTCTTGAAGCTGTTTTGACAAGGCTGTACAGCTCAAGGTTAAGAATTATCTACAATTGACCAGAATCCAAAAGACTATATTATCTGATAACTGGATCATAAAATAAACCTCCTAGATAAAAATTATGTATGTATAAAATTTAAATCAACCACCCCAAACAAACAAACAAACAAAAATAATCAGAAGAATCTAATTTTTGGCTAAGTTAAACAAAGACACCTATAATCAACAGGGGCATGAACAGTTCCTAAAACTAGTGCAAAGAAGCCAAGAGCACATGCCTTTAATTCCAACACCCAGGAATTCCAACACTCAGGAAGCAAAGGCAAGTGGATCTCTGTGAGTTCAAGACTAGCCTGGTCTACATACTCAGTTCTAGGCCAGCCAGAGTTATTTAAAAAAAAAAAATCTGTACTGAAAAAAATTACTTGAGTTGGGTAGTTTAAAACTGGTGATAAAATTAACTTGCAAAACATTAAAAAGCTTTCTTCAAGGCTGATGATGTAGTTCAAGTGTTTGCCTGGTATGCAAGAAGCTCTGGGGTTCACTTCCAGCACCACAGAAACAGAGAACTGTGGAACTCACAGGTCAGCCTGCCAGTCGGGAGGAGGCCAGATGACCACACGTTCAAAGTCATCTTTTGGCCAGCCTGGGACATATGAGACCCTGAATCAAAGACAACGGCAGGGCTGGAGGGATGGTTCTGTGTGTAATTCACTGGTTACTGAACTTCATGCTCTGAGCTCAATCTCTGGAACCCACGTACTGGAAGGATAGAACCTCCACCTGTCAGCTGTGGCACATGTACCTACACATACACTAGGTAGGAACCTATAGAGCTAAGCCTACCAACAGTCAACTTTACCATGGAACCTATGAAAAAGGTCAAGTATCTTTCTATTTAATCTCAAGTTATATTATTTCAAAGTGCCACTACACAATATATAAATTTCCTAGGATAGTTGTTCAATATTTGACACAATTATCAAAAGCAAATAAAAGAGTATGAACCTATTCAGATGTTTTTACAGTTAACGGCAGCAAGCACTTGTATCAGACAACATGCTCAGATTTTAAATACTGTAGGTTATTACTAATACCTAAAATAGCTCAGCTAGAAAGTATTAGCCACCCCTAACACTCAGGTGTGTTTTCTTTTGAGAAAGGCTTTGGCCCTGTAGTTTGTGCTGGTTGTGAATGGTCATCCTTCCGGCTTAGCCACATCTCTGGATGAGGTGACGGAGAGCAGACTCCTGGCCTCTGTTGCTTCAAGAGTCTTACTGCACAACAATGCTTTGGGCTTCCTCTCCGATGACACTAGGGACTGCGACCACACATGAGGGTCATTCATTGTCTTTACATTGTGTTATTTAAATATTGACACTTAAGATTTGTTCCATGGCAACAAAAAAATATTTGACATGGGATTAATATGAATGAAACCAGTGCTTACTCATTTGTAGGCTATATTTTATTAAATTTAATGTAAGTTATATACCTTTCAATATCTGGAGGCTGCTTCTTAGACTCAACTGCTTTGAGAAATTCAGAAAAGTATTCCGGCTTTACAATTGGACATCCACAAATGAGTGCACATATAGTCTAAAATGGAAAATCAAATGTAACTATAAATACTTACATTCATAATCAGCTTATTTAAAAGGAAGTTATAAGTTATAAATTAAAAGAGATGGTTTTACACCATTTCTTCTTTCAAAGCCCTTAATGCACAAAGAATACACATTCTACAACAGAAGTCAGTACTTGGGTCATAGCTTAGGTTCATATTACCATTATATAAAGACTTACATTTAGAAAGCCCTCAGTCACAAAGGACCCTAGGGGCTTTCGACAGCCTTAAACCCACCACCTCAGGTCAAGGTTAGGCCAAGTTCCATTTTTCACCCACAGTTCTCCAGAGGAGCAGGTTGAGAAACCACAGAACGTACTGACTGATAGTCATGGCCTGTCACATGCTTGCTAGCCAATAGATTCAAAGGCCAATACGCTTAGCCAATGAATTTAAATTATAACCTTGTTGCTGTAACCTGTAACCCTAAAAAGTATAAAAACTGCTTGTAACAGCCTTTCGGGGTCACCTCTCCTCTGGATGTAGGCCACCCCAGTGCACTGGATGAATAAACCTCTTGCTTTTGCATCGATCCCCGATCTCTTGTCTCATTCATGGGAGCCTCTAATAGATAAGACTCAATTTGGGTCTTACGTGCATATCTAGGTTGGTGAGACTTACTAAGGTAATACTAAACTCCAGGAACTGCAAAGTCTTCGTGACTAGAATCCTGAACACAGAAGGAGTGTGGTATCATGAGATGGTATGAGGGCACGAGAGGCAATGTGACACAGGAGAAATAAGATGCCAGCCTTCAAGAGGGGCGAGCCCATTAACTGTAGTCTCTGCCTCAGACTGAAACATGCTCTATACGATCAAATACATTTCATGGCAAAACCCTTTTAAAATGTCCAATCAAATTCTGAAATATAACTGGGTGTGCTTCTGCTTCTCTGAGGCAATAAAGCATGAGAAGCCATTCAAGCCCAGATACAAACATGGGACAGTCACTTGTGAATCTGCAGCCATTCTAACTGTAAGTCTGTGCATAACTGAGGGGAACCTGACAGAACTTGATCTAGAGACGTCCAACCTACCTTAATGGTGACTTTAACTGACGACATCACAAGGTGAGTACATTCTTCTGTCCAGTTGTTTGCAGTGAGTCCTCCGAGCTGTAAGATAGCTTGATTCAACGCAGTTTTCCCAGAGACATCCAAACAAGAGGAACAAACAACCAGAGGCTCGTATTCTACTCTGCAAATGAAAATAAATGACAACAAGTTAGACTGCGGAGCCAGAGACAGCAGCACAGCATTTTAAAATAGCAGTCATCTTAATTTCAATAGATTCTCATTTCTTCAGCCTGGAGTCCTAAGGAAGGAAAAGCAATGACCCAAATTAACATTACAAAGTAACCCAAGGGGGCCCAAACAAGTCAGTCCACACACACACACACACACACACACACACACACACACACACACAGAGAGAGAGAGAGAGAGAGAGAGAGAGAGAGAGAGAGAGAGAGAGTTACAACTCATTATCCAAAGTCTCTTCCTTTAGAATTAGAATTTCACAACTCTGAAACTTCTTACCTGAATTTACTTTCAAACACCCCGAAGGTAACTCTATCTCCTGTTTTCAAAGTGGAGGAAAGGCCATTCGTCATTTTTTCTTCGTTAACAAAGGTTCCATACTTAGAATTATCTTTTATTGTTAAAGTAGGAATTTCCTCCGTTTGACTCTTAAAAAAAAAAAAGTCAGCAGATGATTTAAAGGCATTTACTACTTAGTAATCACAGAGTAGATTTCCCAAGCGTAATAACTTTCTGAGGAAGCAGAAACTAAGCAGACGATGACTCCACTTAGACCACCTTCTGGGAAGTCACTCAACTAGCATTTCCCCCTAAGATCATTTCTTAAAGTCAAGCCTTACCCTGAGAACAGATCTCACTGCTACAACCATGTGCATTTCCCGAGCCTCTCAAACCCATTCTTCTGAGGCTTCGCCTTTGGTACAGTCTGCGCTATGTTTCACATGCCAGATGCATTCTCTCCTACACATTTTTTACACTATCATTAAAAACTAACCATGAGAACACAAGGTTAAAAAGCTACAGTTTCTGACTGAATGCAAACTGTTGTACTTTCTCTAGATGAATTTCAATAACAAACATTTTCTCCATCCCTAAAACAGATTAAAACCTGAATTTTCCATGAGTGCATCCAACATTTATGGATGTGCAATCTGTGCATAAAATAATAGCTTTCCTTGCACCACAAATACTAACACAAGCATGGGCAGTTAAAAATATTTTATCACCTTTACCACCTATGGTTGTGATAAAATATACTCAGATCCATTCAATGAACCAAATGGCAGAATTATTTTCCCTAGTAACATATATCGAAAGTACTCACAGAAAAAGCCAGTGTTCATACACTGCATAAAGTCCTCTAAGTCAGTGTACTGACTTAGTACTCCCAGAATTGGCACTGATTGATATACACAAACCATTCAATGCCTAACAGTGGATCTGAGTGTCCTCCAAAGAATCCTAAGTGAAAGGCTTAGCTGTCAGCCTGTGGGGCCAGTGGATAGAAGTCAGATCTCTGAAGGGTAACCAGGAAGTTCTGGGGCCTCCACTGTTTGCTCTGTTTCTTAGCTGTCAGGATGGAAGTAAACTCCTAATGAGTGTTCTCTGATGTATGGCATGGGCCACAGATCCAGTATGGTGAGCAAGAAGACAGCAGATTGTAATTATTTAATCTGTTTATCTTAGGTAGTCCATCACTATGACAAAGACTAACATGGGACGTTTCCGGACAAACACTTTTTCTGATTATCAAAATCAGAGCCCCCTCCCCAAAATTAACCTATTCAAATGGAAGCTTCCTATTTCAAAATAAATACCACTAGAATCATTAACTATGTGTGGTTTTTTTTCCATTGTTGTTCCTTGTTTTGTTTTGTCTAATCTGCTAACAAGATAGTAAAATAGGGGCTGGAGAGATAAGATAGGTTATCAGTTAAGAGTACTGGCTGCTCTTCCAGAGGTCCTAAGTTCAACTCCCAGCAGCCACAAGGTGGCTCACAACCATCTATAATATGACCCAATGTTCTCTTCTGGTCTGCAGGTGTCCACACAGATATAACACTCATGAGCACAAAATAAATAAATACATCTTACAAATCTTAAAACAAACAAAAAGGTAGTAAAATAAAGTTAGCAGCATACCAAATTAGTTACAGGAAAGTTTACTGTTAACACAGCATGACTTCGACTGATTGACTGATCATTTTCGATTAGAATGGCACAGTTTTTCCTCCCAACAATGTAGTCTACGCCAGCCAAAAGTCGGCATGGTTCTCCTAAGGGAAAACAGAAGCAAATGAATATAAGGCACACACACACACACACACACACACACACACACATTCATGATACAGGACATACTATATACTTATTACAAATAACTCATACTTCTGCTACTTAAATACTAAGCAACGTGACATTACGCATGTGCATATTTATACAAATTATATATGTCACATCTGAGTTTGTTTCTTTAAAAGTTTTGCTAGATTTACTTTGTTTTGTCTACATGTACGTATGTCCATTGTGTGGGGGTCCCTGCCAGTTCAGCAGAACCACCATAGGCGAAAATGGAGCTCTGTTCAGCTTGACTTACTTAGCCAGTCCTGGGACAAAGTTCTAGAGTCTGACACCAGGCAGTTGGTATTACCCATTCTACTGGCTGGTTTTGTGTCAACTTGACACAAGCTGGAGTTACCACAGAGAAAGAGGAGCCTCAGTTGAGGAAATGCCTCCATGAGATCCAGCTGTAAGGCATTTTCTTCATTAGTGATCAAGGAGGGAGGGCCCAGCACATTGTGGGTGGAGCCATCCCTGGGCATAGAACTGGGTTATAAGAAAGCAAGCTGAGCAAGCCAGGGGAAGCAAAGCCAGTAAGTACCATCCCTCCATGGCCTCTGCATCAGTTCCTGCTTCCTGACCTGCTTGAGTTCCAGTCCTGACTTCCTTTGGTGATGAACAGCAATGTGGAAGTGTAAGCTGAATAAATCCTTTCCTCCCCAACCTGCTTCCTGGTTGTGATATTTTGTGCAGGAATAGAAACCCTAAGACAGCCATATATAAGCACAGCACAACTTTGAAGAAGTTCCTGATGACAATTAACCCAGCCCCATGTGTACAACAAAGCTTAAGACCGGTTTACACTGAAACTCTTTACAAAGTACCTATGGCTTCTCCCACAAAGATGGGCTGTGCTGACAGAGAGGACACTCAAGCTAAGGGTCTAGGGAGAAGGACTAAGGTAACAATGCCTGTGGGAGTCAGGGTTGGCCTGGCCCTAAGATAACAGAAGTCACTTAGGCTGTTTAAAGCACAAGTGGCATCTCTCATAAGGACAAGTTTAATGGACTGAGAAGCAATGTTCATGATTTAGGGAGGGGAACTGGATAAACAGACATTAGAATCTGGGACATTTGGGTGAGGCCTGGTCCTACAGATAGCAAAGATCTCCAGGGTTTGAAAGTGAATCACATCTTTCCCCAGCTTTCAGTGGAAAACAGACAAACATCTCCTTCCTTTGAAGAGATAGGGATAAGCCTGCATGTTTTACTTTCCCAGTTTTCCTAGTGTTTGTGAGCACAAGGATTTAGTTCCCTCTACAATTAGGTAAGTGTTTGGTGTCCCTGTAAGTCATAAGAGGGCACTGGATTCCCCAGGAATTGGGAGTTATAGCTGTGAGTCACCATGTGGATGCTGGGAACTGAACCTGGGTTCTTTGCAAGAGTTACAAATGGTCTTAACTGCTGAGCCATCTCTCTAGCTCCATGGGCCTTTTCCTAATAAAGCCTCACTGAAGAATATGAAAGGTTATCTAAATACATGGGAGCCTTTATCATTTTACAGAGGAAATACTGAATCAATACTCCCTCCAACGTAACAGCCATGACCCGGGCTGGCAGCCCAGACCAGGGATGTCCACATGACCTTTGGTGGTAACATGAGCCATGGATATGCGATACGATGAAACCACACTACTGAGTTTGGAGTTGATTAAATCATTTTAAAACATAATTGGGAAAATGTCTTAAAAATAAAGCAAGCAAGATGGACCTAAAAAGCACATGCCTTTAAACCAAGCACTCAAGAAGCTGAATTCAAGGCCAGACAGGTTGAGACCACCCCGCCCAAAAGAGGGTGCTACAAGAAAATAATTATCAAAAAATAATTTACTTTTACATGTATGAGCATTTGCCTGAATGTATGTCTGTTCAGCACATGCATGTAGTGCTCAGAATCCAGAGGATTCAGATTACAGCAGACTTGAACCCAGATCCTCAAGAAGGGTGGCCAGCGCTCTTACGGTGCTGAAACTTATAATCAGATGAAAGGAATTTGCCTTATTAGATGGCCCCTTCCAAGGACCATTAAGAAAACACCCAGAGGCCCCGGTGCAAGTATGAGGAGCAAGTGGAGAGATGGAAGAGAAGCAGAAGGATGTGGTACAATGAAGGAGGAACAGGAGACCGGAAAGTCGGGAGTAACGGCCTGATGTGAGTAGCCTTTGATGGTACCTGAGGCTATGTCTGGGTCCACAGCCCTGCTGCACTGGGGGCCTGTGTTGATGTCCATGGCCCATGTTACCACCAAAGGTCCTGTGGATATCCCTGGTTCTGGGCTGTCAGCTAGGGCCGTGGTGATGTCCAAGGGCTGTGCAGAGCGGGCCCCACCCCTCACCAGCTGTGGCACAGTGAAGAGCTGTCACCGTGACCAATTAAGCTACAACCCAGACCCAGGGCTTTGAGTTGGCTCACCCCTACATCTAGCCCCTTGATAAGCAGGAAGTGCACAGAGTAACAAGGGAACATCCAAGAGGAGTCCTGGTGATGATCCAGTATTGATAGTGTGGCAGAAGACAGAGGAGACAACCAGAACAATAACTCACAGCAATGAACATTTACAAGAAAAGCTGTTTGGGCAAAAGGGTGTGCTGTCGACATTCTGATCCAGGGTGTCACTTTTGTTTTGTTTGTTTTCTTGGGTGAAAGAGGGGCTGCCAGGACGATGGAGGGCTGGTATGAAAGGATGAAGAGTTATTGAAGTGCATGATACCAAATTCACAAAGAATCAGTAAAACGTTAAAAGTTGTAAATCAGCAACTGCTGGAGTAACAGCAGACATGTTGGAGACCCGTGGATTTTGGAGGCACGGGCGTCGATTCTGGCTGGCAGAGTAATTATCACAATTAGACAAACAGGAGGGGTTCAGCAGAATCCTGGGAGCCTTCTAAACAGTTTGAGTGGAGTCTTATCAACGAGATTCCCATTTGTTTCGCTCATCTTTGAGACCAAGCCTCACTATGCTGCCCAGGCTGACCTCAAACTCAAGATGCCCCAGCCTCAGTTCCCAGGAGCTGGGATTACAGGCAGGAACCATCACACTCAGTTTACCAGAGATGAATGTGGACAGTTCCAAGGAAGGTAAATATTCTGTTAGTTTCTGATGTAACACAAAGGTGACCAACTAACCTGAAAACTAATTCCTTAGCTTCTATCAGATGAATACATCTCTGATGTTGCTTCTAGAAGCATTTTTAATCTGCTAGCAAGTTAATAAAGGGTTAAGGCTACCTGGCTGGGTATTAAACTATAGCCTAAAAGGTACATTTTTCTAACAGCCAGGTATCAGTCAGCCACAGACTACGAAAGGATCAAGACAGAGTCCTTACACTGTAAATGCCTCTTCATACACCCCTCAAGTGGGGTGGCTGGTGTAAAATTTAATCAAGGTGCTTTTCTAAGCTATTTTCTTTTCTGTCTATAAAATATTGCCCGACCATGGTGTTTTGTGGAACTCTGTGAAACTCTACCGGTTCACAGATCCTTCCTTTACCCAAACTTAAACTTGGCAGATTGTCTATTTGTTTTGAGATAAGCTCTCCTGTAGCTCACAGGCCTCAAACATCTGTAGCTCAAAACCTTTAGCTACGGATCCTCCTTCCTCCGCCTCCTAAGTGCTGGGCTTATAGGTCTGTGTCACCACCTCTAGCTGATCTCAAGGCTAATTACCCAGAGTCCTACTTGCTTGGCAACACAAATTTACGTTCTACCTTTGCAGTGCCCGAACCCACGTAGATAAGCTTTCAGACTTCTTCCTTCCCTTTATACTATTAGCAAACTGCATTAAGGTCCCCGAAAACAAGATACAGTCGCAGGCACGTACTTAGTCTTCCATCACTCACGACTATAGAAGGGGACAACCACTTAGCACGTGCTAACTTTTTCACTGGGTAAAAATGGGTGGACGGCGGACTTTAGGGAAATTCTGAAAACTTTAAAGCGGGCCTGTGGTGTCACGTGATTTCCCACACCTCTGCTCCGGCCTGTGTCCGTCCCCACCCTTGGCTGGGCGCTTGGGCTAACTCCGCGTGGTGTTTCCATTAAGGGCGTAAGTTCTGTCCCTCGGTTCGCAGCCTAGCTGGAGCCGGTCTAACCTGAGCACGCACACCTCACCGCCCGAATTACGGTGGGCTCCCATCTCGGCTCCCACCACCCAGCTTCCGTGTCCAGGAAGCTTCGGCCGCCCAGGCGTCCGCCGGAAGCCGAGGAGGACGGACCGGAAGCGCGTTCCATGACTTCCCAACCCCCACCTCCCGCGGCTGTTTCCCGGGAAGAACTCCCCGCCGCCTCCTTAATCCGCCTACCTGGGGCCGCACCTGCGGCCGGGAGCAGCTTCCACATGAGTCCCGCGTCTCAGAGCCACGCGACGTGCGACGCCAACCGCGGCTGCTCTGCGTGCGCGGTCACCGTGCTGCACCGGCGCGGGCCCGGGGACGTGCGCGTTCCCAGGACTCCGCCAGGTTCTTCGGAAACGCGGGAATGGGGCCAGAGCGCGCCTTGGCGCGGGCGCCACCTGGTGCCGAAGATGCAGCAGTGCAGGGCAGAAAGCGTTCCGCTAGGACTGTGATGGACCAAACTAAACTTCACGCTTTCATCAACGAGCTGCAATAGTGTTTTTAAATCTCGGAAGTACTGTGGATTTTAAATTACATGCATTCAAAGTGCTGGTTGAATATGTTATTTGCTGTATTTAAAATGCCTTAATTTACATCATTTGTGGTAGTATCATCAAAATGAAGATTTAACGTCAGATTCAACCGTATGTTTAATCTTTTTCCACTATTTCCTGAGTGTGTTGTGCCAGGTCCATGTTTACGTCTTCACACATGTCAGAATTTACTTAATAACAATAAATCCACAAGCTGCATAGTTATCTTTGACTGCAATTTGCCAAGTAGCCCCCGGTTTCTCTTAATAGTTGATCACTGGCAAACAGGTTTTTTTTTTTTTTTTTTTTTTTTTTAAATTCCAGTTGTAATATTAATACATCATACAGCAAGGGTCTGTGTTCATTAAAGAATGAATTGGAAGGCAGAGGCAGGTGGATCTCTGTGAGTTCGAGACCATACTAATCTACAGAGAAAAATCCCGCCTAAAATAACTGTAAGGGAGCCACAGCAAGAGACATCGAGGGATTTGAACCAGATGCAAGCAGAGTACAAGCAACACTTACCTCGCATGCACTAATCCCTGGCTTTGATTGTCAGCGCCAGCAAACAGCACAAATCTTCCTGCATAGTTGTGACTGACTAGTAGATTACATATTATATACATATATATATGTAATGTAAGTGATATTTAAACAGCTGTCTGGTTCTATTGTTTAAAGAAAAATAAACTATCTGTACATGTTCAGTAGAAATACTTTTTAAAATAGTATTTTTGGTCTGTGGTTGTTAGAATCTGGAAACCCAGAAGAACCCTTAGAATCTTATCGGACAATCAACTGTTTACATTAAAGGGCCTCTTCCTTTATTTACAACACAGATAGTTAAGCTTGAAAATGAGGCTTACTGTTGTTTTGTTTTGTTTTGTTGAGAGAGTCCCTTTACTTGTCTGGAACTCTCTAGGTAGACCAGGCTGACCTTGAACTAATAGAGATGTGCCTGCCTCTGCCTTCCAGTATTAAAGGATTAAAGGTGTGAGGCACGTGCCTGGCTCAGTTGCTAAGCTTTTTATTATTTATTTATTTATTCTTAAAATAATTTTATTTATGTATGTGAGTACACTGTAGCTGTTTTCAGACACACCAGAAGAGGGCATCAGATCTCATGACAGATGGTGTGAGCCATGTGGTTGCTGGGATTTGAACTCAGGATCTCTGGAAGAACAGTCAGAGCTCTTAACCACTGAGCCATCTCTCCAGCTCCCAGCTTTTTATTTTTAATTGTGCCTATACTGCAAAGCTGCAAGAGACTGACTTCAAGTACTTCCCTCACCCCAGAAGCTATGAGCTTTGATTTAATCCAAATGACCTGTCATAAATGTATACAAGGTCCGGCATATTGGGCTTTTATAAAGCTAACACAAACATTAACCAGTACTTCAGTAACTTCTAGACAACAGTTAAATAGGACAGTTGAAGTTCTGCTCAAAAAACAACAACAACAAAAACCTGAGGTCATTTGTTTTGCTTTTTTGTTCAACTTACTAATGGATTACAACATGGGAGACCGTGAAAAAAGAACTGAGTACAACCCCAGTGTCAGTTCCTGTCATACCATTCTGGCCTAGCAACCATTCTTCACAGGCAGGAAAAGAGTGAGCACGTCCTGCCTATTACTACGCTAAAGCGGGTTAAAAGTGCTTTAGACTTATTGAAAGGTAAAGGAAACTCGAGTTAAGTTCTACTCCAAGGAAGCAGGTAACTAACATATATGTTTCTGTAAGACCCAAATCAAGTCTTATTTTTCTGGAGATTCCCATGTATGAAATGAGAGATCAGAGAACAATGCAAAAGCAAGAGGTTTATTAGTCCAGTGCACTGGGGTGACCTACATCCAGAGAAGAGGCAACCCTGAGCCCTCTGTTAGTATAGTTTTTATACACTTAGTAACAAGTAGGCTACAGCAATGGTGACTAGGCGTGCAGGCATTGGTGGGTTTGGTTGACTTTTAATTCGATTGGCTGCTGCCAATGTGGGTTGCATCTTAGTTTCTTAAAGTTCTTATGGTTAGAGAAAAAAATGAAAGTCATAAATCAATATACTTTCTAAATAACTTGGTGAAAACACCAGTTAAGTAGGCTAGAGCAAAGGAGAGGAAGGCCCTGGCTTTTTTGTTGCTGGAAGCTGGTTGTCTGTTAATACATGTTAAAGGGATTTAACTGGTACAGAGCTGTTGAGTCAGACACAGAAGTAGGTGTAATAAATGGCATTAAGGGCATTAAAGGTAGCCTAAGATAATTTGGCTTTGGATTTATAACATTTCAACTCTTCACAATCACAGAGTTTTTAATCAATTACCCTGTCATCAGAGGAGCAGCCCAGATCTGGTGCCAGCAGCCTGAGGACTGCCTGTCTTAGCTTTTAGGTTCTGCCATTCAGAACAAGCTGGATTATCTTCACTGCAGAAAAGAACTTCATAAAGCAGAATTGGAGTTTGTTGAAATGTTTAAACATAGATTTAAGTGCAGGAATTAACATGGGGGTTCTCAGGGAAAGGTTAGAGTATATCCCAAGGCTTCTGAGAAGAGGCTTGCACCTCTGAAGTGTCTTAGGGTGATCATGTGTATGATTATATATGCATGCATATGATCTTCAGCTACATCTAAAAGTTTATTAAGAAACTTTCTTCCCAGCTGTGTTTGCTGGCACTCAGGATACGGAGGCAAGCAGATCTCTTTGAGTTCAAGGCTGGCCTGTCTACATAGTGAATTCCAGGACAGCTAGAACTACGTCATAGACCCTGTCTAAAAAATAAAAAAGGAAAGAAAATCTTTTCTCATTTATTTGGTGTGATTTGGTGCGTGCATGCGTGCGTGTGTGTGTGTGTGTGTGTGTGTGTGTGTGTGTGTGTGTGTGTGTATCCCTTCACATCTTTTGTCCCCTGTTGTGTTTTAAATGAGAATGGCTGGGCTGGAGAAATGGCTCAGCCATTAAAGACAAGGCTCACAACCAAAATATATATTTTGTGTGTTTACATGCTAGTCCTCAGTGGATGAACCTTTGGGGAAGAATTAGGGGGTGTAACCTTGCTAGAGTTGGTGTGTCCTTGTTGGAGGAAGTGGGTTTTAAAGTTTCTCTACCTCTCCCTTCTCCTCCCCCCTCTCTCTGTTTGCCATCTGCAGATTGTTAAGGCCTAGGCAAAAAGTTAAGGTTTAGGAAACTGTTACCTGGATAGCCTGCCATTATAAGGAAACTTTCTCATGTTTCTGCTGTTACTAGGAAACTTTCTATTGCCAAACCGACTACATATTCTGTTATGTTTTGTGCCCTCGGAAACTAATCATGATGGAGGTCAGAAGCACTGCTTTGTATAGTTACTACAATAAACTTGGACCAGAACCAAATACCCACCAGTACTTCCTGCATCTGTGTATATATTTTTATGGTATTTGCTTTTATAAGCTGCCTCTGGGATGGACCCCAGCATAAGAGATATAAGAAATTACTTAAAATAAGACTTTCATTTTGAGTGGCGATCAAGTAAAGTTTAAGTTCCCAAGGCCTCCCTGAGAACTGACATCCTACATGGCAGAAAGAGACATGAGCCTGGGTAACTGACATCCTGATTGACAAGTGTCTTAGTTAGGGTTTTACTCCTGTGAACAGACACCATGACCAAGACAAGTCTTGTAAGTGACAACATTTAGTTGGGGCTGGCTTACAGGTTCAGAAGTTCAGTCCATTATCATCAAGACAAGAGCACAGCAGCATCCAGGCAGTCATGGTGCAGGAGGAGCTGAGAGTTCTACTACTTCATTCGAAGGAAGACAGAAACAGCATGGGCATCCTCAGGCAGCTAGGAGGAAGATCTCCAAGCCCACCCCCACAGTGACACACTTCCTCCAAGGCCACACCTTCTAATAGTGCCATTCCCTGGGATGATCATATGCAAACCATCACCACAAGTTAGGACATGAATGTTAGACAAGTTTCACCCTGGTCGACAAGTTCAAACATGAACATTAGACAAGGCAGATCCTCTGCCACCGTTGAATTTTCCAACTAATGGGAACAGGAAAAGTGTGCAATATACATTTCTAAGGAAGTCTCCTATCCCTACATCCTGATTGGTGGAGTAAACATCACACAGATGTTTGTCGGCTCAGGCTTAAAAGCTCTGTAGGTCCTTAACTCAGGGTCATGGTTCAGCTCCTGAGCCTGATTAGTCTGAGGGTGTGGCATTCAATAAACCATCCTTATTTGACTGAGATCAGTGTCTGAGTGGTCTGTGTGGCAGTTTCCAGGATCAGGATATAAAGCTCTCAGCTACTGCTCTATTGCTATGCCTCCAACCATGATGATCTCAAGGCTAGCCCTCTGTATTAGTCATAATTCCTTAGAGTAGCAGAACTTACAGAATGAATCAGCAGGAGGCTAAAGCAACCTTGCACTAGTGGAACACAAGAGTGTTGCAGACTGAATATACAGTGGCCTTGGTCCTGATAACATAGCCCTTTAGTTGGGTTCTCAGGATCTAAAATCATAGATTCCCAAAGGTCCTGGTACCAGGCTATTACGGGTTCTCTGAAGCATATTCCCACTTTTAGAGAAGGAGCTGTTATTTTTGGGGAGGGTTGTTTTTGCTTTTGTTTTCTATACATCAGGGCCTCATAGAAAGGCTGCCCAAGCCCTGGCCCCAGCCTCTTAACAGCTCTGCCAAGCACATTCCTCGTTTTGAAAGAGCTATGCTACTTACCCATATATCAGGGCCTCAAAGATCAATCCAGTCTCCAATAGTCACACTTCATGAAATCTGTATATGTCCAGAATACATAAACGGTCCAAACTAAGGTACTTTATAGGTGCATTGGCAGAAATATAAAGCGGGGGTAAAACAAAGCAGGAAAATGCTTCTTGCTGTTGGTGTCAGATGCTATTTGATAACAGTCTTAGCTTTAGGGTTGGTGGAAGTAGGCTGTCTGATGATATGCCCTTCAAAGTTTCACATAGTTTCTTTCCTGCTTCAGACTCCAGGCTCGCTGGTCCTACGCTACCAGGTGACTGTCCTGTCTTTGTTTATCTCATCGGGAACTTGCTTGGGATAAAGATGTATGGTTACATACAGATTTTTCTATGCATCTGAGGGACTGCATGAATGGTTATGCCTTTGCACTAACTGCATTTACCTGCTCAACCTTCTTGCTGGTCCCCAATTTATAAATTTTTTTTTAGGGAGGAAAAAAAAATCATAACTGACTCGATAGAATATAAAATCTGATAGGAAAGAGAGAAAGTGAAGGCAGGTGGGTTGTGTTGAAGTCCCTTGGGGAGCAGCTTCTTTCTGATGAAGCACTGTAAATTATGTGTGTATATGTATGTCTGTGTGGGTATACACACATGAATGCTGGTGCCGGTAGAGGAAAGTGAATTCCTTGGAGCCAGAGGTACAGGTGGTTAATGAGCCAGTGGGGGGTACTGTGAGCTCAGCTCAAACCTCTTAATTCTGATCCTCTGGGTGGGTGAGGACTAATGTTCTAAACTTCCCAGAAGATAAAGACATCTAATGGAGCATTTCTGGTGAAAAATAAAAATTGTCCTTTCCATTATTCTAAATGGGACAGTGAATTACCTGGTCAGGGCTGCCCTCCTCCCTGAGCAATGTTTTAGAGCTTTTAGAAAGTAGTATATATCCTGCCTAAACATGTTTGTCAGCAAAGGGACTGTTGTGTAGTTATACCACACCATGCTACCTCCTGTTAGTCCCTGACCCCAGCAGCGGCCGCCCTCCTGTGAATCTCTGCTTCGAACTCTGCCCAGCATCCACCTTCTGTGGTTATTGTCACAATTCCCAATAACCTGACAAAAATCAAAACTCTAGAAGCTTGTAATTTATCAGTCAGATTTATGTCGGTAAATTCTCACTCTACAAAATGTCCACACAATAAACTCAGAGCCAATTGATATTGATACAAACTACCCACCTAGAGCAGACAAATTGTCCTGTAATAGTCCACCCCGTATATGATATTCATAGTTACCTGTGGTTATGTAAAGCCACACAGGGATAGTTTCTTCTCCTCCTCCTCCCTCTTTTCCTATCTCTCCAGCCTCCCAAAAACTCTGTCCCCGCCTTACTTTTTCACTGTCCCATCACAGGCCTGGTCTTATCATGTGCCTGCGCTCCCCTGCATATAGACACCAACCACATTGTTATATTTTCATCCATGAGAGTGCTCTCTTCAGAGATGGGGGATAAAAGCTAAGATAGCAATTGGTAACAGACTTGCGTCACTGAGACACGCCTGACTATGTGGCTCTTAGCATGTTTTGTGGCTGGAGTCTGAAAGAATTTCCACCTTGTGGTTCGAAGAAGCCGAGAGTGCGTACCATTCTGATGGAATCTTGGATGACAAGAATGTTGAGAGAAGTGTGGATAGTGAGGGCCCGCTCTCGAGATCTCAGAGGTCAACAGTGACGCTATAGAGAACTGGAGAAGGGACATTCGTTTGATATCTTTGGTCAAGAATATGGGTTCATCCTACCCAGGCCTCTAGATCAGAGAAGACTGAAGTTGAATTTGAGGACAATGGA
This sequence comes from Micromys minutus, assembly GCF_963924665.1. Classification (NCBI taxonomy): domain Eukaryota; kingdom Metazoa; phylum Chordata; class Mammalia; order Rodentia; family Muridae; genus Micromys; species Micromys minutus. Next base: position 19,932,497 of record NC_137961.1, on the reverse strand, counting down.
AGTATTTGTTTTAAGACAGGAGAACATTCAGGCTCATGCTGAGAAGACAGTGGCGCTTGTTAAAGAGATTGGCATTGCTGAAGAGAACTATGCTGACATGGGACAAGAGGATAGAAGACTTGAAGGTCAAACTCAGTCCCTTAAAGGTGCCATACTATGAAGACTCAAATCATTTAAAGGAAGCCTGGGTTGAAGACGTAATTACCTAAGAACACATTTCCTTGGGGTCAGTATGCAGAAGCTGGGGCAGAAATAGGAGCCGGACTCTGCAGGTTTGTGGCAGAGCTTGGCAACAATGTCCTTATGGAACTGCTCTTTGAAGGCATGAAAGAAGCCAGATAGAGGGGTCGTGGAGAACAGCTGAAGCTAGACAATGTGTGGTGAAGTTCGAGTCCATGTCAGGAGGCCCTGAGAGGTAAGTCTAGGCTTCAGTGAAGACCCGGGGGTTGGAGATGCCAGGACAATGGGCTCAGTACCAAAGAGTGCTGTGGGCATGGATTGGAGACAACTTAGCAGAAAATGTGCAAGCTGAGAGCATCAGGGTTGCAATTCCCCAAGCCTCTGGAACACAACTGATGTCTCAGTCACTTTTCTGTTGCTGTTACACAGGGAAGAAAGGGTTTATTTTGGCTGATGGTGCCAGGAGGCCAGAGGGCACGTAACAGCAGGAAAGTACTGGCATGGTGACAGGAATAGAGGAAAGAGAAGGATGGGGGAGAGAAAGAAGGAGAGGAGGAGGAAGGGGGAGAAGGAGGGAGAGAGGGAGGGAGGGAGGAAGGGAGGGAGCGCAACAGTTAATAATAACAACAGTTAATTACTCACAGAAGGTGATGCTGGCCACCAGACAGTCAGTATTCCAAGTACCTGATACAGCATCTTGGCTCCTTCCAGCACTTTCTGACCCACCCCTACCCTAAACCTCTTCAGTTCTTGAGCTTCTTTTCCCTTCCCCCAGCCTCTTTCCAATATAACCCAGGCGTTTTGGCCACGTGCTTCCTTTGTCCTCAAACTCCCTTGGTTCTTCTTGCCATCCTGGTCTCTGTCTTGCCCCCCCCCCTTGTCCTCCCTTGCCACTAACCGGGCTCCTTTCATGCTCCTGTCTATTCTGCTGGCCATGGTCAGTCTGGACCCTTCCAGATGCCTCTGTTTGTTCTCTTTCTCACATCTGCAATAAAAAAATCTTCTCAACGATACCTGGGAGAGGTCATGTCTCTATTTTCATTCAGTATATCCTGGGTCTTCCATTTTTAAGGTTTCTTTTTCTCTTTCTTTCTTTCTTTCTTTTGTTCTTTCTTTCTTTGAATATATATGTGAGTACACTGTAGCTGTCTTCAGACACACCAGAAGAGGGCGTGAGATCCTATTACAGATGGTTGTGAGCCATCATGTGGTTGCTGGGAATTGAACTCAGGACCTCTGGAGGAGCAGTCAGTGCTCTTAACCACTGAGCCATCCCTCCAGCCCTGGATCTTCCATTTTTTAAGGTTTCTTTTCCTCTTTCTTTTTTTATTTCTTTCTTTCTTTGAATATGTATGTGAGTACACTGTAGCTGTCTTCAGACACACCAGAAGAGGGCGTGAGATCCTATTACAGATGGTTGTGAGCCATCATGTGGTTGCTGAGAATTGAACTCAGGACCTCTGGAGGAGCAGTCAGTGCTCTTAACCACTGAGCCATCCCTCTAGCCCTGGGTCTTCCATTTTTGAATAGGGATTCTTATTCTGTACCATTATGTGTTGGGAGTATGGAACTTGTTTATGACCTAAGTCTTTGAAATTTTAAAGTGTTATAATCGTTAAAGATTATGGGGACTTTTACAGTGAGGCTGAATACATTTTACATTATAACATGCTTATGAGCCATTACACACACACACACACATACACACACACACATACACACACAAAGCTGGGAGCTTATTGCCTAAAGTTAATGGGATAGAGTGTCGGGCTGATATAATCACATGACAGATTGGCCTTTGAGGCCTGGCCGTCATCTTTATTCTGTTAAGTGATGTGGAAAGACCCATCTTCATTTTGGGCAGGACCCTTTCCCAGGCTGGGGGATCCTGAACTGTACAAAGTGGAGAAAGAGGACTGATCACTAACAGATACATTCATTGCTTCCTCCTGTCTTCCAATATAGCGTGAGCACATCTTCAAACTCCTGCTCTTTAGACTTCCTCCTCATGAAGGACCTGGAGCTGGGAGCTAACGTAAACCCTGCCTCCTGTTTCTTCAAAGAGTTTAAGTTTTTAAAATAGATTTATTGTTTTGTGTTCAGATATACTTGTGCAGAGGTCAGAAGACAGCTTGCTGGAGTTGGTTCTCTCCTCTAGACCCTGTGATCGCTAGAGGTGGAACTCAGGCTGGGAGGCAAATTACTCACCAGGTGAGGTACCTCACTGACCCCAGTCAGGTTCAGGGTATTGTATGTTATCACTCCTACAGGAAAACAAACCGAGACCCATACCTTTCGGATTTTTTCTTTCTTGATAAGGATAGGCGTTTTTTGTTTTGTTTTTGATTTTGTTTTTTTAAGTTTCAAGCAAGGCTGGAGAGGGCTCCAGATGGTTAAGAGCACTGACTGCTCTTCCAGAGGTTCTGAGTTCAATTCCCAGCAACCACATGATGGCTCACAACCATCTGTAATGGCATCCGATATCCTATTCTGGTGCGTCTGAAGACAGCTAGTGTATTCATCTACAATACATACATACATACATACATACATACATACATACATACATACATACATAATGTTTTCAAGTCTGAGAAATTGTAATCTTTTATAGTGCCCTGAGCTTTCAAACCCTGTTATCCCAAGTCGTGTATTTTATAATTGTGCATTTGCTTTTCAAGTGTGCACTTGTTACTAGGAGAGAAAAGCAAGGGCTTGGAAGTCAGAGCCAAGCTTCTTCTAATAGGCGGTGGCGAGCCCTCCGACGTTTCAAGGTCTGCTCGGCTTTAGAAGAAGCCATGCTCTAAGCACGAAATATTACTGATGGTGTGTGATGGAACTTCCCAGGGACCACGGCTGTACAACCTGGAGGAATAAACGTAACCGACTGAAAGGCATTCGGTGGACTAACTGCAGGTCGCGTTGTTTCGGGAAACTTTTGCATTACGCAGGGCCTAGTCCCGAACCCGTTTCTCTCTAGACAAAATTCTCTGTTCCCAAGGAGCCCAGAACTGCAAGGAGCCAGCGGGGAGCCGCCCCGATCTGGGCTAGACAGTCCGAGATCGCAGCCTGGCCCGGCTCCTCCCTCCGCCCCTGAACTGAAACTTCCGGGCCAGGGCGGACCCTGGCATTAAGGACTGAGTTCTGCTGCAGGAATGACGCTGCTGGGCCGTGCGTTCTCTGCTGGGGTGTCCCGCCTCCCCTGTGATCCGGGTCCTCAGAGGGTAAGGCAGCGCGACGTGGGTGAGGGCCAGGCTCGCTTCCACCGGCGAAGCTGAGTACGCAGGGGACGAGAATAGGGGCCCCGGGTGCTGGAGGCTTGAAGGGCCGGGGCCTTGGGGTGCAGGGATGTGGGAGATGCCAGACGAACCCAGAGCACAGAGTGCAAGGAGAGGGGCGAGGGGTCAAGGGTTCCAGGACTTGGGGGAGATGCAATGAGAAAGGAGAGCGCTCCAGGGGCGCAATGAGGGGAGAGGGAAAGACCCAGCTAATTTTGAGAAGCCAGAGGTCTCAGGGCACTGGGAGCTGAGAGAATGAGGGGGTTGGGGCGGAGACACGAATCTCCCAGAAAGGAACTGGCATTTGTATATAAACAGGGAATTTTACACACCCGTAGCAGGCTGGTTGAACTCTGGTCTGTCCCTAAGCAGACAGGGGTTGTGTTGGGATGTGGAAACCAGAGATCACTTTGGAAGAAAGCCAGGGACCTTTCACCTACTTTTAGCAGTGGCAAGCCCTTAGTCAAAACTAGCCTGAAGGGCAAATCTGTCAATTCGGAGGGTAGGAAAGGGAAAAGAGTAGGCTGCTAGGTTGGTGCCCTTTCTAAAGAAGCCTTCCCTGAGCATTGTTGCCCCTTTACAAGCCCCCCCCACCCCACTCCCACCCTACCCCATCCACTGTGCCTCATTTTGTGGGACATGGCAGGGATGACCTAGTTTTCTATAGTTATTTATCCAAAAAACAAAGGCACATAAAAAAGGAAATAAATGAAAAGCCAAAACTTGGGGAAGATAGTTCTCACCTTCTACAATTGGATCCTAGGGTCGAACTCTTTGGTCAGACTTAGGCTCGGGCCTTTCTCCCCCAAATAAACAAGCACGCCGTAATTAAAGTAATTTGAAAATGTCACGGTGGAATCCATGTCTGTTTCCCTCCAGTTTTTATTTGCTTCCCAACATTTACCCCACCAAGTCGACAGTGAGAATTGAACATGCAAGCGAAGAAACCAGGGGAGAAGAGGAAGAGGAAAAAGCAAAAAGCATTATTAGTTCGAGACAACCCATCCCCCTAACTCGGTTGAAAAATCTTAAGCTAAAAATCAGAATTTCCTTATCCAAGTAGGAAAGTCTATCCATCGATACTTCAAGTCAGAGGACCTTTTTTTTTCTGGAAAGGAGTCTGCTCACTGCTCAGATTGCCTTGATACCGTTTCTCTTTTAAAAGACGATGTAGCCTGGCAAAGACAAACAGACAAAACCCCCACATTCCTGAGAACTGGTCCTTTTCCAGGCCTGCAGTGCCTCTGTGACCTTAGGATTGCAGCAACAGGGCATAGCCCAGAATCCCGCTCTTCTGATACCACAGGATAGCCCAGAATCCCACTCTTCTGATACCACAGGATAGCCCAGAATCCCACTCTTCTGATACCACAGGATAGCCCAGAATCCCACTCTTCTGATACCACAGGATAGCCCAGAATCCCACTCTTCTGATACCACAGGATAGCCCAGAATCCCACTCTTCTGATACCACAGGATAGCCCAGAATCCCACTCTTCTAATACCACTGGATAGCCCAGAATCCCTCTCTTCTAATACCACAGATAGCCCAAAATCCCAATTTTCTGATACCACAGGATAGCCCGTTGCAGGAAAGAAGAAAACAATGAAAAGAATTGCAACCTGACGTTTTTGAAATTCATTTGCTTAAGGAAACTGTTAGGAGTCAGGTGTATCGGAGCACACCTTTAATTCCAGCAGTTGGGAGATAGAGTCAGGTGGATCGCTGTGAGTTGAAGGCCATCCTGGTCCACACACTGAGTTTAAGGACAGCCAGGGTTATGTCGAGAGACCCCATTTTCAAACAAAAGTTAGTTCTGAGGTAATAGCCGTGCCTGTCTCCCTGACACACGAGGGCTGGAGTCTGAACACTATGAGGAAAAGAATAACATTTGTGAATTGGGAGCTGCCGAGCAAGTTTATGTTTTTGAGAGTAAATATATTATAATAAAACCTTATATGCGAGAGAAATGTTTCAGTTGTCATAAGCACCGTCTGTGAATGCTGTTTTACACTGAACCTTGACCTAGGAAGTCCACACATTTCAATGCAGTAAACATGTAATATTCCCTCTGCTGAAAAGGACCTTGCCCTTAGTTTGCATTTCATTCTTCTGTAAAGCGTTTCGTTTAATCAGGTGTTCGTCATGAAATGTAGTTGCGGGGCTTTCTTCAGAGAGACTCCGTGGCTGGAAAGGCAAGCCCGCATTCAGCGTGGGACTATCTCAGTTACATTTCTGGAGCGTGGTTAGTAAGTTAGGATGGCACTTCGTGTGTGCAATCAATACATTTAGTGCAACCGGAGTGCGTGTGACAAAGGACTGGGGCAGAAGGCAGTGCCGCTGTGTCTTTCAGTGAGGCCCCATTTCCCTGCTGAACACAAGAGGATGTGCTCAGGTCTGTAGATTCTTGCTGGCTCGTGCTTGCCGCACGACCTTCTGTTTTTAATCTACAGTCATCACTTTATTATTTTTATGAAAGTGATTCCTGGTTAATGGTAATATAAGCAATCTAGCTAAATAAAAGGACAGAGTGGTACTTTTCTGGAAAATGAAGTTTTTCTTTATCCTATTTACGATTCTATTAGCCCTTCCGTCGTTTCGTTACGTCCGGTTAGCTTGTTGCTCGATCCTAGCACTAAGCCTGGCACAGAGTAAACGTGGAACGGGTGTATTACATGACTGCACATTACCATGTTGTGGGGTTGGAAATCTTACTACCATGGTTCACATAAAAAAATTCATATATAGTTGAGATACCAGCAGCTCCCGCAGACTGAAAACATGGTGCTTTATAATGCATAGATGAACAAAACTATCTGCAGGCGAGGCAGGAAAGGCTTGTCTAGAGGAGGTGGATCTTGTCACCTTGAGTCAGAAGTCAGATTGTAAAGCCAGCAGTTTCGACCCAGGGCAGGAGAGAGAGTTCGGTGGTCATGATTGCTTGCAGGTTTTCTGGAGGACTGAAGCTTGTTATACAACCTTATATGGCACTCATGTTGGCTCGTCAAGGTCACTTGTAACTACAGCTGCAGGGAATCTGACCCACTTCTGACCTGGGCACATGTCTTAGTCACTGTTCTGTTCTTGTGAAGAGATACCATGACCGAGGCAACTCATAGCGGAAAGCTTTTAATTGGGAGCTTGCTTACAGTTTTCATCGTGGCTGGGGGCTGGAGAGTAGCTGCCCGCTCTACATCTGGATGTGTGGGAAAACTATACTTAGCATGGGCTTTTGAAACCTCCAAGTGCACCCCCAGTGACACACTTCCTCCAACAAGGCCACATCTCCTTATCACTGTAATTTTTTTCAAATAGTTCTATTCCCTAGAGATGAGCCTCTGGAGGCAATTCTTATTCAAGCCACCACAGCACAAGCACAGCACACATTTGTACGTACGAACACACAGACACTTGCACATTGTTTGAGATGTCTAAAAAAGATCATTTCAACCTGAAGAATAAAGCCCATCAACAAGCGAAGGCCATTGCCTCTTTCTGAAAGTTCGTGTGGTTTGGTGTGTGGAGTTTGTGTCTCAGGACATGGATGAAAACACCCAAGGTTCCTCATCTCAGTCTAAGGACATTGGAGAGCGTGGGGATGATGGTGGAGGGGTGGTATCGCTTTCTTCTAATCTGAAGAAGATAACCCCTAAGTATCACCATTTTATTTTGATCTATTCATTTGAAAATATTTATTTTGATTTCACGTGTATGAATGTTTTGTCCTCACACGAGTTTGTGTCCCAGGTGCATTCCTGATGTCCCCAGGGGGTCAGAGGAGGCCATCAGTTTCCCTAGAACTGGAATTCTAGATGTTTTCAGTCACCGTTCAGGTGCTGGGAACTAAACCGAGGTCCTCAAGAAGAGCAATATGGTCATTTTACCGCTGAACCATCTTCTCAGCCCCCATTTGGGGAATGGCTTTTGCTTTGTAGCCCAAGGTAGCCTCAGAATCTTGGTAATTCTCCTTGCCTCAGACTCAAGTGCTGGGATTAAGGTCATGTGTGTCTCCCAGCTTTAAGTATCTCTGTTTTTAGGTTAAGGTTTGTTCTAAGATCCAGCTGTGCCCTACTAATTGCACTTTCTGATCAAACCATACTCACCACCCCAGAATGGTGTTCCGGTGTTGCCCAGTGGGGACAGCTCCCTCCCAAGAGCAGATAGGTCTTCGAAGTTTCTGTCCAGTGATTATCTTCAGAGTTTTCCGGATAGATCAAGCAGTTCTATGGGAAATTGTGCCCAAGAGCAGAAAGAGCTGGAGAAGTGTAAATGAATGGTTAAGATGGGAGTTGGGGGGAAGGAAGGTCAGGCTGCTCTGAGGGATGCCATTAGCATTTTATCAGATAGCCCCACTGCACTTGCCATAGGGCACCCTGGGAGCAGCTGTGTCCTTCTACCTGTAATAATGTCCTGCCTCCCTTCTATGCTATCCTATAACATGCAGCAAGGCTTAATGTACTGTATATTTCACTTCATTTATCTCTTTCCCCCACATCTGATGTCACCAAGGATAGAATAGTATATTGTTTTGTCTGTCTATTGCTTTATCATTGCCTACAATAGTGCTTGGGGCATAGTAGATGCTCAATAAAAACCTGATAAAACTAAGTAAATGGGTGAACTTTACCCTAAAGCTCGTTTTCTGTCTAATAATTTCCCACATAAGCAAATTCTCAAATTCAACCAATCCTTTTTATAAGAGCAGTGGCTCTGATGTTTGGTTCAACAGTGTGAGTCATGTTTCACTTGGCTTATGTAATAGGGAGTCAGTAAAAGATGTCTCCAAGGCAGACAGGAATGAAGACTCCAGTGGAGTTCCTCAGACTGTTTCCTCATTTAAGGCTGATTTCATCTTCTTTTATTGTGCAGTGTTGGGAAGCATCTTAATGTGAAGACCGATAGGGACTGTAATAATGGTAGGAAGTGCACCCCAAAGCACAGCATAATGACTTTTTCAAAAAAGGTGGTCCATTGCTATGGGATGTGCCATGACTCAGAAATGTAATTTCTGCCTTGCTCCTGGCAACTGCATGATTCAGCCTAGCCTTTGGAGCTTGGAGTCCAGCAAGTGCGTTTTCTTTTACATTCAGACTGGTTGCTGTGGCAACAAGGTCTGAGCTCCTCAGAAACTCAGCATCCCAGCCTTCTGTGCAGTACGCTGTTGTAGGAGTGGGTAGGCATGCTCAGGTGGTGTGCATGGTTACCGAGATGTGCTTACAGTGGCCTGTGAGGAGCCAAAGGTAACAGAGTTTGGACAGTTTAGTTCGTTTAAGCTTGTAGGGTCATAGTTGGCCGTTTGGGATGCTGGACAGGTCTTCCTTTCTAAGACCCAAGCTTTCTACATGAGAATGGGGAGAAAAGCCATTCCTGTGTTACCACATGCCTCCTGCTAAGAACCATAGGTGCTTTGCTGAGAAGGCAGTGTCTGGACACAAAGATCTCATGGCTGGCACTGATAAGCACGTTCTGGCAAATGGACAAAAATTGCAAGTCGCTGTGGAAGGCTTAGCGGGCAGGCAATCCTGTGAGTGCTCTGAGCGTGAGAGATAAAGGAGACTCGTAAAAGATGCGCATTTTCAAACACATACTTTGCGATACAACGGCTAGCCAGTTTTTGCCAAACATATGTTATATGACAGTTAGAGAGTAGTCTGCACAAAATGCCCACTTTGGTATGAGTCTGAGTCAGAGTAAATTTGATCTAAATATAGTCACCTGACACAAATCAACAGCCCCCTCATCTCCCTGAAAGAGCCGAGGAAGGAGTTGATTGTCTATAATGGAACTCCAGCCGGATGTTAAATGTCCTTATGAACTGTTCATGTGCATTTCTGGAGTGTTGTCTCCACCTCAGACCTTCCTGAATTGCGAGCCCGTTCACACGTTTCGCTCTTCTGTTGGCTATTTCGAGTGAAATATAACCTAATGAAAATGTCGAATACCCGAGCAGTGTTACGCTGTGCCGATCTTGTAAGAACTCTTCTGACTAGTTTCCTGTAGATTGTTCCAGAAGCTTTTGCGTTTGTGTCAACACAAGTAGGAAGACAGCCTTTTCTAAAAGGCACACAGATCACACACCACTTTCTTTGCATCTTTCTCTTAACAAACAATACATCGTTTTGTTGATATTAAACATACAGCGTTGAGCAGTTGGACAAACTAGTGATGTTTACCTTCAGCACGTGAGCTCTGTGCTTCTAATGGGTCCATGCTGTATGAATAGCTGCCCGTATTTCAAGCCTGCCGCAGTTCCGTATTAATTTTAGGATGCTCTCGTCAACGTTTGTAAAGAGCTAGGATAGGATTTTGATAAGGATATCATTTGTTTTTAGTGCTGATAATAGAACTGAGGGCTTGTGCATTCGAGGCAAATGGTTTCCCACTGAGCTCACCTTAATGCATGTCTTTGAACAAAATGTCCGCTGTCCACGGTCACTTAGTGAGTGGATACAGTTTTTGAATGTGGAGGAACTAGAGCAAAGGATATTATATGTAACATTTTGCTCAGTGTTGCCAAATTGAGCCCCAGAGAAGTAGGCAGCAAGTGGGAGGGGGGAATGTTGCTAATTTGCCTGGTTTTGACCTTGACTCTGCTAAATTGATAAAGAGTAGCTCAGGCTGGAGAGAAAAAAAAAAGAGCAAAGGTTAGCAGGTGAAAAGTTCTTGGCAGGCGTTAGGAATGCGGCAGTGTTAGTACCTGCAAAGTTTCTTGTTGGAACTGGTATGAAGTTGTAGAAGAGCAAAGAGGCCACACTAGATGGGTGGTGGCTTTCAAGACCCGAGTACAATTCCCAGAACCCATATAAAGCTGGGTCAGGTAGTACACATTTCCAACCCTAGTGCTTGGGAGCCAGAGGTGAGAGAGCTCCTGTGGTGTGCTGGCCAGCCTGCCTAGCTAGCCTAATCAGCAAAAAAGCATGGTGGACAATTACGGAGGATGATACCCAAGGTTTATCTCGCGCATGCGCCCTCTCCCTCTCCTCCTTTCTCCTCTCCACCTCTTTCTCTCTCCCGCTTCTCCCCTGCTTCTTCCTCTCCAGTTCTCTCTCTCTCTCTCTCTCTCTCTCTCTCTCTCTCTCTCACACACACACACACACACACACACACACACACAAACGGAGAGAGACAGACAGACAGACAGAAGCAGAGAAACAAAATGACTGGCAGACACGAAGAGACAGAGAGGCTTTGTCTTTCATTCTGGATGTATCCTTGTTTTGGAAGTAGGCATTTTGATTGTGGAGACCTGATCAACAGCCATGACACTGGTGGTTAAACAGCCGAGCCAATAGTTTTTAAATATTGATCTGTTCAGCCTCGCGACTTCCTGTGAAAAATCTATGGCTTAATGAATTTTGAAACTTAGCTTTATGTTGTAAAGAAACCTAGCATGTTTAAATACTATTTTAAAAAGATATTTATTCTATATGGAAATGCCAGAAGTTTACTTGTGGTACAAAGAAAACCAAAACAACACAAGCAATGTCCTCTACAAAAACCCCACACTTGTCCCACCAGTCTTTTGTACTGATGCTCAGGCTTTTGTTTAGACAAGGGTTCTTCACTCAAATGCCTCGGTCACTAAAAGTCCCTTAAATGGAAGGACATACAGTCTGTATGCTCAGAGACTGGGCAGGCAGCAAAACTTACCTCAGGCAGGCATGGGCTCAATCTCTCATGAAAAGGACAAAGCCAATATTCTTGCAGACTTTCCATTTTGAAGATGCGTGTGATTGATCACTCCTAGTGTACACGCTGGATATGAAGTAGGAGGCTGATGTGTAAGGGGGCGGAAGTGGGTGAGAGCCAATTTTCCTAAGGCAGATTTAGATAGAGCTCAACACGTAATCAGTTGGCATTTCCAAACTAGGAAGATTTTAGAAAGTTTGGTTTTTTCTTTTTGTTTTTTAAGTTCAGGACATGAAATAAATCAATGCTGGTAGAAAGGAATTATTTCCAATTAAAAGAAGCAAAAAGCCCAATTCACTTCTACACAAGCCATATGTAGAAAAACCACAGTGAGATTTGAAGGCCATTCAGGGCCCATTGACGTTGCATCGCTTTTCCTGATGAGGAAGGGGCCAGGCGCAGTTCTGGGTTATTCAGGATATTGCCTTGTGGAAAGAGGCTTGGTGACATCCTGGTCTTGTCATTTCTAGTCATGGTCTTAATAGACAACTTGTGAAGAGGCTAAGAGATGGCAGAATTCCTGCTCACACATGCACCATCCGCTGTCAGAGGATGGTATCAATTAAAATAGCAAGTCGCTGTTTTCCCTTTCATTGGCAGGAAAGGAATTCATACAGTTATTATCAATGAGATTACATGGACTTACTGAGACATGTAATGATGTTTCATTAACACACTAGGGGTTTCTATTATCAAATATAACATTTTTACCTTTGTATGCTTCCTCAGCCAGTTAGAAGGCTGATAAAACACTTTAAAATATATGTAAATGTTCTTATTTAAATGCTTAATTATCTTTCACAAAGCTTCAAATTCCTGCACAGATTAACCACAAATAAATAAAAGTTCATGGCAGAGCCTTTGGAACATTGAAGCATTTCCCTGCCCCCCATTATTCCCAGAGAGTGACAACTTTATCAGCCCTCTTGAATACATTTCCTGATTCATCATCTTAATGGAGTCATGATGGAGGTGGGTGGAAGTCTTAAGCAAATCTGCCAGTTATGAAAGAAAAAGATGATTGTAGGTTGATTGTGTTATTGTTTGGTGGCAAAAAAAAGATACAGAGAGAGAGAGAAAAAAAGCTAAAGTAGTGTCAATGTGATGATGGAATTATCATGAAGATGACACATAAACCCAATTTGTAAAACTTGACCTTTGGTGACAATTTCTCCTGGTTATTAAATAAGATTGTACCAAGTAGATTTTGAAAATACCTCAAACTAATATAAGAGAAAAAAAATGCATGAACCCCATCACTTAGAGATCATAACCAAGTAGAGGAGAGACTCTGAAGCCAGACACATCTTGGATTTGAGTCAAGTCTTCACTTCATCTTATTATTTATTGCAAATTTGTTATTTTAAAAATGTTATTTATGGATCTGTGTGAGTGTATGCCATATGATAAGGGGGGCTCCTTTCATGAAGGTGTCAGGTTGCCTGGAGCTATACCATACAGGTAGCTATGTCTGAGTGATGGAATCTCTCCAGCTCCCTTACTATCTTAAAAAGTAGAATTTCAGTTCCCTAGTGTGCAAATGAATATGATGACAGAATTTGAAAGATAACTTTTATCTACAGGCAGCATAGTCAGGCACCACATAGCTCACTACTTTTATTTTCTTCTTGTCTTTGTCCTGTCTGTCTGTTTGTTTTTCTCTCCATATATCTCTATCTATCTATCTATCTATCTATCTATCTATCTATCTATCTATCTATCACCTATCTATCTATCTAGACCAGGTAGGACCCTGAACTTTTTGTCCCCACACCTGTATGTCTGTGGTACTGTGATTACAGGTGTGCCTGACCAAACCAACTTCTCTGTACAGTGCTGGCCATTGAATCCAGGCTTTTCTGCTTTCTGTGCAGTACCGACAACTGAGCTACGTGCCCACCCCAAAACACTGAAGTCTATGTGTGTGTGTGTAATTTCTTGTATAAATTCAGTTGGATAGCACCCCCCATTTCTTTTTAAAGTCTTCTTCACTCACAATCCTGATAATTTCTTTGGGAGTAATTTGTGTATACCATGGATCATCTGATGACAGCTATGTAGTATACAGAAAAACTCTAGCAGGTAATGACAGATCTAGAATTTTGGTCTTGCAGCCATGACCTCTCTTTTAGGGGAAATGTCATATCCTTCCCTGGTGTATTAATGAAGCTTGAGAAGAACTTAGATGTAAGCCAGAGGTAGTATTTCAGAACTGGGCTCCAGAGTTTGCCAGCTTATGTCAGAATTTGATCCTGCAACTGGGTGAATGTTCACAACATCTCTGAGCCTCTGCTATGCAAAGAGGTAAAGGTAATAACTCGCACACGGCTGTGGTGATCACATGGTTCGGTATATAATCTTAGCCCATGGTAACTGATAAATGAGTGTTGGTTTTTACTGTGTTTTGTTCCACACTTGACATTTGCTTTCATAATTAAAATGTTTGAGAATAGCAGTAATTTTCACGGGTAATTACTTCTTAAGCCATAAATATAAAAACGTGCAAAAGAAGTATGCTTAAGTTAATTTGGATTATTTACCCTTCAGATTATAGCAAGAATATTTCACCTGCTCTAATATTTTTTTGGTCTTAAAAAGGGCACTTGATAAACTCTATAAAGAGTGTAAAAATAATAGTTCTCTTAGGGTTTTTACTGCTGTGAAGACACACTGTCACCACATAGCTCATAAAGGAGAACATGTAATTGGGGCTGGATTATTATTCAGATGCATAACTCATTGCTGTCATGGTGGGAAGCGCGGTGGCAGATGGGGAGACATGGTGCTGCAGAGACAGCAGAGTTCTACCCATGGTTCTACAGGAAGCAGGAAGAGACAATGAGATACTGCACCTCAAAGCCTCAGTGCCATACTTCCCCTGGTGAGGCCACACCCACTTCAGCAAGAACACACCTCCTAACAGTGCCAGTCCCGGTCAGCCTCTTGGGTTCATTCAAACCACCACGATTGTCTTCAGTAATTCAGTAACTCAAACACAAAATGAGGTTATCATCTAAATTACTCTTTTGTTAATAGGTTTTGTTAGGTGGCCCCGGGTTGGCCTTGAACTTGTGATCCTTGTGCTTCAGCCTCTGGATGGCTGTGGTCACGAGGTGTGTGCCACTCACCTGGCTCAAATACACTAATCCCACCCCCAACCCTCCCAAACAGGGTTTCTCTGTGTACCCTTAGCTGCTCTAAAGCTAACTTTGTAGACCAGACCGGCGTTGAACTCAGAGACCTGCCTGCCTCTGCCTCCCAAGTGAATTCTGGAGTTAAAGCCGTGCACCGCCGCTACCTGGATCTAATATTAGTTTTAACGACGAAAACCAAAAAGTCTTTATGTTTTGATGCGAGTTGGGAGCTGAGAAAAGTGGTATAATCCATGTCGGCCTCAAACTTGCCATGTGTCTGAGGATGACTTAGCACGCATAACCCTGCTTCGGGTGCGCTGTCCCACCTGTTTTATATTACATCATCATCGCTGCCATTAACGTCGTCGTCATCATCACTATTCATATTATTTCATGTTTTTTTTTTTTTTTTTAATTTTACTGTAAAATCTTTATTTTGCATTTGTTGACATAGATAAGATACATGAGGAAAGCCACTGTTCATGAATCCTGATTGGTAAAAACATGTAGATATGACACAACACAGGCATTTCTTATTTTCATGCCTAAAATTTTTATAATATTCTAGATCAGGGTTAGGCATGTTTCACATTTCATGTTCTGAGTTAGATTTGTTGCCCTGACCAGTCAGTAGTAGCTTGTTAAATAAATTCTTGTTGTTTGCATTGACCCGGTGTTTGAGTAGTGTCGAATCTTAATAGACCCTATAACACAAAGGCCTAACCACATTGCTTATATTCAGAGAATCTCTCCAGTATGTATTATTTCACAATGAGGAATCTATACAAATGTGCAAAAGCCTCAACATATTAAATGCATTCAAAGTTTCTCTCTAATATGGATTCATTTATGACTCTAAAGATGACAATGACATACAAAGGCTTTACCACACTAGTTACATAGGGTTTCTCTCTGGTACATATTCTTTTATGTTCTAGGAGATGACTCTGACTTTAAAAAAGCTTTACTACATTGATTAATTTCTAGGGTTTCTTTCCACTATGTGTTCTTTTAGGTATGAAGAGATGATTCTGACTTTAAAAGGCTTTATTGCATTGATTACATTCATAGTGTTTCTCTCCAGTGTGTATTTTTTTATGTATTTATTATTGTGACAGTAAAAGTCTTTATTACATTGATTACAATTGTAAGGTTTCTTGCCAGTATATCTTTTTTTTTTTTTTTTATGGTTTTAGGCACTATTATGCTCTGCAAAGGCGCTACCACATTGGTTACATTCTTAGGGTTTCTTTGTAGTATGTATTTTTTCATGACTTTTAAGTAGACCATATGTTCTAAAGACGTTCTCACACTGATTTCATTCATAGGTTTTCTCTCCTGTGTGAGTTCTTTTATGATATCGGAGACCAGCACGACATACAAAGGATTTACCACATTGGTTACATTCATAGGGTTTCTCACCAGTGTGAGTTCTTTGGTGTATTTTAAGAGTATAATGACGTGTAAAGGCTTTACCACATTGATGACATTCATAGGGTTTCTCACCAGTATGTATTCTTTTATGCCTTTGAAGATGATTTTGTCTTAAAAAGGATTTATTACATTCCTTACATTCATAAGGCTTCTCTCCAGTGTGTATTTTTTGATGCATTCGGAGAGCCTTCTTACCTGCAAAGGCTTTATTACATTCCTTGCATTCATACGGTTTCTCTCCAGTGTGTGTTCTTTGGTGTATCTGGAGATCCATAAGACGTGCATAGACTTTTCCACATTCGTTACATTCAAAGGTTTTCTTTTTAGTATGGGTTCTTCTATGTTGTACAAGAGAACTCAGTCTTTCAAAGTGTTTACCACATTGGTTACATTCATAAAAATTCTCTTCAGTATTTATTCTTTTATTCATTTGAAGATTGTGACATGCAAAGGCGTGACTATACTGCTTAAATTCATAAGGTTTCTCTCTAGTATGTGTTCTTTCATGTATTCTGAGACCACAATGATATGAAAAGGATTTACTACATTGGTTGCATTCATAGGGTTTCTCTCTGGTATCTATTCCATTATGTACTTGGAGATGACTCTGATAGGCAAAGTCTTTACCACACTGGTTACATTCACAGGATTTCTCTCCACTATGATTTCTTTCATGCCTTCCATGTCTTCTAGAACCTTGAAAATATTCCTCAATATTGTCATCTTCCCAATTGTAGCCTATAGCAGTGAGATTCCTGTAGGTCTCCAGCATCACATCTCTGTAGAGACTCTTCTGTGAAGGATCCAGTAAAGCCCATTCTCCATGTGTGAAGTTCACACACACATCATCATAGGTCACTGCACTCTAGCAACAGTCAAACTCTTGAAGGCCCATTTCCTGCTGGCTCTGTTCCAGGTAGGACTTGGCACATACATCTAATCCCACCACTCATGTTGAGACTTCGGAGCTAGCCAGACTGCACCTCACAGCACCCAGCAGCAGGAATCCGACCTTAGCATGCCAAACCACTCAATGGGTTTTTTTTTTTTTTTTTTTGAGACAGGGTTTCTCTGTGCAGCCCTGGCTGACCTCGAACTCTTGCCTCTGCCTCCTGCGGAGAAACGGGTTTAGAGGTGTACGCCACCATTTCCCCACAAGCGTTATACAAGCATAAGACCCGTCAGTGCCAATGCCGCCATTTAGACCAGCGCACCGTGCGCCGGGCGCCGCTTTCGTGTGTTACTACTGTAGTGATTTTACTTACTACAACGTGTGAACTCCTTACATGTCTCCCGGAGATCCTTTTACTGGTCCAGTTTTTTATGGATGAAGAAACTAAGGCACAAGGAAGTTTAAAGAACTTAACACTTATGCGACTATGGAGTGATCTTTTGCCTATGTTGTCTAAGCTGTGGAGCCCGTGCTTTTTAAACCACCTCATTTTACCACTTATTCACTTAAATCATTTAACCACTCAGAGAGAAACCTTAAATGCAGCAATGGTGGGTCCTTAGAAGATCTCTTCTCTTCTCTAAATATGCAGGAGTACATTACATGTCTTACCTCATTTTTTCTTCTTTTCTTTTTAGTTCTTCAGCTTTGGAACGAAAACACTGTATCAAAGCAAAGATGCTCCACATTCTAAATTCTTCCCGCCCCTTTTAAAGCCGATGCTACCTCCCGATAGTTTTCAAGGGAAGGTGGCTTTCATTACTGGAGGAGGTACTGGCCTTGGCAAGGCAATGACAACTTTTCTTTCCAGCCTGGGTGCCCAGTGTGTGATAGCCAGCAGGTAAGAGTCACTTGAGAGTCTCTGAAGAAACTACCTGTGTCACAGTGTTAGAAACAGGCCCATGTATTCAAAATGTTCTGTAGGTAGATTAAATAAATCTCCTTGGGAGAATTCAATTGCAGTTTGACTTGTAAAAATAGTAGGAGACTAATGGTGTTTGTGTTTTCTCTTTTTTAAAAAGATTTATTTATTTTACATATTTAAGTACACTGTCATTGTTTTCAGACACACCAGAAGAGGGCATCAGATCCCATTACAGATGGTTATGAGTCACCATGTAGTTGCTGGGAATTGAACTCAGGTCCTCTGGAATAGCAGTCAGTGCTCTTAACCACTGAGCCATCTCTCCAGCCAGGTGTTTGCGTTTTCATTTTCTGGATATGAAGGTGGAGTTTAAACGGACTCCATTGAAATGGTTTTGATTTCTGTTGGAGTTCTTATCCTTCTTATCAATCCAATCGACAATTAACCTCATAACAGAACAGTGGATGATGCAACCCTATGGTTGTTTTACAGTGGACAAGAATTACAAATGCATATTGTGATGGATATAAAGCCATACCAGCAGAAGTTCTTATGTAGGCATATCCTGGTACCAACTATGAAACCTGAATCTTAAGAACCTTGTTAAAATTTTTGCCCAAGTAGTCACCTTAGTGACAGTAGTCTGTCATTCACAAGTGCAAATTGGACAGAATGTTGATTATGTTCTTAACGTTGTAATACATAAAAAAATTTAAATGTTATTTTCACTTTAGTGCTGTATAGTTGGCATTCATGGTTTGTTTTGTTTTCTTTCAAGGATGTAAGTTACATAGTTATCCAAACTCATAAATATAATCTGAAACCCATGTGTATTATAACAGGAATACATTTCTTTGGTTGAAGAAGAAATATGATGACTCTAATCAAGGAAATAATTTAAATCGATAAGTAAGTCAGGTGTAGTTGCACACACTTGTAACCCTAGCACATGGGAGATAGAGGCAGGAGGATGAAGGATTCAAGGTCACACTGTTTAATAATAGAGAGTTGACAGCATTGATTACATACGTTCCTGTTTCTAAGACAAAACTTTCCTAAATTATTTGATATGTAGATAATGCTGTAGGAAAGTGATTAATTTCATGAATTAATTTCAGATATTTAAAAGTAACCTTTATTTGCCTGATGTAATTGTTGTCTTGGAGGCTTACTGCTGAATGAATGAGTTCACCCTTTTTGAACTCTGGCTGGTTGGTTCGACTCAGCTGTTCTGGCTCAAACTCCTCTCCAAGCTGACTGATTCAATCTGACTTCTCTCTGTTTCTCACTGAATTGCTCTGCTTGGCCACAAATTAACTCTAGCAATCTGTATAATCTTCTGGCTCCTTCTCTCTCTCTGGCTCATTCTATCTTCACCTATGTCTAGCTTGCTCTCTCTGCAATCTGTCTCTGTAAAACTGTCCCAGGAAAGCCTGCTTCCTCTCCCTCTTTCTCTGCTGCTCTCTTAAGTCCCTTCTCTTTCCTGAGCTATTCTTGTAAGAGTTGGGTATATCCCATCCTGTCAAATCTTTCTCTGATTCCTCACTTTGTCTGTCCCTCAATTAGACACCATCATTTGGTAAATTAAAGGTATGTACTGAGGGTGTGTCTGTATTCCTGCCAGATTATAATACTATAACCCACAGCAGCCATGTTGCTGGATTAAAATTCTTCTACACTGATATATTTCAACTTAACTTTTAAAAAGATAAAATTAATCAACTTGATTTTTATGAAAGGATAAAGTTCATACTTCCACAGAAACTTTTTTTTTTTAAACTGTTGGTTGTCTGTGTTCTTTAGCTTAGAGAACAAAAAAGAACAATGTAAAATAAAAGCATTTTAGGACTCATGTGAAGTTCCCTGTGCTTATTTCTAGGAATATTGATGTTCTGAAAGCTACTGCAGAGGAGATTACTTCTAAAACTGGAAATAAGGTATATTTAGCAGCAGCCCTTTAAATCTGATGTGGGGATTGTAACGTCTTTATATAGTTTATTTGTGGTTTGGGTTTAGGAGGCCTGGAAATGGCTGAGTTCTTTCCTTTCATTATTTTGCAGGTTCATGCGATTCGCTGTGATGTCCGTGATCCGGATATGGTACACAACACGGTGCTGGAGCTGATCAAAGTTGCAGGCCATCCTGATGTAAGTGCAACAGGGCCGAAGCCTTTCAAAACACAGGGTTTTGATTCTGCGAACATCACAGGATGCACAGAGGGAAGGAGCTGCTGAAATGAGCAACAGCCCGGGTGGGAAAAAGCTGGCTCTGTTTAAAGCAGAGAAAAAATCAGATGGATTTCTATGCTGTTACCATACTGGTATACTTAAAGAACACGTTTATAGTCACAGACCAAACTTGATTATACTCTATATAATGAGACGCTACAATAGCAAGAGGAGTCACCCAAGAGCACAGTAGCTGGTTTCAGTGATTGGTTGGGTTAGCTTTTCTTGATAACTGTCAGTGTCTCTCAGTGGAAGAGAATGGCACAAACCAGGGAAACTGTCAGAAATGTCACACTTGTGCTTCCTGGATCTGAGCAGTGATGAGAACTTTACTTTGCTCCTTTGTGAGAGAAAACCTACTTCTTCTAATAGTCTCAAAGAGAACACTTTTCTCTGTTAAAAGCCATTTCAGGGAGACCCCTCACACTGAAGCTGCTGCAGACCCCAGCAGATCCTTCCCTGGGAGTGAGGGACCAGGCTGCCAGTGAAGAAGTTCATTACTTAAACAAAAGCACAGCATATCTTAAAAGGCAATTGTATTTTGATGGCTTGTGTCTGTGGGTGGAGGGTGACAGGGATTGCTTCTCCATGTACCCCAGGCTGGCTTTTAATTCCCAGTCCTCTTGTCTCTGCCTTTCAAATGCTGGGGTTACAGGGATGCACCAAACAGCACAGCTGTCTCAAAGGCATCTTGTGGGTATTCAGAGTAAAGGGTAGTTACATGGTAAGTAAGCTTACCTACCTTTGCCGTCTCTGTAGCCTACACTAATTTAAAGGCAGAGCTGGGAATTCTGAGACCGGGACACAATACAGGCCATTTTTACAGACTCCAGAAACACACAAGTCACAGGAGTCTAGTGGCCTTGCTTCCTGTCTGACTGGGCGGTGGTGGGGGTGGAGCATTCAGATGTGCCTGCAAATACCCAGCCTCTTGTATTTCAGGTGGTGATAAACAATGCAGCGGGGAACTTCATTTCTCCCAGCGAGAGACTGTCTCCCAATGGCTGGAAGACCATAACCGACATAGTGCTCAATGGCACAGCCTATGTGACGCTAGACATTGGAAAGCAGCTAATTAAGGCACAGAAAGGTATTCCTGTTCATCCCTCTCGTGGTTAGCGGGCTCTTGCTCAGCTGAGTCAGTGCTAAGCCCTGGCATACTTCAAGATGCAAATGAGATAGCCTGAACTCATGTATCTCAGCATGAACAGCCACGTTTCTTTTCAGAGGCTGTGGCTGATGACTTAGTAAACATGTTTCAAGGGCATTTGGAAACTCCAAGATGGAAATGACTCCTTCTTCCTGTGGCTGACTCACTAATCATTACTATCCTTGATTTTAACACAGACTCTTATTTTTGCCTGGTAGAGGAGAAGGACAGATGTGCTTAGAGAATAATAAAGGCTTCCATGTGGATAGAGAAGAGCAGAGGAAGTAGGAAATGACTGTGGGGAGGTGCCTTGTCACATGACTGGGAAAGTCCCCAGCACCAACATAGGAAGTTAGAGGCCATTGAAGTTACTGTGTGAAGAATGACGAGTGGCTATAAAATGTCACTGACCACAGTGATGCTGGGAAGTTCGGTGGTTTTCTTTTGGGCATATGGAAAGATGGTGCGGGTGGGAAGGCAGGAGTGGTTTCCAAGCTAACAGCAGCAGAACTTAGGAGAGGAAGGTCTTTGGCTGGGATGAATAGTTTTTTTGAAGGTGACATCTTTGAGATTGCAAACACATGAGAGATCAAGAGCACCACAAGACTAGATTTGAATGGACGTTACTAGAACATTTTTGTCATGACGGAACCAATTTCTTTATTAAGATTTATGTCTATGTAAGTGGAAAATGTGTAATGCCTTAAATATGCTTAACACATATACAGAGAAAGAGATAGATAGATAGATAGATTGATAGATAGATAGATAGATGATAGATAGATAGATAGATAGATAGATAGATAGATAGATAGATAGATAGAATGTTTTGGTAACTCTCCAACCTCAGTAAACCTGTATAAAGAATACACAACTTAATTATAATATTTATAAGCTACACACCTAGATTGGGCAGATTTACCATACTACACTCCTCCCCAGCTATGAGATCCATTGCTACTTGCAGCTTCTCCAGACCACTTGGTTCTGTTCCATCTTCTTTCCTCTCTCTCCCTCTAAAACCTCCAGCCCCACCTTTCCCTTCCACTGCCTAGTCACAGGCTGTAGCCCTTATTTGATCAATTAAAATAAAATGCGGAGAGGGTTCACAAGAAATCAGTTGAGGATTTGATCAACACTCCTCATGTTGGGATTCTCTCTCTCTCTCTCTCTCTCTCTGTCTCTCTGTCTCTCTGTCTCTCTGTCTCTCTCTCTCTCTCTCTCTCTCTCTCTCTCTCTCTCTCTCTCTCTCTCTCTCTCTCTTCCTCTACTACCCTCTTAACTCTCCCATGACCTGAATAAACTCTATTCTGTACTATAGGTCGTGTGTGGCTGGTCCCTCAGGGGGAAGGGATTCCCAACATGCCCCCCCCCCAGAGGCATCTCCCTTGCCCCCATGCCTTGCTCACCTCCATGGACCACATGTCCCCCACTTTTTTTGTCCTTCCCCTAATACCTTGTCCAGACAGAGGAAGCAGAATTAGCATCAAAATACAAACACCACCAGGGCAATTCACTAGGAGAAGAGAGGGGTGAGGGAGGGGGTGCTAGAGTTAGGTAGAGTGCTTTGTTTACTAGATTCTTGCTGTTGACTTTATGTGACAGACCTGTGCTATGTGCCCTCTGGGGCAAAGGTGTACAAGATTATGCCTCTCCGTAATTTGGGGTAGGGCCTGAAGCTTAGGGCACTTTCTCAGAGTAGGTAGAACACACCAGACAAGGCCAAGGACTCTCAGTGGCTGGGGTAGGGTATGGAGGATGTTATATCTGTTCAGAAACTTGTCCGTGAGGGGCAGCTTCCTCTCCACAGTGTGGATAATTCATAAACCGGATTGAGGAGGGATGATCAAAGAAGTGTAAGGTGAAAAGCATCATAGAAAGGCACGGCTTTGCAAAAGATGGGGACATCCTTTCCCTAGCCCTGAGCATAATCCTCATAACCCATGTCCACTATAAACATGGCAGATGTGATTTGAACCTGGACATGCATGTGTGTGTGTTTTCCCCTCTCTCTATGATCCTGCCTTTATTTCTTTCTCTGCCTTTTCTCCTTTTGTGGGCTCTTCATTTTTGGCTCTCTGTTTCAGTCTCAATGATACTTTCTCTGCTTCATTCTCTCTTATTTCTATTTTTCTCATCCTTAGGATCCTTAGTTTTCTGACTCACTTCTCATTGTCTTTCATTTTAACACAGACTTCAGTCTATTTTTACCCCTCACACTGGATTAAAATTCTATGGACTTCATTATAAATGTATAAGGTTAAGACTCTTACAGACCGAGGCCCATTTCTGTTCTTCCGAGTTTCCTGACCATTGAGGCTGTGACCTGACATTCTGGGTCCTGGGTTGAGGATGCTGTGTTTTGTGTGTCTAAGCTGGTACTGCATTAGCAGTTGAGTGTCTCAAGTGCTTGTGATCTCTCAAGCATGCTGGTGTGGTTAAGCCTGGATGTTGGTTTAGGGCATGCATGTAATCCTTCACCAAAAATATGTAGGAAGTCTAACACCTAGGAGGTCAATCTAGGAATGCCATGGGCTAGATGCCCATCGAAGATGAGGGCACCAGCTTCAAGTGCATTCTTGCTGCTTACAGGGTAGTGATCAGCACAGCAAGGGGTCGAGGGCAGAGTAGCTACAGTCAGAGGCACAGCTGTGGGGATACAAAGTTAGCAGCTACGATTAACTGAAAGAGAAACGTGCCTGGCATTCCTTGTTCCTGTTCTTTTCTGGGGCCACCGAACCTCCACACCCCTTGACTTTGACACAAGGACGTTTTGCAGACAAACTGATTTTAGAGATCTGAAAGGCCAAGTGTGACATGTGGATGGAGCTGTGAGGATGGCTGTCAGAAGCATGCCTCTGTGTGTATTGTCATAGCACTCTCCGGTACCCTCCTCAGCCCATGCTCACGGGGCTGAGCCGTGTGTTGTTTCTGTTCTCAGATACGGCTGACCGGAAGAACCTTAACTATATGGAGGAAAGGAAGATCTTACAGACGTGTGCTTTGACATGCTTTCTTTGTGGTCCTTCAAGTTTAAACTGCTTTCTCCCTTCTTCCTTCCTGTTGTTTTGAGGCAGTGTTTTATTATGTAGCCCAGGCTATCCTTCAGATCTTGCCTCAGCCTTGAAGGTGTGGGGATCACAGGTGTGCACCATCGTACCTCACTTTTGAATATGCAGAAATGGAGATGTGTTTTGGAAAACACATAAGTATATTTCGTCATACCTTTATAACATTAAACATAATGTGTTTTTTTCTCCATATTTGGTATTGTATCTGTTTGAGAAGTAGAAAATCTGGTTTCCCACAACCCAGAGCACTCTTCCAAATTTTAGTGTATTCAGTTTCCTGAGACTCTACTATGTCCCAGACACAGTTGTTACTTCTGTGTGTGATGTTGCTTTTTACTTGAGCTTTATAGAGTCAATTTAAGAACTTGAGAAACAAGAGAGCATGCTTTTTGTTTGTCTACATTTCTGATATGTCATCTTTCTATCCATCTGGATTCCTCTTTAATATTAATTTTATTT
This sequence comes from Micromys minutus, assembly GCF_963924665.1. NCBI lineage: Eukaryota > Metazoa > Chordata > Mammalia > Rodentia > Muridae > Micromys > Micromys minutus. The sequence continues at coordinate 19,908,056 of NC_137961.1, read as the reverse complement.
GGGCCTCCAGGCTGTCTTTCACTTCATTCTGATACAGATGAGGGGCTGTGAACTCTCTCTGCACTGGGTTAGAACAAGACAGCACCTTCAGTTTCAGATCTGCTTTTGGAATTCAAAGTTGACAAGATTTTTGATTCAGAATCTTAAAGGTGTCACTGTCTTCCCAGTGGCCCCAATGAGGGTTGGGTGAAGACGTTACCTGGGCCACCTTCTTTGTCCTCTTCTGGTGGCTTGTTTCTTGCTTTTACAGTTTCTGCCTTGTGTTTTCCTCTCTTGGCCTTTGTTTGCCTCCTAGAAACTGTAATTTTTTTTTTTTTTTAACAAATTAGATTATTTTTTTAGTCTGTATTTCTTCCTTGCAGATCTCCGATTACACATATATTTTGTTAGAGTGTCCCATATGTTCTGGTGTTTGGCCTGTTTTTAACTGTTTCCCCTGTGACTTTTGTATTGGGTGACTTTTATTGCTTCTTTACTGATGATCTTCCATAGCTAAGTTCAGTCCTTTAATTTAAAATTCAGATATTACATTTTCCGTCACTGATGTTGTTTGCTTCTATTTTGGTATTTTTAATTATTTTTAATATTTCACTTACTGGTTTGTGTTTGAATATGCACACGTGTGCACATATGTTTGGATATATTCTGTAATGAGCACTCGGGGTCAAAGGACAACTCTCAGAATTATCTCAGTTTCTCTCTTTCCAGTGTACGGGCTCCAGGGGTTGAACTCTGGTTGTCAGCCTTGGTAACAGGCTCCTTTGCTCAGATACTCATATAAGATGCCTTGTCTGAACTCTTTTAATGTGTTTTCTTTGAAATTGTTTATCAAGTGTATCATACTGTTATAAAGGTCATTACATGCTAATTGTATGTTCAGGTCATTTTCTGACTCTATTAATTGGGTTTCCCCCACATTTCTAACTCAGTGTGAGTTTTGAGTTTTTCTTTGAAGTGTGTTGAATTTAACACGAGGAAGCAGAGTTACTCTGAGTACATGATCACATTACAACTCACCTTTAAAGTTTTTTTGGGTGAGTATAGTAGCTTGACTACTTAGCCCTTCGGTATGATTGTTCTGAGCTAGCAACTGAAGGTTTTGGATGCTCATTGGTGATTTTTTATGGACACTTACCCTCAGTTATATAATGGGGCATCAGCACAAACTTAGGGAGACTCTATGAAAAGTAATTGAGCCCTGTTCCTGTGCACATCCGTTCTCAGAGCTGCTTCTCATTCAGAAATTCTCAGATGGTGTTGGGCTTATCATCTTTTTTTTTTTTTTTTTTTTTTTTTTACCATTCTCCATGTTTATTGTGATTCCAGTGCCACACTGGACACATGAACAGCAGACAGTATTTATATGTGCACATATATAACTTATTCCCTATGTACAGAGCAGACCTTGCACAGGGAGGCTCAGGAAGGGGCATTGCTGGAGCTTGGGCTGCGGTCAGTTTTCTCTGCACTGACACTGAGAAGGCTGAGATGAAGCTCTGGAAAGATGCAGCCTCAGAGCCATTACAGCATGCAGAGTCACCTCGGAGTCCTCGGTTCACACTCCTTCATGTTTGGCACTCTCAGACCCTGCTACCTGGCCTGAACGCTTCATGGCTTTCAGTTGGGCTTATCATCGTAGGATGGCATTCCTTCTGTACTGCTTGACGGTGGCTGCCAATGACAGCATTTGTGTCTCTTGTATGCTTATAGTGATGTGTAAGAGTCCATCACGGTTAGAGGTAGACATCCTTGCTAATTTAATTTCATTTCTTTGTATTGGCCATGGGATGTGTCTATGAGATTTGGGTCTTTTTGTATTGACAGATTGGGCACAGAATCACAGACAGTGCAGATTGGCCAACCCAAAAACATTGTCTTAGGGTTTCCTTGCTGTGAAGAGACACCATGACTAAGGCAACTTTTATAAAGGAAAATGTTTAATTGGGGCTGGCTTATAGTTGCAGAGGTTCAGTCCATTATCATCATGGTGGGAAGCATGGCAGTGTCCAGGCAGACATGGTGCTGGAGGAGCCGAGATTTCTACAGCTTGATCTGCAGGCACCAGAAGGGGAAGATCTCACTGGCCAGACTTGACCCCACAGCCCCACCTCCACTGTGACACACCTCCCCCAACAAGGCCACACCTCCCCCAACAAGGCCACACCTCCTCCAATAAGGCCACACCTCCTCCAATAAGGCCACACCTCCTCCAGTAAGGCCACACCTCCTCCAGTAAGGCCACACCTCCTCCAATAAGGCCACACCTCCAAAAAGGCCACACCTCCTCCAGTAAGGCCACACCTCCCAACAGTGCCATTTCCCATGGGCTAAGAAATCTCAAACCACTACAGACATTGAGACTAGGAGCAAAATGATACACTTTTCTTAGATTACTCTTTAGGTGATGAAGGCTTGTTAACTTACAAACAAAAATAAGCCCTCTAGATTTTGTGATCTCTTTTAGCACAGGACCTCATTCTTGCCCGTAGTGTTTTTCGGATGCGAAGTGAAGTAGCTACAAGTCTGGTAATCACGTCCTTTAATTTTCCAGGAGCTGCATTTCTTGCTATCACTACCATCTATGCCGAGAGTGGATCAGGCTTTGTCATGCCAAGTTCTTCAGCCAAATCAGGCGTGGAAGCCATGAATAAGTGAGCACTACCGAGTTAATTGTGTTGCTGAAAATAGATAACGTTCCCTGGTCAAAAGAAAGACTGATTTGGAACGGGCTGTGTCTGACCATATGTTCCTGTGCCAGAGGACTGATTTTTACTGACCTGGACTTGGACTGATGCTCTCTTACTGAATTCTATTTGTTGCAAAATTATACTATATAAGGTCATTGTTATGTTAAAAATGCTTCCCTTTATAAACCTCTCAGGAGGGAACGTATTACTGAGTTTTGTACTAAACTCAGTTGCACTTCTGAGGAAATAGTGTGCTGTTTCTCATAGGCACCGCAAACTCCATTTTTACTGGGTCACGCATGGTAAGAGGATGCAAATTTGTCGTTACATAAAATACTTCTTGGGGGCGAGGTGTTGAAACTAGGTTTCTTTCCATAGCACCTGGTTATCCTGGAACTCACTCTGTAGACCAGACTGGCCTCGAACTCACAGAGATCTGCCTGCCTGTGCCTCCCAAATGCTAGGTGTAAAGGCATAAAACATCTATTTTATATTTAAATATTTGTTTGTATATATGTGCACTTTGTCTGCATGTGCATTTGCATACCAGAAGAGAGCATACATAGCTGTGAGCTGCCATGGAGTTGCTGGGTTTTGAACTCAGGACCTCTGGACGAACAGTGGCTGCTCTTAACCACTGAACCATCTCTCCAGCCCCCATACATAAAACATCATAATGCATTGCTATTAGCTTCATGTTGGCTCCATTCTGCTTTCTTCTCTGCTTTGGCCCTTCCCAGCTTCTTCCCTCCTGTCTTATCTTCCTTGTTTGGATTATTTGTATCTTTTAAGGTAACATCACTCTCCCTTTGCAACTGTGATAAGTACATGCGTGTACAGATACACACACGTGACGAACACGCCCGTCCAATCTATAAAATACGATCGTGTCGAAAAGTAGACTGCCAAGTGCATTTCTAAGCAGGTTCATGTTCACTCTTAATAATGTGTTTTCATTCAGGACATCAAAGAATTTGTTTGAGTCTTATTTCCTTTGAAGCCCAGTTCAACAATTATGTGAAGACCTAGTTAAACAAGGCCGTGTTACTATTTTAATTAACGGTGTAATCCATCTCTTGTTCAGTTGATGGTACTTGTCATGGTGCCTACAGACATTGTGGTCCAGAGCATAGGCTGTAAGGAAAAGTAATGACCTTTGTAACTGTCAGCTTGAGCCTCAGAGGGTGGTGGGCTTTGAACTCATAGAAACCTGGTTGGCTTTGAACTCATAGAATCCTGCCTGTGTCTCCTAAGAGCTGGGATTCAGTGTATGTGTCACTATGCCCGGCATATTAGATTTCTGGTAAACTGTAGATAGTAGCTGTAGTGACTAAGTGATTAAAATGTGTTAAGTAGTATAATGGAGGGAGTAAAGATGCAGCCTTGGCCTAGACCCTCAGGGGTTGTCAGGTTAGCAACATAAAACTGAGAAAAATGGTCTAATCTTTCTGCACCTCAGTTACCTGCCTATTTGTAACAGAGGGAGGAATCCTAACACCTGATTCCTGGGATGCAGTGAATGTGTACTGAACCCTGGTTACTCACACTTGAAGGTGCAGCGCACGGTTTTAGAATGTGCTTTATGTACTTTAACATGCCATATATTATCTTTAACTTTAGGTCTCTCGCAGCTGAATGGGGTAGATATGGAATGCGTTTCAACATAATCCAGCCAGGGCCTATCAAAACCAAAGTAAGTTTTACTTGGCTATTGTAACTTTGTGAGGGATTAAAGAATGAAACAGTGATGGATGTGTGTTCTCACTGCTGTGTGGCACTTTCCAGGGATTTCTAGACCCCAAAGGTCCTGTAGGGAGAGAGTCTTTGCAATCATCAGCATAAGTATCTTCATATACCTGGATACTTACATGATCAAGTTTGACATTTTACTGATTAATTTCTCTTACCATAGGTATGCTGTTGCCCTACATTTCTTAATTATTTTGCCTATTTAAAAATGTAACTATGTGTCAGGGCGTATTGTCATATTTGAGTGTGCACCATGTCCACGCAGCGCCCGTGGAGGAAGAAACTGGCACTGAATGCCCTGGAGTTAGAATTCCAGGTGTTGTGTGCTGCCTTGTGGGTGTTGGAAATAGAAGCCTGGCTGTCTGGAGGAGCAGCCAGTGTTTATAACCATTGAGCAACCCTTCCTTCCCAATGTTTGCTTGGTTTAGAAGTCCCATTGCTTTTATAGCCTTATTTTTAAGTTGTGGCAATGTCGTCTGTGTATCTGTAGCTTCCAAGGACCTATAGACATCTGAGAGAAAGGCTTTCAGGAGTGTTGAATGAGTGTCTTTGGCTCATGGCCATGCCCCTTAACTTCCAGCCAGTTCTGCTTATTTTAGCCTCTAGATTTGGTTAAAATTCACTCTGGAGGAGTGATCTCACCAGTGTCATTAATGTTCAGACAACCGCGACAATTCACGATCACCTCTTTTATGGACATCACTTACAATGGCCACACATTTCTACTCTCCCACATCATCTCCTGATGACTTCGCTCCCACATCATCTCCTGATGACATCACTCTCACATCATCTGATGACTTCACTCTCACATCATCTGATGACTTCACTCTTACATCATCTCCTGATGACTTCACTCTCACACCATCTGATGACTTCACTCTCACATGATCTGATGACTTCACTCCCACATCATCTGATGACTTCCCTCTCACATCATCTGATGACTTCACTCTTACATCATCTCCTGATGACTTCACTCTCACATCATCTCCTGATGACTTCACTCTCACACCATCTGATGACTTCACTCTCACATCATCTGATGACTTCACTCTCACACCATCTGATGACTTTTCTCTCACATCATCTGATGACTTCACTCTCACATCATCTGATGACTTCACTCTTACATCATCTCCTGATGACTTCACTCCCACATCATCTCCGGATGACTACATTCTCACATCATCTGATGACTTCACTCTCACATCATCTGATGACTTCACTCTCACATCATCTGATGACTTCACTCTTACATCATCTCCTGATGACTTCACTCTCACATCATCTGATGACATCACTCTCACATCATCTCCTGATGACTTCACTCTCACATCATCTGATGACTTCACTCTCACATCATCTGATGACTTCACTCTCACATCATCTCCTGATGACTTCACTCTCACATCATCTGATGACTTCACTCTCACATCATCTGATGACTTCACTCTTACATCATCTCCTGATGACTTCACTCTCACAATATCTCCTGATGACATCACTCTCACATCATCTGATGACTTCACTCTCACATCATCTGATGACTTCACTCTCACATCATCTGATGACTTCACTCTTACATCATCTCCTGATGACTTCACTCCCACATCATCTCCTGAGGACTTCACTCTCACATCATGTCCTGATGACTTCACTCTTACATCATCTCCTGATGACTTCACTCTTACATCATCTGATGACTTCACTCTCATATCATCTGATGACTTCACTTTCACATCATCTGATGACTTCACTCTCACATCATCTGATGACTTCACTCTCACATCATCTCCTGATGACTTCACTCCCACATCATCTCCTGATGACTTCACTCTTACATCATCTGATGACTTCACTCTCACATCATCTGATGACTTCACTCTTACATCATCTCCTGATGACTTCACTCCCACATCATCTCCTGATGACTTCACTCTCACATCATCTGATTACGTCACTCTCACATCATCTGATGACTTCACTCTCATATCATCTTTTGATGATGTCATTTTTATATCAGCTCCTGATGTCTTCACTCTTACATATTGTTTATTCACTTGCGAAGTCTGACTGTATGATTCTTGAGATGTAGCTTTGAAAACTCAGAAAGTTACATAAACACCATTCCAAGGTATATTCATTGAGTGGTAGGTAGTATTAAATTTTACAATGGAAATTGTACTATTAGTCTATTTATTAATTTAATAGATGGAAGATGCAAATAAAAGGTGCCAGAGTGAATGGAAATCAAATGAATATGTATGTATGTGTGTGTATGTGTGTATATATATATGTTCAATAATAAGAGTCTAATTATAATGAAAGCTGAAGCACATAAGTGAAGTGCCATCTGCTACACAGTATCCCACAAGAACTATAGTTGCAGAAGCTTCTTTCCTGGACCCCAGTGACTAGAAGAGATCATCTGCCTCATGTATTTTATTTGCCTTGTGTTTCTTTACTTTTTAAATATAGTTTTGTTTTTTTTTGTGTGAGTGCACATATATGTTGGGGTGCACATCAGTATACCACATGCATGCTCAGTGCCACAGAAGTCAGAAGAGAGCAGTGAACCCCCCGGACTTGGAGACAGGGATGGCTGTGAGTTACCATGTAGGTGCTGGGAATTGAACTTGATCCTCTGCAAGAGCAAGTTCTCATAACCGCTGAGCCATCTCTTCAGCCCCTACCTACATTGTATTTTTTTTTTTTTTTGAGTGCCCACCATATACAAAGATTGTATTGGAAAAGATGTGAGAACATTGATGTCAGAGAATTTCCCAAGTAGGTGTGTGTAGTGGAGAAGTGGGGATATGGGTTGTTCCCCACTAATAAGTATTTCATTTTAAAGAGAGAAAGGGGAAGCTGAAGCCCAGAACTTTCCTGGCAAGGTCTGATAGTATGAAGTTTACCCCAGCTGCTGCTTTTAGTCTCTGTGCCTTGTCTTGGGAGAACTGCAGGCTCACCCAGCACCTCCAGGGTGAGCCCTCACCTGTGAGAGGGGCCCTTGTTTTAGGAGTCTACAAGCGTTAACCTCACTTGGCTGTGTCTTCACACAGGCAATGTGGTATCTGCTCCCTCTTTCTCACGTACACTTGGAGTAAATAGCCCTCACTTTACCTTTTCTGTTTGTAGTTTTAAAGAGAATGAAGTAACTTCTATTCAACATCTCATCTTTGAATTGCTTCTCTGTGTTTATTGAATGAAATAACAGTGCACTGGCTCACCCATTTGATGGAATCCCAGAGCTCATTTGGGTGCATTACTTGTTCAATTGATTTATAATGATTTGCGGAGGTAGGAGAAATTAAAAACTTAGGTAACTGTTTACATTCTTGGTAGACCCTGTTTCCTTTCAAAGGGTAGACTTAGGGGAAATAAACCTGCTTTGGTTGGCGGCGACTGTGGAACATTTTGGGGACAGTCTAAGCAGTGAGCAGCATGCTCTAGTGCAGTTGTAGTTTATGTAGAATTGAGAAATTACCACATCCATGGGTACACAGCTGATCACACATTCATGCAGATACACTAACTAACTGAACTTTTCTCTTTTGTCGCTAAGGGTGCCTTTAGCCGCTTGGACCCGACCGGAAGGTTTGAGAAAGAGATGATTGACAGAATCCCCTGTGGTCGGCTGGGCACCATGGAGGAACTTGCAAATCTCGCCACTTTCCTTTGCAGTGATTATGCCTCGTGGATTAATGGGGCAGTAAGCATTTCTGTATCTTTACTTTTGGGGGGGTGAGGGGAAGCCCTATTTTGGACTTCATCCTAAAATGCTAGATATAGATATGATTTAAAATATTTAGTTAGTTGCAAGCAATCTAAAATATTTATACATTACTCACCCTCAACATTTATTCCTTAATAAGTTAATTTTATTAAGTGTGAGTTGCCTCGGTTAGACGTTGTTTAAAGAAGATCTTTAAATTGGGTAGAATTTTGTTGGGAAAGAGCATTCTAAGCAGAACAAATCATTCAGATTGTATCTGGGTTTTACCTTTTGAAATTTGAGCTTTGATTGAGACCATCGAAGAGATTACATTCAGTTGGGACATGAAGATGGATAATGGTTGGGAGACTTTTCAAAGGGGGTGAAGGGTTTGTGGTATCTTTTTCAGGTCATTAGATTTGATGGTGGAGAGGAAGTATTCCTGTCAGGCGAATTCAACTCTCTCAAGAAGGTAATGCCGTTTGGTTCATACACTGTTACAGGTTAGGGTGCTGGGCTTATTTAAGCCATTAGAAGATCCCGTTAAGCTGACTTTGTTTCCTTCCATCAGGTCACCAAGGAGGAATGGGATGTAATGGAAGGACTCATAAGGAAGACAAAAGGCTCCTAATATGCTCACGGCTTCCTCTGTGACAAACTGAAGTTGGGGACTAGAGTGAAACAGATGGGTCATGCTCTTCTGTGTGTCTTCTGGGTTAATAAACTGTTTACTTTGATGATTTCCGTAGTTTGGGTGTTCAAACCCAGGGTGTCTGGTATGCTTGTGTTCTACCTCTGAGTTGCACCTCAGTCCTAATAAATGGTCACTGTTCACTGAGTGCAAGCAGTGTGCCATCAGGGTTGGCCACTGTGTGTTGAAGGGTAAATTGGTTGGGATACCTTTTCATTAAAACATGTTCAAAACAAAAATAGGGGTAAAGTTTTTTTTTTTTTTTTCTTTTTCAAATTATTCTTGTGTTGATGAGATGGTTCAGTAGGTAAAGTGCTGACTGCTAAGCCCAGTCAACTGAGTTCAATCTCAAGGCGCCGCTCTGTAGAATAGAACCAACTTTTCAAAGTTGTTCTTTGCCTGTTACACAGGCACACCCTTCCCCATTGTGTGTGTGTGTGTGTGTGTGTGTGTATGTGTGTGTGTGTGTGTGATAATGCAAATGTGTGTGTGCACATACAGTAAGGGGGCTGACTGGCTGTCTGTGTCTCTGAGGACTATGACGCCCACCCCCCAGCAATCATCCACTGCCTGCCGCGCCTCAGGTCGATGTGTTGTGAAGGCTTTGATAGTGCTGGTGTCTGTGGAAAGAGGGGGGATGGAAACAGAAGTAGGCTTCTAGGATCTGGTCAAGCAGGAGAAAGTTAAGAGTGGAGGTAACCCTGTGAGGCCCCACATTACACTGTGCTGACAGCAATGGGGGCCTAGACAGGAGAGGAACTCTGTTGATTTCAAAGGATCCTGCCTTCCCAGTATCTTCTGTTTTTATTTAGATTTGTGAATTATCTTTCCTTATGGCTCTGTATTAACTCAACCTCAGTATGTCAGGGGATTGAATATCATGCCAGATGCTTTATCTGATGCAGAATAATGGACGGTACTTGGCTCTTGAAACTAGCAAGTGGGAATGGCATAGTTGTAAAATGATTGTATCGAAGGCATTGGGATAAATGTTATGTGGGATTTAGATGTTGGGGAAGGGGTGATTTACATTGCTTTCAAAGTCAGCAAAATGTAGCGACATGAGATAGCACTTAGATGTTTCTGTAAGCAGAGAATCATGAAGGTTATTCCACTGTTTGTGTCTTACTAATATATCTTTTTTTACTTGGGCTATAATCTTGTACTCTTGAGAATCAAATAAGAAAGCCCCAGTCTTAAGCCTCCAGAATTAGAATTGAGCCTGCGTTCTTAGAAAGTCCATTTGGCTTTGAGAGCGACTGCTTATAGCCTGTTCCCCACACTGGCTGCCACCATCATCCTCTGCGCTACCTCATCGATAGCTCTATGCAAGAATATAGAGTTTCTGCTTGTTATGTATAAGACCTGTGTGGTAACTATACACTGACAGTTAATTGTGTCCATAAATGATGTTTATTGTTCGGTAAACACATCCTCAGTGTCTTCATTTGGGTTTGGAATAATGCCCTTGAGAATCACAGTTCCGCTGGTGTCCACTGGGCTGGATTAAGATGCTAATACTTTTCCTGTGCATCTTCATAGTACCAACAACTACCCCACCCCAACATTACTTTGCCTCCTTCCCCTCATCTCCATCTTCTGCTTTAATCTTGTCAACACTCCATCAGCATTGAAAGATTTTTAGCAGTTGTATAATATTGTAGAGGCTCGCCATGTCTTTCCTTCCTTCTTTTTTCACTGTTCCATTTATGTATGTGTGTCTGCACATGTGTGTTTGGGTGCACAGAGGAGGCAGGATAGGCATCAAATTCGGCGTTATTAAGTTACAGGTAGTTGAGTGCTACCTGCTTTCCGTGTGGGTGAACTGGAGTTCTCTGCAAGAGCAGTCCGTGCTCCCAGTCCTTTCTTCAGCCCCCTAGTTTCTTCAACAAAATACGAGATTATGATATCTTCCTCGTGGAGTTCTTTAGGGAGAACTAAGATGAAGTAACACTTATAAAAATACAAAACATTAGGGAGGACTTGGTAACCCCCTTTTCTTTCACCTCCATTTTTAAAATTTTTACTTTATTTTCTCTTTTAAAATTATATCTTATTTCTTATTATTTAAAATGATCTTTAAATTTAAATGTATTTTAATTATATTCTTCCCCTTCCTTTCAGATTCTCTTTCTCTCCTTACCTACCAAACTTTAAATTCTTCCTCAATTGGGGCTTAACCTCCAAGGGACCTCCCCCTTCCCCCCAAATATGTAGCAGATACACAGCTTGGTCTTTATTCGGGTTCCCCAGCAACTGGATCAGGGGATATCTCCAAGTCTGTTTCCTGCCTGTGGACCCTGTTCCCATAACTGGGATGCCTTGTCTTTCTTCAGTGGAAGAGAATGTACCTAGTCTTGCAGTGACTTGAGTGAAGGGAGGTGGGAGATGGGGTAATACAGGGGACTGCCCCTTCTCAGAGGAGAGAAGGAGGGAGAATAGAGGAAAAATGTGGGTGAGGAGGTACTGGGAGAAGAGGGGGCACTGATATTAGGATGTGAGTGAATAATGAAAAAGGAAAAACTATTTAAAAATCCAAAAACCCAATACAACAACAAAACTCTCAAATCAAAACAAACAAACAAACAAAACTAGAATTACCCCCCACCCCTAAAGCATCACCAAATCAAAGCACTCTATAGTCTGACCCTAGAGCCATTGCATGTGTGGCTGCAGTATGTTTGTCAAAACTAGATCATTTCTGCCTGGGACTGTGGGTCTCTGGAGGGATAGAGCTTAAGACATAGCAGGGCCACTGGGGCAGGCAAGATGAAGGGTGAGTCTTAGAGGACACCGAACTGGTGCAGTAGGTACTCCCTACCCACCCCCTACAGGGAGCAAACCTAAGATGACCTCTAGTTCAGAGCTAAGAGGGCCTGGGTGCTGGGGAACAGACCATGCTGGAGATGACTCCTGCCAGGGGCCATAATGCATAAGCAGGGCATAGCACTCCTAAGATGACCCCAGACACTCAAAGACCCCAGGTGCCACTAAGAGGAGCAAGTAAATAGTGGATAGACAAAAGAGAAAGGAACAGAGCATTTGTAAAGAAGTGTGGACAAAAGGGTATATGGTGGGACACACTACAGCTTCCATGGCAAGATTTTTTTCTCCTTTGGGGGGAGGTTGCAAGGGCGAAGAGCAGGTATGAAGGAAGGGGGATTGTAGTGCATGATGTGAAATTCACAAAGAACCAACAAAGAACTAGTCAATTATTGAACATGAGGCTCATCCTGTAGTGATTAATATATCCAGGGTCACTCTTGAAAAACTGATTTTTAACTCTCCCAGGAGATGTAAGTGACAGTTTAGTTGTTAACTTTTACCCTAGTGACTAGGTTTTCATCCATCCATTCATTTAAAAAAAATACCTGAAACAAAATAAAATACAGTAAGACGGGGCAAGCATTATCACATCGAAGTTAACAAGACAAAGCAGCCAAAGGACAAAGGGTCAAGATAAGGCACAAGAGTTTCTCACTCAGTTAAGAATCTCAGAACCACAAGACTGTAACCTGTAATGTTTACACAAAGAACCTGTGCAGGCCCTTGGAGGCTCTATGCTGCTGCCTCGGTCTCTCTGAGATCTTTCAGCTTTGCTCTTGTTGATTTAGAGGACCTTGTCTTCTTGGTGTCTTCTATCCACTCTGTCTCTTATATTCTTTCTGTCTCCTCTTTTTTGGGGTTCCCTGAGCTCTGAGGAGAGGGATTTGATAGAAACAGCCTATTTAGGACTACGTGTTTCAAGAGTTTTCACTCAGAGCAGAAATCAACCAAATAGAGACAAAAAGAACTATACAAAGAATCAATAAAACCAAGAGCTGTTTTTTTTTTTTTTTTTGTTTTTTTGTTTTTTTTTTTTTGAGAAAATCAACAAGATAGATAAACCCTTAGCCAGACTAACTAGAGGGCAAAGGGAGAGTATCAAATTAACAAAATCAGAAATGAAAAGGGAGACATAACAACAGAAACTGAGAAAATTCAAGAAATCATCAGATCCTACTACAAAAGCTTATACTCAACAAAACTGGAAAATCTGGAGGAAATGGATAAATTTCTAGATAGATACCAGATACCAAAGTTAAATCAGGATCAGATAAACCATCTAAACAGTCCCATAACACCTAAAGAAATAGGAGCAGTCATCAAAAGCCTCCAAACCAAAAAAGGCCCAAGACCAGATGGGTTTAGTGGAGAATTCTATCAGACTTTTATGAAGACGTAATACCTGTACTCTCCAAACTATTCCACAAAACAGAAACAGAAGGAACACTACCCAACTTTGAAGCCACAATTACTCTCATACCTAAACCACACAAAGGCACTACAAAGAAAGAGAACTTCAGACCAATTTCTCTCACAAACATCAATGCAAAAGTATTCAATAAAATTCTTGCAAACCGAATTCAAGAACACATCAAAACAATCATCTACCATGACCAAGTAGGCTTTATCCCAGGAATACAGGGATGGTTCAGCATATGGAAATCCATCAACGTAATCCACCATATAAACAAACTCAAGGCAAAAAAACCCACATGATCCTCTCACTAGATGCTGAGAAAGCATTCAGCAGAATTTAACATCCCTTCATGATAAAAGTCTTGGAAAGATCAGGAATCCAAGGCCCATACCTTAACATAGTAAGAGCAATATACACCAAACCAGTAGCTAACATCAAACTAAATGGAGAAAAACTTGAAGCAATCTCATTAAATCAGGGAGTGGACAAGGCTGCCCACTGTCCCCATACCTATTCAATATAGTACTGGAAGTCCTAGACGGAACAATTAGACAATGAAAAGAAATCAAAGGGATTCACATTGGAAAGGAAGAAGTCAAAATATCACTATTTTCAGATGACGTGATAGTATACTTATGTGACCCCAAAAATTCCACCAGAGAACCTTTACAACTGATAAACAACTTCAGCAAAGTGGCTGGCTATAAAATTAACTCAAACAAATCAACCACCTTCCTCTGCGCAATGGATAAAGAGCTCTCAACATAATGTCTGGCTATGAGTCTATATTTTTCCCTCCGCTACAGGAGGACGCTTCTCTGATGATAGCTGGACAAGGCACTGATGTGCGGGTAATAGCACTGGCAGCCATTTTATCACAGCATTTCTTTTTCTTTTCCTTCCAGCAGTACTTTTTGGTTCTACCGTTGCTCCACTGACTGTCTAGTCTCAGGTTCTTGGTCACACAAGCAGTGTTGCATATTTGTTCTTTCTAATGGAGTGGACCTTAAGTCACATCAGATATGGGTTGGTTACTCCCACAAGGCTGGTGCCACCATCACTTTAGCTTATCTTGCAGGCAGTATACCATTGGAACTAAAGGCTTTGTGCCTGCCGTCTCCTTCTAGAGTGCTGTCACAATGAAGTCACTACATAATGAGGGAGACAGAGTTCCAACTGGCCATCTTGTCACCAAACAGATCCCAGTACCAAGGCTGGGTGACAATCTAATTGAGTTGTTGACCAAAGGGACTCCCTGAGGATCCCCAAACAACCCAGGCTGTTGCCAAGTCTGTATATTGCTTTCTACAAACGAACAAACGAATAAGCAAGGACCCATTGCTGACAGCAACACCTACACAAATCCTCAAAGATGGAGATGTCAAGCAGGTGCCTACATAGAGCCCTCATCCCTGTCTTCCAGAATCTTTAGTACAGGAAGGTACTCATTTATTTTAAAGACATGTTTACTACAGAAAGAATAAATTCCAAAGAATAGAGAAAGAAATCTTGTTAGAGTTGGAAATGTTTTTTCTTGCCCCTTTTCTTTTTATAGATGTAATAGAAACATGTAATTCACCCCAAAAAGTTTACTTCTGCCCCACTCTATAGCTAACTTCCACTAACAACTATCTTTAATAGTTTCTTTTTTCCCCCCCAGAACACAGTTTGTTTTTTAAATGAACGTTGTTAGTTTTTGGATCTTCCCAGTTGTTCTAAGCATGTTGACTTTCCTCTGTGGATGGTAAGTTAGCTTCAGTCTATTCCATATCCCTTTCTTTCTCCCACCACTAAACAAATATACACAAAGATTACTCCTCCCTTCCACTGAGTTCATCCACATAACCTCATCCATATTTTTATTAAGTGGATATTGTATTTTTTCTTTTATGATTTACAGAACATTGCCCCCGTGTTTTTTTTAGCGGTCTTCCATTCTTTTAACAGTTCAGATTATGTTATAATGAAGGACAAATTTGAACTCTGTAGTCTTACTTGTTTTCTTTTGACTTTAAAAACCATTGACATAGGGTGGTGGTAAGATAGTTCACTTAAGAAAGTGTGTGGCATGCATCTGTGAAGACCCGAGTTTGAACCCCCAGCACCCCTCTCCCAAAGAAAGGTAAATATAAAACCATGTGCCCATAATCCCAGCACTGGGGCAGTGGAAACTAGAGGATCCCTGGAGTTTGCTGGCGAGCCAGACTAGCCATTTGGTGAGCTTCAGGTTCAATGAGAGACCATATCTCAGAAAATAAGATCAACTGAGGGAGACACCCAGCATCAATTTCTGCCTTTCACACACAAAAGCACACATATATTTGTATACACACATACAGATTCACACACAGCAATCACTACCTTTGTAGGTCATGGCTGATCAGTCTGTTTCTAATAACCATTGGGTGATATTTCCACTCACTTCTGTAGGTAGTCCTGTTAATCATTTATGGCATTTTGTCTGAGACATTAATAGATTTCCTCCATAGTGACCTAATTCTTTCATTTTTCCAGAACTGAAGACACCAAAATGATGGTAAGATATGTTTAGATTTCGATCATATTCATGATTTATGGATAGCAGGGCACCACCATACTCAATGTTTCCCATGGTGGACTGAACCAAGGGCTTCTTACCTTAGATATTCCTCTACCGAGTTGCGTTACCAGCCTCTAAATCTTTCTTTCCTTCTTGCCCCAACTCGTTGTTCTCAAGTCTTTAACAATTTTGTTGTTTTGATTTTTAAAAATTATCTTATTTTATTTTTGAGACAGGGTCTCACTATGTATCTCTGACTGTCCTGGAACTCAGTATGGTGACCAGGTTAATCCAGAGTGCTGAGATTAAATGCATGCACCACCACACTCAGCTTTTTAGTGTTTCTGAGTGGGAATATGTTAAATACAGCCAGTGATAGATAAATAAATCAGATTCTGTATTCTGTGGTTTAAATGTATTAACTTGTTCATTGTAAAAACTAGTTTCTTTTGTAATTAAAATATTTCTTCCCTAAGGATATTGATGTTCTTTCTTAGCTAATGCATTTAAATTATCAATATTTTGAATAATAAATTATAGCTGGTTATATGTATGGATATAAATTGACATCTTTATTTTATTTTATTTATTTATTTATTTATTTTTGAGATAGTGTTTGTGACTTTTGGGCTGTCCTGGAACTTTGTAAAGCATGCTGGTCTTGAACTCCCAGAGATCCACCTGCTTCTGCTTCCTGAGTGTTGGGATTAAAAGCGTGGGCCACCAACTGGTTGGCCAATAATTTGATATCTTTATATATTTATAAAACATGGAATTGTTTGAATCCAGCAAAGAAACATTTATTGACAGGTTAACCCATATTATTTTTATAGTAAGATTTATGAAGTTTATTTTCCCATTTTGAAATATATTATCCATCACCATTGACTGTAGATATTTGTAAGTAGATCTTAAAATATTCTCCCTGTCTATCTGAAATCTTATGATTAGCCTCATTCTCCCTGCACCCTGTCCCAGTGTCTGGAAACTGTCATTGACACTCTACTTTGTGAGTTCACCTTTGTTTTATATATATATACACATACAACTGTGACCATGCAACAATTTTCCAGTATTGCAAATCAAACTGAACTTTTTAACAGATAAATTATATTTATAAGTTGAAGTGTTCCATGTGATAGATTATTAGAAAGTGTGTGTGTGTGTGTGTGTGTGTGTGTGTGTGTGTGTGTGTGTGTGTGTGATTATATGCAGAGGCATGGTTGCACATTATGTATGCATATGTGTTTGTGGAGGCCAGAGAGTAGCTTTAAGTATTCCTCAATATTGATCCTCCTTGTGTTTGAGATTGGACTGGTATTTGCCTTCTAGGCTCTCTGGCAATTGAGTGCAAGTATCTGCTTCCCTTTGCTTTTCCATGCTGGATTACAAGGCACATTACCTAACTTTACCTCCTATGATTTTGTGGCAATTATTTTACCATCTGTACCCTCCCTCCAGCCTTTCCTTATTGATCAACAGTTAAGAAGCTTTAGCATGGTAAAACATTTTCACATGTTTGTTCCAAAAATGTGCATGGATTTAGAACTCCTGAGCACTGAAACGCCTGCTATCAATGAAAATTATTTACCTATTTAATAAGAAACAAATCATAGTTCACCTAAGATATGTTTAATCGTTGGCTCTGTGGTAGAGTGCTTGGCTAGCATATGAGTTTGATTATACTTCTTTTTGTTTATTGGATATTTTCTTTACTTACATTTCAACCCTCTCCAGGTTTCCCCTGTGAAATACCCCTATCCTATCCCTTCTCCCTTGCCTTTATGAGAGTATTACATCAATCACCCACCCACTCCCTCCACATTTGATTATATTTCTATACTTGAGAATTTTGGGTTTTACTTGTTGATAATGATGTATGTACATTTTTTTTTGTATGAGCTTGTGTACTTTTTAAAAATCACTGAGTTTTCTAATTATTCCATGTTACTATGAGAGATGAACAAAGGACCAAAGGTTGTAATCACGGGAGAGGGGATCCAAAGAGAGATCATGGGAATTTCTCCTACTAAGATTTTTATGAAGGAGAAAACTCTTCATGAGTCATCAGACTGGCCACCTTGGGCTGTAACTACATCAGTGTGCTACCCTAAGGATTATTGTGACCACTCTCTTGGTACTTTCGATACAGATCCTTTCACTCTACCAATGGAAACATTAACGCCATCAACTGAAATAGGGTCACTCATAATTGCCATGTGAAAACTTTAGTGTCTCAAGATAGGGTGACAGTCACTGTTTCTGTTTGTTCATAGGAAGCTGATGCAGTAAGAGTACAACTGACTAAGAGAAACAGGCAGCAGCAGACACCCTCAGGCTCTTTACGGAGGAATCGACTGTCAATGGCCCAGGAGGTCACATGGCTCATACCAGGTCATGAAGTCAAGCTCATACCTGTGATCCAGTTAGAGATCTCATGAGTTCATAACTTAAAGGCAACGACAGGGGCTAAGCTAACTTATACAACTCCGAAAATGGAAAAAAAATCCCATCTAAATAAGCCTTTCAATTTAAGAAGAATCATCTCAACAAATTATCACAACAATCAATACATGCATAATATTCTGAAATAGAATGCTGCCAAGAATTTCAGAACCTCCATCACTATTCCTCACCAGGAACTGCTACTTCCTCTTTGGGACTATCCTTTTTGGGATTGACATTTACTACAATCATTATTCCTGCTTTTGAAACATGCAACTTAGTTAGTTTGTGCTGTTCTGGTTTTGGCCCATTCTACTTGTATAGAAGCTGCTTATGCACCCGAACTGGTCTATAGAATTCCTTTGAAAGTATGCAGTGTGTATGTACCCCGGTTTGTCAGTTCTGATATTGATGGATGTCTCAGTGGTTTCTAGTTTGAGTCCCTCCTCAATACAATGTTGTGAACGTGTCTGTCAGGTGAAAATATACATGTTCTCCAGTAGGCTGATAGTATGCTGATGTGAAATTGCTCAGCTCTACAGAATGGAAATTTAGTGGCGTATGTTCTAATCTAGGAGACACTGACAAAGTGTTTGTCAATTTGTTTATACTTTAAGCTGCTATTACATAATGGGGGAATCTTTCACCATACCACAGCCTCATCAGCCTTCTTAGGAGCAGATGGTAGGTAGGATCCCATTTTTAAAGTGTGTGTGTGTGTGTGTGTGTGTGTGTTTTATAGAGTATGGTTTTTCAATGTTTCTTTTTTGGTGCCCAAAGCATTAGAGATGCCTTTAGTGTTATCTACATACCATTTATATTCATGACGAAACTAAACTTAAAATGTACTTTGTTCAAGATTTTGAAGCAGAGATTGTGCCCATGGTTTTACATTTACATTTCTAGATTTATATTCTTTTTATTCTTTTTTTCTGTTCTCTTCCCAAGAAGAGGATCTGTTGACTCATTACAATATAAGAATTTTGATAGTGTTCAGGAACCTGACTTCACAATGGTGATTCTGCCACTAGAGTTATGACTGCTGTTGCTATCAGTGCTCTAGGGTCTTTTGAGACATGCTACTACCAGTGTTGAGTATGGTAGCATACATCTGTAATCCTGTCACTAGGGATGCTAAGGCACGAGGATCAAGAGTTCAAGGCCAGTATATGCTATGTCATGAGATTCTGTTTCAAAAATAAATAGAAGAATACTCCCCCAAACCCATTAAATAACATCAGAAAAACTGACAATTATATTTTCTATTGTAGGTTTTGTTCTACTACTATCACTAAGAATGACAAATTGGTACCATGTTAATGTCTATTTTGTTGAATAAATTTTTTTCTATAAATGGAATTTAACACATCTTTGTATGTTTTTATTTCTTTATAGACCTTGCATAAAAATGGTGTCCAAATCACTTGAGAAAAAGGAAATATCTACATATTTGGATCTTCTAGGATTTCTTTGTTAGTTAATCTTTAAAAATCCTCATACCTCTAGGTCTTATAGTCATTCACTGAACAAAATTCGTATTAGAACCCTTAGGCTATAATGATTCAAAATAGCTTCTTTGCTACCCTAATTGATAATAGATTACATGACAGTTAACATTTTGGGGCAGAAACAAATGAGAGAGTAGTGTAATTTTCTTTATTCTTGGTAGGTAAATTCAGTGTAATTCATTTCTTCCAAATCCACGTTGAAACAAAGTCTGAGAATCACTCCTCTCCATCCTGGGATCTAGTGGGACTCTTGTTTGTTTGCTTTTGACAGATTCCTTTTCTATTCATCAACAAGGGAAGATTCCATACTTCTTGTTGTTAATTTTATGAATTGGAAAAAGGGTGCTTAATCCAGCTGACCTAAACCTCCTTAGGCACTAACTATAAATTTCATAAACTCTGTCATTGTTTCTTGCTATTGTGAAACTATTGCTTCACAATAATGAATCCCGGCAATTATTCAGGATTTGTCGTCACTAACCAGCATAGGCCACACTAGCTAAAGGATACATAAAGTTGAGTTACATGTGGGTCAGTGAAGGTTTTGGAATATCATTTACTATCAGTAATACAAATGATTACACTAGTGTTTCTCTTTTGATTCTATCTTCAACTCATCTGGGATTCTACAGATAGAAATAGAACTATTTTGAATGCTGATCTCAATATGAAACGTAGAATCCACAAGTTTTGATGAAATAACATTCAACAATCAGGTTGCTGTGAATCTTACATTAAAATTCAATTACATATTAAAAATAGAGTAGTTATAGCTAGAAAAAAATATTTTCAGAGGCAGCAGATACCCTTAGTGGAAATCAACAGTTTCTACATAGAAAATTCAGGAAGTATGCAAACTAGACGCCAGAATACTCAGTACATTGAATTTAATCAGAGAGTACACACAGAATATGACATAAAACAGCAGTTTACTAGAATCATTGTCATCTGGAACACATGAAAATAATTTAGAAAATGGGCTAAGGTTATACTCTCTGGCAGTAGACTTCTTGGAAATATAGGTACAGAATCAGACAGACTGATGTGTCACCTGGCTACCTTCCCTTGCCACCAAGCCCGCTTGAGTCAATAGTGTGGTGTTTATTCAAACAGTAGACATGTCATTGATTAGTAAACTAAATCTCTAGGGAGGTCATTTGATAATAAAGCCATAGTTAACTATTGATATTTGTTGCTTCAGAAGAAGAAGCACATGCCTTCCACTAGATGGAAACAGCACCGAAGTGCTTTGTGGGGACAGTCCCATGAGTGCCTAAAATAAAAACACTTGGCTTGTCATGAGTTATTCTTTTACTCAATGACAGATGTGCATTTCCACATCTGACACTAGAATTTTTGAGATGGTAGAATTTTTAGGGAAATCCAAGTGTTCATCTGTATTTGTGGAAACAAAACCATGTTAGATTCATTTGTTAAAATTGATTGTACTGACTGGCCTAAGCATAGACTTTCTTCTTTTCGATTATATGCTTACAAAAACTGTACATTACAAACAGTATAGAAACAAGCAGAAAAGAATGTGCCACACATCCTGAATAATTCTCTATATGCAGTAGAATTTACAGATATAAAAGAAAATACATTTCTACTCCGTTATAGCGCACAGTTATGGTTTTAGATACAATGTATCACTAGCAAGTGGTTGTGACCACCATATCTAATTGTCCCCAGCAGAGAGAATAAGAGCCAGATCTGTTCGGTACAGCTTCCCTCCATCCGACAAGGCCATTATGTTCTTCTTGTATGTAGTAATATTGTTAACATCCAAATCCTGTGTAGGACAAAATAGCATTGTAATCCAGTTAAAGATGGATGTTAATTAGCCACTGGCCAGTGATAAAACTCGAGGAACTTCTTGCTGTACCAATCCATTTAAAAAGAGATCTCTTATAAGTGCAAATAGTCATCATGTCATTGCTAAATCAAATCTGTTGGTCACAGTTTACTGATTTGTGCTTGACTCAATTTGAGTTAAGAATTAAAATCTACTCCTGTTTTCTGCAAATTCTTTCAGTGTATTTCCACAACAGATAGATGGTTGTTTCTGGGCAGTTCCCTAAAGTCTGCCTAAGAAAGAGCTGGTTGGACTACTACATTACCTGTTTGTTTTTCTCACACAGGTCTTTCAGTAAAGCATCCAGCTCATTTTCATCTATGTATCCGTTGCCATCCTGGGGGAGAAGAAATGGAACAGTATACATTAGAAGTAACTAGAGCCCTTCAGAAAATTCCATTTGGTGGGTGCCCTGACCTGCTGTGTTAGGGTAGAACCCTTAAGGTTCCAAAATAGGTGAGTGCTTACATTTGTGAAATAGATTGACAATTTCAAAGCATGCTCATATTCAATAATTCACTTTGTGTTTGAAGTATATTTCATTGAAAT
Source organism: Micromys minutus (assembly GCF_963924665.1). Classification (NCBI taxonomy): domain Eukaryota; kingdom Metazoa; phylum Chordata; class Mammalia; order Rodentia; family Muridae; genus Micromys; species Micromys minutus. The sequence goes on along the minus strand of NC_137961.1, from coordinate 19,886,072 downwards.
AAGTAAATAAGTAAAACTAAGTATCTTATGACAAAGGAGACCACTGTGCTTTGGGGAAGCTATGGTTGGCTTAATGTCACACAAGCAGGCAGAAGTTATATAGAGTTTAGATCCAGGAATAGATAACTTAGAAGGCAAAAGCATGAATTAACAGACCTAATCGTTTCTCATACATGAAGTTCTACTTTTTTAATGTGAGAAACTTCTGTGGAATGTCTCCTCTAGCTTAAGTTTTAATTGAACTCTGCCAGGGACCATCATTTCCTATTTACAAACAAGATTGTGGCTCAGAGTGTTTAGGTTCCTTCTTCAGACCCTCACAGTGGTGTGCCTAAGGCTAGCATCTGAAGAAGGTCATGTTATATGAGCTATACTATCCAAGGTTTCTGTTGAAGGAATAACTTGGTTGTGTAATTTCAGCTGTTCCTGTTTTGTAAAAATTGTGACCCTTTAGTTTGAAGGTCTTATTTTCTCCTGGTGACCACTTTCTAGGTTTTCTGGAGGGAGAAATTGTAGACAAGAAAAAAATTGAGAAAGAAATAATATGATTTTTAAACATAAAAAATTCCAGAAATCAAATATGTTGGCATTAATAAGTAAATTTAGTAAAGTCCTAAAATATAAAAATCTACATCTAAAAATCAGTTTTGTTTCAGAACAGATAATAAAATACTTCTTGCAATAGTTCTAAAAATAGAATAAACTGCTTAAGAGTAAACCTAGCCTTTGCTTTGTAAAATAAAGTCGTTTAAAAAAAAAAAAGAGTAAACCTAGCAATGAATGTAAAACCCATGCACACTGACAGTTGTAAAGCTCTGGTTATATATATATATATATATATATATATTCTAAAGATCAGCATAATCCCTTTCCAAACTCCAATACTATTTTAAGAAGAAATATAAAAGACACAGCTAAAATAATATATAATCACAAAGGACCCAAAGCTGAAATAGTTGAGAGAGAGAGAAAAAAAATGAAGGATGAAAATGTAGGTGTTGGACCGGTAAGATGGCTCAGGGACTAGGAATTGCTGTGGCATGCTTTCCTGCACAGACAAACGTGAAAAAAAGCACCAGCACCAGCAGTTTCTGATTTCAAAACAAAGTACTCGGTTACAGTAACCAAAATAGTATGGTATTTACTTATAGACTGATATAGAAATGAATAGGATAGAATAATAGGATGAGATGGAATGGAACGGAATAGAATAGAACAGAACAGAACAGTACAGAACAGACAGAACAGAACAGAACAGAACAGAACAGAACAGAACAGAACAGAACAGAATAGAATAGAATAGAATAGAACAGGAGTTTTGGAATTTGTCCACATGCACAGAATCAACTGATCTTTCTCCAGGAAGCTGAGTATAGGGACAGGATATTCTCTTCAACAAAAAGTATGAGGAAAACTGTATCCTCCTGCAAAAGGGGGAAAAAAAGCCTGGACCCCTGTTTTTCACCTGGGCAAAATTAATGTAATGCAAATATTTAAATCATGGAGATATAAAACTCCTAGAGCTAAGAATGGTGACACACATCTTTAATCTTAGCTCTTGGAAGGCATAAGAAATGGGTCTGTGAGTTCAAGGCCAGCCTAGTTAATATAGTGACTGTCAGGCCAGTCAGCATAGGACCTTGAGTCAAAACTAAAGCCCAAACTAGATAATCATATAAACTAGGTAGAAACCTCACGGCATTGGTCTTAGCAGTGAGCTTGTGGGTAATGACCACAGCATAAACTACACTAAGACAGTGGAGCTCAGCATAGATGGCACAGACAACAATCCAGGGTAAAGGTAACTTGCAGATAGAGGAAGATGTTTGCAGACCATTGATCAGGCAAGGAGCTAATTCCTTACCTAAAGGAATGTAATATTAAGAGATGTAAGGAATATCTGTCATTCACTAGCATAAAACTAATCTGATTTTAAAATGAGATAATACGTGAATAGATACTTCCCCCAAAAGATGTAAACAGCTAATCAGTTTATTGGAAAGGTGATCCGTGTTACTTTCATCACAGAAATGCAGATTAACATGAAGGAGATCATTTTACAGCTGCACAGATGACTATTACCAGACAAGCAAAGGAAGTGTGTGTTGGTGAGGATATGTAGAAATCGAAAACGTGTACACTGTTACTGGAAAATCAAAATGGCATGGCGATGTTGATACACCAACAAGTTGAAAATAGAACTCATACATGATATAAAACATCCCAATTCTGTTCTTTTACCCAAAAGTTCAGAATCTCTTAGAAGGTATTAACATATGTGTTCAGTGTTTTCAGGATAGCTAAGATGTGGAAACAGGCTAAAGAAATAATATATATAGGGAGATCATAATATACCACACAATATTACTCTGTATTTAAAAAAGACACTCTGTAACATATTACAATGTAAGGAACCTTGACAATATGCTGAGCAGGGTCGTGATACAATGTCTGTAAAATAGTGAACCTCCTGGGAGGAACAAACTAGTGGATGTCAAGGAAGGAGAGGCAGAGAAAATGGGAAGTCACCAATCAGGGTCCAGTCTCAAATGTGTAAGGAACTGCCACACAACCTTGCTAATAAATACATGTCACACTTGAAATCATAAGAGGACAGATTTCATCTCAAATCGTTTTCATAAGGTTTTTGTTTTTAAAGGGGGAAAAAAAAAAAGGAAGAAAATACTTTTACCTGATCGTACAACTCAAAAGCCTTATTGAACTCTTTCCCACACATTTTGATTCCCTAGGGGTCAGAAGAGAGGTTCAGTCAAAAAGTGGTATGTAATTCAGCTTCTTTCTCTCAACAAATGTCCTGCCATTTGAGTCTTTAAGGAAAGTATTATTTACTGTAGAGAAAAGCCAACTACCTGGAATTTAAGGAGGAAATTTTCCTGCACTGGTAGTAACCTTTTGAGAAAGAGAGAGAAAAGAAACATTATGTTAATAGGTTGAAGTTTTAGATGAGGTTCTGGTTATTCTAATAAAATTGGTGAAATCTGAGACTTACCTGGCCATCTCTGTCAGTTCCAGCTTCCCATCATTATTTGAATCGAATAACTTCAGCTGAAAGGCATTGTTATTGTTTGGGACACTGAGTTATACATTATCAAAGGAAGGAGCCACACATTCAAAAAATCAAACATCCTGAGTGCCTGCAATGTTAGCGCTCTAACCCTGAACTACACCCCAGTGTGTTTTTTGAAACGTGTTTTTAAAATACAAAATGAAACAAAAGCAGTAAGTAGATCACAAGACTAAGTAATTTTGAATAATCTCAAATTATTTGAACTGGCTACTAGAAACTTAACAATATTTCCTAACTCACTGTGTACATAAATATCACATACTGAGATGCACTCAGACATAAATACATATACTTATTTGGGAAACATTTACATTTTTAGAAAGCAATAAATATTACCATAATGAAGGTACTGCTAATACTGAATGGGCCAAATGTAGCATTTTCAAATATATTTGGGAAAAAAGGCCATGTTAAAGACAGTCCATAGAGGTTTAGAGAGTTTTTTCTACAGTAAAAGGAAAAGTTTGAGATGGTCTAAGATTTCTTTTTTGGAAGTACATCTTTTTTTTCAGGGTTCTGTACTGATACAGCATTTTACAATCTCTTGACCACAAATTGTAATATTGTTACACTGTCTACCAAGATATTGGACAACTAGATCACCGAGTTTAGTGCCCATAGGGAAACGCTTCCTCACCTATATATTTAAATTTTAATTAGCTCTTGATTAATTACTTCCGGGATTGGAACTGGTTTGTGACATTTAATCAGATCTACTGGGCCAGACCAACAGGGGGAAGCTCCCATCTGAGTCGTTTCTGAAAGGCAGCTTCAGAGTCCTACCTGTACAGGGGACTTTACTTTAAATAGAATCCCTTAAGATTGAGACAAATGAGAAAATTGGCAAATGTAGGTTATTATCCACTCCCCAAAGAAAGGACCAAAGACAACTTAGGTCTTGCCTTTATGATGCAGCGAGAATGACTCCCACCTGTTTGATGCTGCAGGGGCAGATAGAACTGTACTGAGGAGTTAAAACATGCAAAATAAGCCTCAGCAGCACTGCTGAGAACACAAACCTCTAGAAGATTGTTCCTCAGGGTATCCCAAATCTGATAGATCACAGAAGTAATGGATTATGGTTTATTTACTTAACCCACTGGGTAAGAACGCATAACAACTTTTCAGTACGTAGAAAAATATAAACACACCATATACACACACGTATTGTTTGGAACTGTTAATCCTACGCATGAGTTTAGATGAGTAAACCACCTACTTGACACAAGTAACTTCATGAATGTGTCTTTTATCTAGAACCTCATTAATTTAGTAATTAATCTATTCATTAGACACATGTTTAAAGAAGTTTTGTGGTTATACTATTCATATTTTCTAACAAGTGCTGTTTATATAATTACTAAAACATCAAGTATAAGGTGTATTTGAATCTGCTTACTAATATCATGGATAAAACATTTTAAAAAAATCAATGGAAAGGAAACCCATTTGAAGTAATTTAATAAAATAAAATTTGATAAAGTAACTATCAGTTCTGAAACTCTTATAAAGTGTATGGTTTTTCTAAACCATGACAAAAATAAGTTCAGAATTACGATGACCAGGGGATAATGTCACTTATATGCTATGTATAAATATAACATGTATAAACTATATAACTTAGTAATACAATTACTCTGGCTTTTAAAGAAAAGGCATCTTTTGATAGATAAACATGACACGGCTTCATCAGAAATGTGGTTATGTGATGTGTAAGCTGTGGCTTATTTATTCCATCCTAGGTATTCTTGAGAGTTAGCAAAGCCACAGACAGTACGCTCAATGAGACCCTGCCTAAGTCTTTTCTAGGTCAGTCTTACCATGAGGTCTGTGTACTCAGCTAGCTTTGTATCATCCACAGTCTTGTTTGCCTTCTCGAGTAGGTCCTTCAGAAAGTTCTGTTGAGAAAAAGAGCACTCAGAAAATTTCACTGGTAATACGTATTTTGCAACAGAGTATACCTGGGTGAATGGAAGGAAAACCTCCATGATACAGTCAGGTGAGGAGAGAATTCCGGAACTTAGGTGGTCATCGCGGCCTCCCAAAATGAGGCACAACACCTGCCTCTTCCTGAGACCCAGTGTGTCCCAGCCAGAGCTATGTTGTGTTCTTATGGTTGTAATCAAGGGAGAGTATTGACTGTGTATGTAAAAGGGTCGGAATTAAAACTGAAAAGAGCATCACAATGGACAGGTCTCTTCACCTGGATTCACACGATCTTCCTGATAGAAGTATAAGGTACCATCTCTGTGTCTCCCTAACCTGTCTGAACAACGTTCGGCTTCTGGATGGAAATGTGGCTCTAATTTAACTGTATTTCCCACCACACCCTGGGACATATTTGCCTATAAGTCTGAGTGTGAAGTCCATTCCCCAGATGGCCTGGTGGTTAGCTTTTAGGCATCACAATATGTACAGACTCTTTGCTTGGATGCTTCCGCTGACTGTACACAGTACAACAGTCGGTGACATCGAATTCTTGAGGGACATATGAATCATATTAAAATAGGGACTAATGTGGGAAGAGTGCAAGTGGCTATTAACAGTTGGGACTTGGGAGCAAGTTTAATTTTTGTTTTACAGAGATAAAAATGAAATAAAAGCTTTAGAAAGGCTAGCTATACGAATGTCAGTGTGGATTCGGAGGGATGTACTAGTCTTTCGTTTCCTGCACAGATGTTCATCTACCACTCTTTTTTTTTCCTCAGAAAACCAATTACTGCAGCTATGGAAACTGAGCAGACCTGCGCCCAGAAAGTCCTGGAGGGCCGTGTTTCTTTGCAACTTTGTCTGTGGTCCAGCTCCTTCCTTAAAGAGAACTTCACTTTTATTCGAGGGAGGGCTGGTTTGATCGTTTATTATCCTTTCGAACGTTCTGCTTCAGAGCTACAGTGAAATCCATAGAAAATTCAAAGTTACCTGGTAGGGGTGAGATTTCTTTTTGAGCTTTATAAGGCTTTCTTTCTTTTTTTCTTTCTTTCTTTTTTTTTTTGTCAGAGATTAATTGGGTTAAATAAAAAGCCTCATCAGACAGTGAAATGGTGGTCACAAAAATAGCCTTGGAGAAACCTTGGGACACTAGGATTCAAAGTCATATCTGAGAGCAAGTGATGTTTTACTCTATTATGGATCTTAAAATTAGCTTTCTTTCCTTAAAATTAGCTTTCTTGAAATATCCATTAAAAAGAATGCCAACGTATCTTTGAGATTCTCCGGGGAGGAGGACTTCTATTTAGAATTTCCTTTCTCAGGATAAAATTTAGAACAAAGGATGAGACTCAATATATTTTGAGGTCAGTATTGAAGTGAGCTAAAGTTTTCATTATGTACTGTGATAGTTCTTTTTTTTTTTTTTAATAATTCTTTGAGTCTAAAAGAATAAAACCACAATAGCTTCCCTGGCAGCTTGTGGACTCATAGCTATAGACACATCGCTTTCAGGAACTTCATGTTAAAAGTGTTGGTGCTTCAAAGAGGCTGCAGTTGAGTCTTATAGCAATTTTAACAGTCGTTCAAATGTACCGGTCCAATCCCTAAAATTCTGTGCTTCTTAAATCATGCTGACGTACCATTAGGAAAACAATGCACCCCCTTTCCCCACATAACAGGGCAGAAGCAGCTCACAGTGAATGAAGCTTGAGGCACATGGTGCTGCAGACAAAACGCATCTATTGCTGTAGGCAGACACTCTAGGACCAAGCCTAGTCTCTCTTCCTAGGCAGCTGTGTCGTTTCAAAATGTTCTCCGGCCATTCTGAACTCCTGGCCCCATACACTGGGAGTCAGTAAACCGCCTGGGGAATTTTCTGAAGAATAAATGCTGAGATTCGATTCAGATGCTGTGTCATGTCTATGACATAGAAGGCACATGTACTCAACAGTATTAACTTGCTTCCCTTTTAAAAATTAAAAAAAAAAAAAAAAAACAAACAACTGTGTGCGCATGCGCAAGTGTCGGTGTGACGTCGCACAGGTGTTATGGCACACGTGTGCAGATCGGAGGATAATTCTGCTTCTACTTTTGGGGATCAGGAGATCAAAGTCAAGCTGTCAGACTTGCTAGTGTCAGGGGGTTCCCTGAGCCATCTCACTGACCTCGCTTCAACTAATCACTCTGCATTCTGAAGTTAGAGGAAGTGTCTAACTTTCTGACTAAGACGTCTTCTGGTTGGCTGGAGGAAACGAGGTGGAAGATTTGTTTGCACTCCTGAATTGGGTGTAAGATCCTTAGTTGTGCTGTGTGCCGCATAGCTCACAAAGGCATGTGTCAGCTTTGTGGGCAGCATCTTACTTGGATTCCATAGCATATCATTACCCCTGCTTTAAGATGGGAAACAGTAGAATCCCGTGGACATTTGTCCTGAGGTTTTATTTGACTCAGACCACTTTTCCTTATATCTCTCTCCCACATGTCTCCTCATCCCTGAGGAATTCTGTCGTGTGATGTACGAACTGATAGCTTTACTTTCAAAATCTTAGTTTTCCACCGTTCGTGTAATCTATATCTCGGGTAGGCAGCAGGTTATATGCTGTATCCGAGGCCTTCGAGGCGGGTGGGTCTGGGATTAAACATTACAGCCCCGTGTGTCCTTTCCGTATGGTCTTCAATAGGTTTCTCACTGTTTTACAGGCCTTTGTCACTGGGGTGATGCTTTTCTCACCTAATATATGCAAAGATGAAATAAATATGCATAAGGTACAACGGGGGGGGGGGGGGTCTCTTTCATTTGTCTCGTTGAAAGAGAAATCTATTTAGGCGTTCAATTTATAAAATGGAGTTTCACATCTCAGCGGAGAGTGGTGGCGTACCTAGCTGGCATAGTTGGCTACTTCTATCTCTCCGTCTCTGCGTGTGACACAGTCACCCATCTATTTTATGCAACTGTAGATGCAGCACAGAAAATGCTAATCTCTCGCCCAGATGAACAGAATCTCAAGAAGCACTTGAAGTCTGTCTTTCGATCTGGTGTTTCATTAATGATGCGAAGAGTGGGTGCGAATGTGCAACTGCTCAACGTAAGTTCCTTTGGTAGGAGGTTTTTTCTTTTTAAAGATACGACTTTAAAGAACCCTTAGCGGTTCAGGGTTGCATCTGGAAGGGACGTGCTGAGCCTCAGCTTTGACTTGCTCACCTTAAGTTCCTCGGTTTCTATGAAGCCGCTGTGGTCAGTATCATACTTTCTCCAAGTCTGTAAGAAATTTGGAGATGGAAACCAGATTTAAATAAATCAATAAGACCCAACAATTTTCTCACTCCCAGCACCTTTCTTCCAGGGAGGATTTTTTTTTTTTTACCTTCATAAATTCCTCGCAGGACTTTAGTTGCTGGCAACGAAAGAGAAGCAGGAAATTCTCTTCTGTGGGTAAGACATGAGCCAACTGGAAAAGATGGAGAAACAGACATGAGGAGCCTGGAAAAGGACCCATGCCATCACCCGCTGCTTCAGTTTCTGCTGAGCATGCGCTGTGAGCAGCTCTAGAGGCTGAGAAAGGAGGGGCAGATTGATCTCCTGACTGGTAGAGGAGAGCACACAGTTCACTTTCCCCGTCGGGCACTTTACCTCTGCAAAGTCCCGAGGTACAGTTCAGTACCTATGCCCCTGAGGACTTCAAGCCTAGCAGAAGAGATCCACATTTGGTCTGCTGTACATATGTGCCGATGCATGCTGCCTAACCTCTAAGCCACCAATCAGCTCTCGGGCCTTCTGGGGTGCACTAGATGGTACACAGGATGGCTGTAAATTTCACGTGAAATGAGAAATTGTGTGAAACATGCATAAAGGTGAAAGGAAAAAAATTATATATATATATTTGTCTAGTTCTGGAGAGACACACCATGTAGAGGGGCCAGACAACTGGACAACAGGAGAGAGAGGTAGAAAGGTACATCACCATAAACAGGGGAAACCGGACTGTAACAGGGAACACTCTTAAACTGTGAACTCTGCTTGGATCTAGGGCTCAGGTTAAATTTTGATCTTCACTGTGTGACTCTGTGACATTCTCCCTTAGATCTCATTCCATAATATCAACAGCAGTTCCTCCATTCCTCCCTCCCTCCCTCCCTCCCTCCCTCCCTCCTTCCTTCCTTCCTTCCTTCCTTCTCTTCCTCCCTCCCTCCCTCCCTTCCTCCCTCCCTCCCTCCCTTCCTCCTTCCTCTCTTCTTCCCTCCCTCCCCCACTCTCTGCCCTTCTCTCTTGGTGTAAGGAGCCACAGATTCCATTTTGAGACGAATAGAATCTATTGCGTGAGGAGAAGGAGGGAGCTGGATTGATGGCCCCGTTGCTGATATGACTTCTATTTCTGGCTCTGCTGCTAATGAGCTGTGGTCCTCGGCAACTTCCCCAGCTCACTGGCCCTCAGTACCTTCATCACTAGAAAAAGAAGGTGAAGGAGAAATGAATGTCCCAGGCTCAAAGTGCGTGCTGTTGGAATTACTGACCCTGCACCATTAAAGAATGGATCTTCACACACAACACTGGATGATTTTTCAGTAGTGGTTGAATTCCCTGAAGTATAAAAGTGACCCCTTAGCCTCGGTATTTACACTTGAAACATCTTGATCAGAGGTAAATTTCTCCCACGCACAGCTTCTTTTCTCCTGAGAATGTTTTAAGTGAACCCAGGTGGGTATAATATAAATACATAAACAAAACAGTTACTGATGATGAACTGTGACGATTTAATTTAAAGTCATTCTTTTTATCTAATTTACCACTTATTAAAGATGAATTTAAAATTAAATCTGGGTTGGATGTTTGATACTGCAGAATGTAGAACATCTTCAGTCTTTTAGAAGTGATCTACAGGCACTGAGGTGGAGTGGGTGATTGGGAGAGGGAACTCCTTCATGGAAGCTAGTGGAGGGGAAGGGGGAGAGGAGGGAGGAAAGGGGATAACATTTGAAATGTAAATACAGAGAATACCCAATAAAATAATAAAAAAAATAGAACTGATCTATCTGTAGCAATTTCCTAAAGTACAATAAAATAGTCAGTGCTGTGAACAGTATTTTATATCAATATGTAGTATAAAACAGCACAAACAGATCTTTGCACCATCACAGAAATTGTTGAATATTCTGTCCCAATCCCAAGCCAGTATTCATCCAACAAATTTCTGTGAGACTCAATTCGACACTTCTAGCACGACATTTTAAAATCAAACATTGTAATACAATCCACAGACATACTAACTTTACACACGTTAGGGAACGACAGTAGGAAGATATTGGAAGTTTTTCCTTCCCATAATTAGACTATTACGTTTATCCAAGAGCAGAAAACTTCATATGTAGAGTAAAAAGACTGAACTTCCCAGGGCACCATAGTGATAGCTGGGTGTCAGGTGGTGTTTGCTGGCGTTGCATGGAGTGATGCATGTATGGTGCCAGGTGAACATGTGTGTGCTTGGCACCAGACGTGCAAAGACATTGTACATGGCAACTGTGCCAGGAGCACCCTGGATTCATTACACTTTTAATTTTGAATTAATTGGTTTTGTGTGTGTGTATGTTCAGAAAACTTTTATTGTTGCTAAATTGTTCGTGACCCCACATGGGCCATTACCCACAGTTTAAGAAGCTGGGGTTGAAATCAATATTAAGGTCATAAAATGTCCCAAGTGTTCAACTATGAAATGGGCAAGATCATCGTGACCACTTAAAAAATTTCCAACCGTTTGGGCCCATTGATGTTTGAAGTTTAATGTGAAATGTCATTTCACCTTATAGGCACATAGATTGTATAATATTTCAAGCTTTGAAAAATGGCTGTAGTTTCAATTTTGTTCATAGTCTTTATATATATGGTATTAAATATGGTGTGTATTAAAATAATGTAAAAGACAAAACAAATAAATCTTGTTACAACATTCAGTATGATCCACTCAGAGAATATCTTAACCAGAAGCAAAGGCCATTAGTCTGGGTAGATGATAACTAATGTGAGTAAAGGTAAGTATGTATGTGTATGTAGATGTGGCTATATATATGTATATATATGTATGTATATATATATATATATATATATGTAAGTAGTATATGTAAGTGATAACACATCTAAAAGATGAAAATAGGGCTTTATAATTTGCCAGTAATTTTAGAAATTAAATCAGGTTTTGGTCCATAAATATATCACTGTGGTAGGAAATTATATAAAAATATAATATTATATAATATACATAGTAATATATGATATTTTATTCATATTTTAGGCATCTCATTGCAACATTCAAGTCTTGTCTGTATAGTTGACTTTGTTACCCATAAAATTCTGCCCCTTAGAAATAATACAGTTCAATATCATTCAAAGTCCAATTGAGTTGAGATACAAATTGAATGATCTGATCGGGTGACTTTGCAGGCTCTGAAATTCCATCTCCCTCCCCCCCCCTCTCTCTATATGTGTGTGTGTGTGTGTGTGTGTGTATGTATATAAAGATTTATTTCTTTATTTTATGTATGAGCACATCATCACTGTCCTTAGACACACTAGAAGAGGGCATCAGATCCCATTACAGATGGTTGTGAGGCACCATGTGGTTGCTGGGAATTGAACTCAGGTTCTCTGGAAGAGCAGCCAGTGCTCCGAACTGCTGGGTCATCTCTTGAGGTCACTTCATTATATTTTATGAGTGTTAATACATTGAATCTGCAGCACACTTCTTGCTTACATTAGCAGGATGAGTTGGTTGCTCCTTCACTCTTGGAATGCACATGAAGCATTTGTTGGTGATTGTCACCACTGACTATGAGAAGCTGTGCTTCTTTCCACTCTTGGAAATCTAGAACTCAACTTCTTTATGAGTTTTTCTTTCCTCTGCACTTGTATTTGGCCCTAGTGAAAAGCGACTATAAATGACTTTCCTTATTGAAGAAACATGAGTTAGGCTCAGAAAGCAGGTCTCCACTGAAGCTAAGGGGGAAGAGAAGAGAGAGGAGAACTGTAGGCATAGAGCAGGTCTTCAAAGGGAGGAAAAACAACCACATGCCTAAAGCCCAGTGTTGAATACTGAAGGCATTCTGCAGAATGCTTCTTTTAGAACTTCAAATGATGCAAGGAGTGGGGAAAGATTTATACCCAGGAGAGGGGTGAGAACAAAGAAGAAACAAAATAGAAATCCTAGGTCTTAAAGAATAAGGAAATAGGTCAGTGATGAGACGAGTTGACCAATGGAACGTGGTATGTGTTCATGATACAGCCATGATTGGACTGACATACACACTCATTTAGAAAACTGGAAATAGGCAGTCTCAACTCTCTACTTATTGGTATGTAACATTTAATGTTTTGAGTGGTTCTTTCCCAGGTCATTTCAAGAACTCAAGAGAGTGTTTCTTGTCTGCATTGTATGCCCATCCAGATTCAACAAAGCCCAGCATATCAGGTGCCTAGGATACATGTTTATGATTTCCTTGATGATTTTTTAAAATTAGAAACACTTCATTGACATGATCTAGAATCAGCATTCTTTACTGATATAATTTTCTATATTGCTTGAATTTCATATAATATATGTTGTCTTAAACTAAAAACAATAGTGATTTCTCTTAAAACCTATACTTCTGAAAATCCACCAACTATTTAAACATAGAAAAAATAGAAGAATACACTAGTTAGTAATGACTAAAGATTAGGGGAACCCACCTACCTGTGTGTTATAAAGTTTATGTAACTCACTTAAATATCAGACAGTTCTAGAATGTCACAAATAAAGAGTCATAGTCATCCTCCTTTTCCTCCTCCTTCCCTTCCTTTACCCCTTTTTCTTCTTTTTATTTTCAGCTTTTCTAGACAAGGTTTCTTTGGGTAGACCAGTCTGCTCTCAAACTTAAGAGATCCACTTGCCTCAGCCCCCAGAGTGCTGGGCTTAAAAATGTGCACCACCACAGCCACTGTTCTTTATAGATAGTATACATTTATATTTCTTTGTACATGCCGTTTTGATCTTAATTATAAAAATACTGACTGCATCTATATAAAAACACTTAAGAAATCTCACTAAACTGTTAATGTTATAGTACTATCTTATTTTTTTAATGAATTTTACTCAGATAAAATGTCATCATAAGGCAAAATAGCCATTTAAAAAGCAATGCATGTGTTTGGATAATGCTTGCCTCAGCTGAATAGAAAGACCTCTTTTCAAGGTAAATTCTACAGTGTGGTGCTCTTGTGATTTCAGTTGCTCCCTTTGTCAATGCAAGTCATTATTAAAATTTCATCAGGAGCATGGAGATTCTCCATTTATAGCCACCAAGACAATGTCTAGGATGTGTCAAAGGTCTCTCTCACAGAACATTAGGTAGGACTACTTTATTCTCAGATTTTCTGTCCCTATGCCTGTAGAAGTTCCCAGTCCTGGTGGAGTTTTAAGATTCTTGATGATTTGGGATGCCTGCTTTTCCTCTTACATACTCCCCAATCTTTACTGTGAGTTGCAGAGAAAAGTAGAGTGAATCAAAGGAATGAACAGAAAGTAAGACACGTCTGTAGGTACCGATGGGATAGCTTAAGTCTTTGCTTATGGAATTGGTTGCTTGGCACTGAAAGTGGGAAAGCATACTTTTTTTTTTCTAGTTGCCTGTCCTTAAAGATACCATCTACGCTTTGCTGATGCAATGAATGATGTTAAGTTTGTCTAGAGTCAGCTGTAAATCCCAACGGCTGGGACTAAAGATGTGTGCCACCACACCCACTGTTCTTTATGGGTAGTATAGATGTATATTTCTTTGTGTGTGCTGTTCTTATCTTAATTAGAAGAATGCTGACTATCCATATGCAAAATGTTCTTTCAAAATCTCATTAAACTGTTAACATTAGTCATTATAGCACTATCTTCTTTAAAAACCAATGAATTTTATGTATTTGTTTAAAAAAATGAAATTACTGACGTCTGATGAAAGTAAAGTTCCCTTGGACATAATTCAGATCGTTACTGGGCTGTGGATAGGGGTTGGTGTGGATATTAAGAAAGGCTGCTCTGAGTTGTTTCTAGTTCCAGAAATATTACTGTGCACTCAACCGTCTCATTGCGAAAGTGTCTGGGCTGAAGACATCCTCAGGTCAAGAAGGTTGAATCTCATGGTTAATCCACATGGGAAAATAATAATCCTACCCTCTTACTCAAAATATAGGAGATTTCTGAAGGGACACCCCCATGTCAGAGCTCACTACAGAGGAATTCTCCATTAACTCTTTGTTAATGAGCTCCCTGCTCTCCCAAGTCCTTCCTAGCAATCCTTTTGTGTAATGATTCCACTCAGGTCTGCTTCCAGGGAACTCAGCCCTACCAAGAGTTTGGCTTGCACGCTTTACCACCCCCTTCATTCCCTAGCACAATATGGAGCTTTTGTGGTAATGCTTTCGAGAAGGTTGGGATCCTAGCCATGCCTCGTCTGGCTGCTAACTTCCAGGTCACTATGTTGATTTCTGGTGTTCATTCATAGTCCCCCCACCCATAGTAAGAGTCTTCCAGGAAGACAGATAATTTTAAAAGATACCTTTCCGTAAAAATTTCTACTCAAGACATAGGCACAAAAATAAAGCAAAATTCCACATGTCAGAAGAGAAGCCATATATGTCTCTTCATAGAGAGACAAATAGCTGGGACAGACACATAAACACGCAAAAGAGCAAAATTCATCACATTTGAAGGCAACTCTGAGACCAATCACCCTTCCCAAGCATGTTAGACAAGAATTCATTTTTACATTTGAAGAGCCAAGGAGGGTTTTTCTCTCAATGAGAAGTAAATCCAGGGAACACGGAAGGTAAATAATCATGAACTTAAAAATATTTGAATTTAATAACAAATCTAATAAATTATGTGAGAAAGAGAAAGAAGTTTTGACATTTAGGACAATAGAGTAGGTTTTTCAGTTGCTTATTTCTGTACTTAGTAATAATGCTAAATGTGCATCCTAGGCATTTACACTATTCCGTTTGACCTGAGTGATCTCATTTGACACGTGCTCACAATATCCATATGAAGTTAGTGCACAGTCATGTTTATCCATCACCCAGGAAGCATGTTATGAGGCTATTTATGTAACTTCTAGTTTGAGGCAATTTTTAAGTCAGATAATCTAACAATTTTATTTTGAGACATTTATCCCTTACCATTGCACCCCATATTCAAAAGGTGATTCGAATACAACATTTAAGTCTATCCAGAGAAAACTTTTAAATGTGATTTTATTAATGGGTTTCTACCATTCTGAAGTGGATAAGTAGTCTGGCAAGAAAAATTAACTTTCATCTTGCTTAAGTGTACAAGCTTAAATTCCATCTTGGAAGAGAGGAGAAAATGGCTGGAAGAGTTTCTGCTTCTCTTCAATGGTTGTTACAGTTTTTAGGTTAAAATAGCTTTTAGATCTATTTTTTTTCAGCATATGCAGTGACCTGGACAGATAGAAACAGGAAGACTAGAGAAGTTGATAGGCTCCTACACATTGCCCAAGGGAACAGAGGGAGCACTTAAAGGTTTGACATCCGGCAAAAGGAAATTTCTGTGTGTACTTGATGTGAGACCTAGAGAAAAAAATCCATGACCTGCTAAATCATTCTGTTTTTCTACTTAATTATTTTAATGGGCCTTCTTAACTTCAGGAATATCTTAATCTGAAAAATTTAGAACATTTTTAACTGCAATGACATTTGTTAAATTATCTCAAATATTCAATACTTGTCTTTTGAATTTATACTAACAATTTTGTTATCATTGAACTATCTTGATGTGAATTTTAAAATCTACTAAAGCCGTTAAATAACCACATTCAGAATATTAGACATATCAACGTTTCTTTTTTTAAAAAATATGTTTAGGTATTCTGTGGAAAGTGTCAGTCTACATATCAAGTCAGAACATTGAAAATTAAGTAACATATTTTTATTTTTAAAAATTCAATTGGGCGGTGCCATTGGGGAAGCAGAATACTCTATGCATGTTAATTTACTCTGATTAGACTTCAATAAGTCTTGAAGTCTAAATTAAGTGAGCATTACATGCAAGTTAGTTGTATCTTCTTCTTTGAACACAGTGAACTTGCTAGGAGGAAGGAGACTGTAATACGTTTGGGAAACATGGGGTTCTCTTATAGCTAGGTAGGCTTTCTATATTGGAGTGCCTCATTATACTCAGGACATCTTAACAAATAGTATCTCATATCGAATTAGACACAGGATGTGAGAGTCTGCACATCCCTCACCATCTCCCTGTTTCCTGTAACATTTTACTATCTTTTTGAGACAAGTATCAGAACTTATTGCCTCTCAGATCTTACCCTGGACGTATGTTATAAACCACCGAGACAGTTTTCTTCCTCTTCTCCCATTTAAAATTTCTCTTTTCTTTAGATAATCACATTCATCTGCCTTCTCCAAATCTTGGCTAATAACTGTTATGAGGGCTCACAAGGTACAGGGCACAATGTCATTAAGCTGTGCTGCTTGGCAGGTTTGCTATTCTCTCTTTCTTATCCATCTTCTTTTACCTCCATCTCATTTTATTCATTCAAAACCTGTTGGCTTCCCTCTAATAGTTGTCATCTTAAACTTGTGGAGACTCTGTTTTATCATATCTTAAGACAATGTGTTTACTCGGTGCCAATTGATATTAAAGTTCAAAGGACGAGTCCAAAATGGCCAGACTCTACAGAGTATAACCTGGATTCACCCATTTTACCTAATGAAACACTCAACATCTTGTGAATAAGGTGCGTACGTATAGCCTCCTATCACCAAACAAATGACACAGTAAATGATTGAGCCCACCAGACTGCTTCAAGGTGAAACTGATAAATACAAGATAATAATTTTCCTTCACAAAGAATCATAAAGTAGTCCAAACTACGAAAGAGAAAATTTAGAAAAATCACGTGTGATAGATTTCCAAATTAGTTGAGCAATTAATTATTCATCTCCTCTCAGTATATTCAGAAACATAATTTTATTATTCTTATCTTGACTGGTCAGGCTCTGTACCAGCTGTAAGTTCAATAACTATTACCTATTTATACGGTAATGAGTTGCACACAGGCGAAAGGGGAAAGTGTATGCTCCAGGGAGGAATTTTAATTACAAAGATAATAATAGCCTGTCCTTCCTTCACTCTATTTGTAGTAGGTGTTTAAAAATATGTGTATTTCACACTGGCACCTCAAGTGTCCTAATAAGATGAATTGTTTGGAAACCAGGTTAATTCTTTGAATCAAAAATAAATTATAACTAATTTTTTGAAGGCCATAGCACTTCACAACTGAAGAGATTGAGGATGTTTTATGAACATAATAATGACTTGTCATATTTCATAAGATGGTCTTATTCATTTTTTAGATAAAGCTTTCTATCCAGTTTTAAAAAAAACAGGTGGCAGAGCTAAACACAGCTAAGACATCACTGGTAGGAGTAAGGGAAGAGACATCTATTTTGCAAATTGAGAATATAGATGGATGCATAAATGATTTTCTTTTCTTGATGATTTATAGGCATAGCAAGATGTTTATCAGAGGAAAAGTCATTGCCAAAAGGCCAGATTTGACACACACAGTTTTAGTCTCTAGAGATTCAAATGTGTGTCCACAGACCAGAAAGTGAAGTGTTCACTCACTGTAGGAAAGTTCCTGTGCTTTTGGTAGGGCCATCTATCAATCTGAAAGAGAATTTCAGAAACTAGCCAGGATGCATCCTTTTGCCGTGACAACTTCATGGGGCTGAAAAATTTTGATTTGAAGAGATCACAGAGAAGTTTACACTGTTAAGTGTCAGACGCTGTGCTGAGGAGACTATGGAAGAGACAAAGAGAATATGTTCATCTAGAAGGTGGGACTTGCACTAAGTCAGTGAGCAGGAATGTGGGAGAGGCTTAGTGTTGCACTTCTAAGTTGCAGACTAGGATCCAGACTACATTAAACTCTTCAGTCTCCTTTTAAGTTGCTACCGTCTTTGATGTGTGGGAAAACAAGATGCTATCTCACTAACATTGAATGACCTCTGTGGTTGAGTTCCGTATGACTTAAGATGACCTGATAAATGTTTAAAGTCGATGTTCATTCATTCAATCAGACAGATGCATAGGTTCCTTACCTCTACAATTCCTATTTTCCCATCATCTCTCTGCCCATATTGATCCACAAAGGTTTTCATCTCGGGTGATAGCTCCTAAAATTATAAAATAAAATTAGGTAAGATGTTTGGAAAAAAAATTCTTATACTAATGTTAATAAATTACTGCAAGGAAAAAAATCAAACATGAAGTTGAATAGCTGTTAATGTACTTTTAAAATGTTTGCTTTGTGGCAGGTTATTTTTATTATGCTCTACAGTCTTATTTGATAGCATCTCTTTATTTTTACACAACGTCTTATCTATGGGAGGTAGGAGTAGGCATTTGTCTCTAACAAGCAAAATATGCTTATGTGAAAGAGCTGTTCAGTTTGCAAACAATGGATCCTTCTGGCTGGAAACCCGAGTGTGTTCATTAAATAAAATTAGAGAATTAAATGTTGGGAGAAAATGATTGGACAAATTTGTGCTTTCACTAGGAACATGAAGACATTGCCAAGCTTCCCTTTCCTCCATTTTCCCCAAGATACTATCTCCCCCCCCCCCTTTAAAATAAATAATGTGTTGGCATGACTAAGTAAGTATGATCTTTTCCTTTGGCTTCTTCATATTAAATATGGTTGTTCCTGTTTATAATCTCTTTACACATCAACGTATTAAAAAGTTATGAACTGTAAGCTATTTTAAGTGGGTCTCAAATGAAGCCCACTTAAAATAACTCTGTTATGAGAACTGGTCTATTTAAAATGGGTCAGTTATTAGAAATAACCTATTCTACCTCCTTGAGAAAGCAAATTAAGGTCTCAGTTTTCACCTTAATGAACAAGATGGCAGTGCCAACCACGCAAGTTTGCTGTAGGGGTAGATCGCTGGTCTAATATAAAGTAAGGGCCACACTGAAGCTTCAAAGCATTAATGCCAGTATTTATCCATTCGAAGCTATTGTAAATGTGTAGCAGAACTAAGGTAAAAAGCAGCAATAAATTAATTTAATTACACGGTGGTCCTAAAAGAACCCCTGTACTAGTGGCAATTTTCCATTTGCATTCATTAAATTTTGGTTCAGAAATAATTATAAGAAAATGCAAGTGTATAGTCCAACAGTGTCAGACATGGGAATACTAGCCCCAGACCGTTTACACACAGTTTTAAGTGGACAAAAAACAAAGTCTTCACTTTTCAAAATTAAAATTATGGCATACAATAGCTCAGGTAGCAGACTTGGTATTTACCTTGGGAAATTCCTGGGTAGCAACTGTGTTGCAATCTACGTTTTAAATAGTGAGGAACGTGCCATCATCACCACCACCATCATCAACTGCAGACTTATAAAGATGAGTGTAAATGTAATGATGGCATGTTCAGTGCAGAAGGGGAGTGATTTTGGAAGTAGGACACTGGGCTACCATATTAACTTGGTGAAAATGAAAATATTCATATCATTAATGTGATGAGTCAAATCATTGTTTCTCTATGTCTTTGTAAGTCAGGGAATGAGAAGAAGTCTGGTTAACAGGTCAGCATGTATGTTTTAAATAGTGAAGAAACACATAAAAGTAGATTTATGGCAATAGATTATTAGTTTAAATGAAATGTGCCTAATATAAATGAGTTCTATGGATCTTAATTTAGGTTTTTAGTTAGTCAATCAAAGCCTATTATGTAATTCAGAAAAAAAATACTCAGGTATCAAGGTACTAAGTAATTTGATATGACCGTGTACTTGCATGAAAGATTAATATTCTCAAATTATAATCTAATTATACTTCTTATGGACCAAAATTAGATTCTAGGGAGCAGAAAAAAGAAATAAGCTCTAAATTCTATAACTTCCACCTGAATTGTTTTAAATAAAAAGACAAGAATTGAAATAATAAAAAACAGATATCATAAATACTTGTATTTATAGAATAGAACTAAATTTCAATATTAAAGTTGCCTCTGGGAGATTAAAATATGATCATGTGGCTTTTAGAAGCACCATCCAGGACTATAATTATAAATTCTATGGAAAATAAGACTTTCCATATATATTTAAGGTATTTTAAGTGAGGGAGAAAAATCCTTCTGTCTTATCAGCTAAAGATCCACAGAATTATAGTGATATTATTACACAAATTTATTTGCATGTGAATACATAAGGGGAAAAGAGGGCAAAGTGCATAGAAGACATTTTTATTTGGTTTTATTCTATTACACTTTAGATTACACAATGTCATATCTGAGTAAATCAATCCCCAGAAAATGATCTGGTTTAAAGTCAGTTTGGCATGATTTTAGCAACTTGATAGTCTGCATGTAATACATCAGCTGCATGGAGATTCTTTTTACTGTTGTATAGGGATAATTACTGTACACATTTCACCATAGACAGTACAACAGCAGAAATCCCCCAGAGAAACAAACAAAAACCAACAAAGCCCCCAAAACAAAACACCGTCCTATTAATCTCTCTCTCTCTCTCTCTCTCTCTCTCTCTCTCTCTCTCTCTCTCTCTCTCTCTTCTCTCTCTCTCTCTCTCTCTCTCTCTCTCTCTCTCTCTCTCTCTCTCCTCTCTCTCTCTCTCTCTCACACACACACAGCATTAGAAATGGTGGCATGATATATATATATATATATATATATATATATATATATATAGGGATGGTATGTATATTATCTTCATGTAAAAATTTCTCTGTACTTATAGTCCATAAGACCAAGGGCTATAAGCATTTGACTGCTTCATACCCAACCTTGCTTTCTGAAGAGCAGTCTTACGTAAATGCCAGCCGACCTGTAAAACTCTCAATCTACTCTTTACACAAACATCTCACATGTTTAAAAGTTGGTTTGATGATTCTATTTTTGCACTGACATCATCCTTTCCCAACAAACAAATTTGGCCCAAAGGAATTAATTCTTAAACAATAATTATAATTTATTTAACCAGTGGCTTATGTCAAAACCATAGCTTATTTTAATACCATCACTAATAGTTTCTCGTCAGAATTTTTTTTTTCTTTCCACAATAGATGAAATTCTTACAGTGCTTGGGTTTTATTGCTTTCTTAATTTGGGGGGTTTCTCTTCAACAGACATAAAAAAAAAAACACTGCTTGCTAAATTCTCACTCACACTTATTGCAAATTAGTTATCTTTCCTCAGGAATAAGGGTCAAGGCAAGCTGTAGTCTCACCCCTCCCCCGCCCCCTTTCCAGCTACTCTGATTTCGCAGCAGAAATTGGCACTAGAAATCTGCAGATCTGCTTATGACCACCAAGGGGCAGGAATGTATTTCTACCCCTTACTTATGGTTTAGAAATGAGAAGTTAGAAACCACACAACCAACTCGGATCTGACGAAGGGTCTTGTACATCGACATATCCTTTTAAGACCTATTAAGGAAAGGAAGATTATAGGCTATATTTGCCCGATTTAAGACAATAGGGATTTTTTTTTCTTTAGACACCCCACCACCACCACCACACACTTTTTCTCCTGACGCAATTTGGAAATACGTCCTCTCTCGCCTTTCTGAGTAAGTAAGCCTTTACTTTCGCCCACAAAACCTTTTTTATGAAACACAAAAATTGGTATATCTTAGGGTTGACGGGTCCTGCCCAAACCCAAGCCTACCAAGCCAGCCTTCTTTCGCGCCTGCAGAAGCTCCTGGATCAAGTTTTGCAGCTCCTTTCCTTCCAGGTAACCACTTCCTGAAAAGACAAAGAGACACCCAGGTGTCAGATGTCCCTTTCTAAGTTTCTCCTCGCTTCTTTCCAAGACAGCCTTCCTGGGAGGCTTCGTAGCCTGAGCACCAATTAATTAGCAATGGTACAGCCGAGGCAGCGCTTGGCTTCCGAGGTGTAAAACTTAAACGGCATCGAGGGCATAGGAGGGTGGTAGGGGTGCTGGGGATGGTGTTTGAAACTTTTGGGGAACAGGGTTTCCCAATCTTTGCTTCTGTCTTACCATTACCGTTCCTAGAAAGGTGGATGCTTACAGCATGTGGATGGCGTACACACAATGTAAACTTCCAGGATGATGGGTCGGCAGTCAGGGGGAGATAAGATTAGGCAGGGTGATGGAAGATGAAAAGAACAACCAAAAAAGGATGGTTGGGATGAAGGCGCACAGTGGAAGGAAAAGGCAGGGAAGGAACAGGGACGAGTCTTGAAAGGGTTAAAAAGGAAAATAATCACCGTCAGCGTCGAAATGAAGCCAGATCTCAAAAAACTGTGAGGCTGTGATCAGAGGTGACTGCAGGTGGGATTCTGCCATGGTGCAGCGGCTAGTTTCAGGGAGCGCTGGGCGCGAACCTCAGGGCGAGAGGGCTGCGCAGGCTGAGCTGGGCGCGGCGCGGCCGGGCGCTGTCCGCGGTGCTGCTCCGCTCGGGCGTCCTCCGGAGTTCTCCGCACCCCGCACCCAGTTCTCAGTATTTATCCCGCCGGCCCCAGGCCGGGCCACGCCTCCTCCTGCCTCCCTTTCCTAGCTCCCGCCTCTTGCTCTCATGAACCTTCTTCCCCTCCCCTCCAGCGTTCTCTCTTCCCTGGAAATAGCTGGAGCTGGAGTTTTGGAGACTAGGAAGCAGCAGGTGGTGGGGATCCCTTGCTCAGGCTCCTTTCTCCTCACATCCCCCAGGCTCAGGGATGCTTTTACTCCGGAGTGTTAGAGTAAAGTAACATACCTAGAATGGTTTGATATTTTAGATGGAAGGGAAAGCTGACTGACAAACCACGTTAGTGGCGATTTTGTCTGCGTATTATTTATCGAGGCAATCCAGTATTTGAACAAAATCAGACTGTCATTATTAGTTTAACTTGATTAATGCATACGATAGGGTGGTTAATCTCAACAATGCGTCATATGGCGCTAATGGAGACCATCATGTGGCTGTTTAAGATGTGAGCTGTCCTTAAAGACAGGAGAGTGAAGGCTTCTGCTGCGTTTGCTGTTGTTACTTTTTAAGCTTGAAGTAGAATTATTGGAATGTAGTAGAATTAACATGTAAGAAGTTAGGATATTAGGAAGGGGGCGATTTTTGTGATGTTATTAGTTGCTTGGATCTTACAAAGTAGAAACTGAAAGAAATGTAACACGTGGTCACCAGGCAAACCAGTGATGCAGTAGCAGCCCCGTTCACTGATTTTACCAGTTGCGCCTCCCCTATCTCTATGTGAGGGATTCCTTTTTTTTCAGAAACCGGAAATCATTAGAGGTGGGGGAAAATCCAGCTATATGTTACAATTGGTATTTTGAGATGACAAATGCTGTATCCGGGTTATCATTTATGTACTATTTATAGTATTCCTACGTTGTCTAATTGTCAGTCTTTTGAAACCTTAGAGTCTGCCGAAAATGAACCCTAAGTGTCTGGTTATAATAACACAAAAGCAAAGCAGTGTGGTATAAACTATCTAAAGGAGTTCAGGAAACTCCAGACGTTTTCCTGGTGTTATACAATATGAAAACCTTCACATCTGTGTTTCCTCCAGTAGTGGGGTTGTGAGACTTTTGATTGCCCTCTCTACACAGGACTTGCAGCCATAATACTGGTTCTCATGGTGCTCAGTTTATTAACCAAGGTTGGGAAGGCGTTATTTCTCAAATGTTCAGGAGCCTGTCACTTTCCAGGATTCTGGAAGAGGTACACACCCTTTGAATAACGAGATCGCTCCATAAGATTAAACTTTCCGAAAGCATTGCGAAGCACTTTTATGACTCGCTTGTTAGGCCTCGTTAACATTAAGGTGAATGGGTTCACGATCTCTCATGCCATAAAAGGAGAAAAAAAATTCTCCAGCACAATTAAACTCTTTTCCATTTCATGTTACTGAAATGTTGCCTCTCTGTTCAGACTCAGGCCTCTCTTGGCAGTTCAGCTCTCTAAGCATATGGGAGACCCAGAGCCTTTCAGGTTGAACGAACGCTCTTCTAGCCTTCAAGCAGAAAAGAAAATGCTCAGACATTTTACGATGGGTTCAAATACATGGAGGATTCCATCACACTCTTTTATGAACCTGTCCATACATAGGATTTTAAATAGATTAATCAAGCCATCTAGGGGAGAGATTCATGATGTTAACTGCTTGTGTTTCCTGAACGGTCCTACATCCCTTCTGCCCCAGGAGTTGAAAGGTTTGTACAGATGCTTTGGTAAAAGGACTATTCTTAGGTCGCTTAGGTGTAATGGGAAATCTGTTTCATTCAGGATGCTACAATTTCTTAAAAAAAAAAAAAGCTGATCAGTCAAATGTAGGTTATACAAAAGAGAGTAAATGTGCTTGGTAACAGTGGTTTTAGACACATTTATGGGATTTAGAACATGAATGGGAACTTGTGGATTTAGATAGCAAAGTTCAGCTTGGAGGAGCTGCCCTCATGTGTCTGTTGAGCTTACCCAATGAGGGGGAGCAGACTGTATTGGAAGGCTGGTTTACTCACTGGAGGTTACCTTTTACAGTTTTAACAGACTTCTCACCTCTGCAGTTCTCCACAAAGACGAACACTTGTATAAGAGTGGTTTGTCCCCACAGGTGTTCGGGGACACTCACCCATTAAGTACTTTATTGATCATAATATATTGAAGGTGCTTTGATGTTACAGCTTCTTTGACCCTTCCAATCTTTTTAACTCTATAATTTCGTGACTGCTTGTTCTGACCCATATTGAGATTCAATATGAATTTGAGTAAGAGATTTCTAGTAGGAAGAGTAGGTTATGGCTTTGAGAGGTAAATTTCTTTTTATTTTATTTTTAAAGATTTTATTTTTATTTTTAATTGTGTCTGCGCATGCATGTGTATTGCCCACAGTGGCAAGGAAAAGAGCTTGATTTTTTGGAGACAGAGTTTCAGGCAGTTGGTGATTCATCTGACATGGGTTCTAGGACCCAAACTTCAGTTCTTTATAATAAAGTTCATGCCTTTAATATCTTTCTGTCCCATAGAAAATGCTTTTCTTCATAAGCTAGTACACTTACAGCAATTATTAAGCCTTCTGCCTCATTAGTTTTATTCCTGAATTACAAAGACTAGTAAATGTTACAAAGTACAAAACACATACATTTTGTTTGTTTGTTTGTTTGTTTGTTTTAGATATGATTTCTCTACAAAACCCTGGCTGTCCTGGAACTAAGTAGACCAAGTTGTCCTTGAACTCTTAGGTGTCACTTGCCTCTGTGCCTGCTGACTGTTGGGATTAAAGCTGTGCAGCACAAAGCTTGGCACCAAACCCATGCATTTTAACTTACCCTAATGGTATGCCCACCTTTAAAATAAGACACAGAATTTCTCTTTATAATTTAAGAGAAAATGAGAGGCCTACTATCATATATTTTCTATAATTATACTAAAAGTCACCAGGCCTTTGCAATTCATACAAAATTTTTAAACAGCTCTGTTCTCTGTTTTTTTTCTCAAACTTTATTTCAGAAATGATGAATCTTGCAGTTATTGCTCTATAAACCATACAAATCTCATCAATTCTGCATTCTGTTTTTTCTCACAACTTAGTATTTTTGAAATGATGAACCTGACAGTTATTTTTCTATAATTATCAGGTCAATGTGTGACAATCAGCTGTATTTTAATCATGACGAAATCTGTTAATTCTTTTAAAAATGTCTTAGGTTAGTGATGGGCTTGCAGAGATAGGGCAGTTATTACACACCTGGTCACCTGAATTTGATTCCCAGAACTCGCTTGAAGGAGGGCGGCAGGGTTGGGGCACCAACTCCACAAAGGTGTCTTCTGATGTGCCTTGGCATGCGGGCATATACACATCATACTAAACATAGTAAAACAATATGTAAAATCTAAACAATTTCAGTGGTTACTCATTTGCTTGAGTAATAGAATTTAAATCCTTTATGTCTAAAATTCAAACAGATGTGTAATTTAGCATCATTTTCAACACTGCCTTTGTAATATCTAACAACAAAATCATTTATATATTTTGAGCATTGTTTCTTCTTTGGGATATCTGGTGACCCTCCTTTGGCATCTCCCGTGGAAGCAGTAGTTACAGGATTTCTCTAGTTTCTTACAAAGACATAATATTTCTTCAGTGGTGTAACTTGAGCCACCACCTTCTTGCCCACTTCTCTTCCCTGCCTGGCCCCTCAGTAGGAAGGTCCAGTTATTTACTAAATGACTTAAAGAGTTAAACTGAGAGCAATTAAGTTCACGAATTCAAGTCAGCCAATAACAGGTTGGACGTTTATTACATTTTGATTTTGATCTGATTACAAGTTAATACCGGACTAGAAGAAATTTACTACAAGTTAATATCTTTGAATTTAGAGTTGCATTTATTTATAAGTACAAACGAGACAGGCCAGGTGAAGCACCCTTATTAAAACATGGAATGGGTGGAAATATTAGCTTTTTGGTTTTTTTTTTTTTTATAAATTGAACAACTTTATTTTAAAAAAACAAAGATAAATGTACAGATTTTAAGCATTTTTGCATAAAAGTATATGAATACATTTTTGTCAGTACTTGATTTTTTTTTAAAGGTTTGATAGTATGCATTAAAATCTTACTAGTTATAATGAACATAAAGTACATGTAAAACAAGATGTAACCTGGAAATAGTCAAAGTTTTTTTGGTGTGTAAAGATTAAACATAATTATTTTTCATTTTTCTGTTCTTTTTTTTTGGCCTTTGTTTTTCTTGAACTTCATATACTCTGTGAGCTGTTTCTGGGGTGTTCAGAGCTTTCTGGGGTTAGTATCCAATTATCAGTGACTGCATATTATGTCTGTTCTTTTGTGACTGGGTTATCTCAGGATGATATTCTCTAGATGCATCAATTTTCTTAAGAATTTCATAAAGTCATTGTTTCTAATAGCTGAATAGTACTCCATTGTGTAAATGTACCACAATTTTTGTATCCATTCATCTACTGAAGGACATCTGGGTTCTTTCCAGCTTCTGGCTATTATAAATAGGGCTGCTATGAACATGTGGTGCATGTGTCTTTGTTATATGTTGGAGCGTCTCTGGGGTATATGCCCAGAAGTGGAATAACTGAGTCTTCAGGTAGTACTATGTCCAATTTTCTGAGGAATCGCCAGACTGATTTCCAGAGTGGTTGCACCAGTTTACAACTCCACCAAAAAGTATGGAACCCTTCATGAATTTGTGTGTCATCCTTGTGCAGGGGCCATGCTAATCTCTGTATCGTTCCAATTTTAGTATGTGTGCTGCCAAATCGAGCACAGTTTTTTTGGTTTTTAATTTCTGTTATCCTGGGGATGGAACCAGGGCCTTGTGTGTAGGAAACAGGTTTCCTACAACAATGCTAGAAACACAAATACCCAAATTAGCCCTTGAACATATAATAGAAATTGAAAGTACACAAGGAGTATAAACATGTATTTTTCAAAGTCTGGTGTCTGTTATCCTTTCTATCTTCTCAGATGTTTTCTGTGCAGTTTCTCTACAGAGACTCTCAGAGACTCCCCTTTCCTTACAGGGTCTTTGCACACACATCCACTCTTCCTGAAACATCTGTATGAACATCTGTGTGAACATAATTTCTTCAAGGTGTCCTTATTACATATTTTCTGCTTTATGCCCTGACAGGACCCCATGCAATTATCATGCCATAAAATGTCCATTGTGAAAAAAATGTCCATCGAGATGACCAAGTTTTCATGTGTCTCTGCTGTTTCACAAATTCCTGAATTAAGCTAAATGCTCAATTATATTTTATTCTTATTGTTTGTTTACTTATTTATGAATTGCCTTTTGAGAAAGGGTCTTATTGTTTAGTCCAGGCTGGCTTCACATTCATGGTTCTGTGGTCTCTGCCTCACACCTGCCAGGAGTTAATATGTTCATCACCAGGTAGAGCCCCAATATTATAAAAATGATTCAGCATTTGTAAAAATTTAGATTTAAGAGATTTTAACTAATGGTCTGAACTACCGAGTTTCTGCTTTTCTGTGATTCAGGTTTAAACAGACAGGCAGAGGGAAAGAGGACCCAGTGAAGTACGTATTGCTTCATTCAAAGCAAATGTAAAAGCCAGTTAAAAGACGTAACTGTTTGGAGGTATGGCTGAAAGTAACCTGGGATATTAAAGCCAGAGAAGTCTTGCCCCAAACTGAACTTATTATCCAGCCTTCCCCTTCCCCACTACAGTCTACCTGCTTCTCTGTACTTTACATTTGCTTGAAGAGTAACATCTTTTAAATACATTTCCCAACAGAAATAGAATCACATCATGTTCCCATCTCTCTTTCCTTCCTAGAGCCCTTCTTTTTAGCCTTTTTTCTTTATTATTTTTACATACATGTATTTAAGTATATATATGTGTGTGTATATATGTATGTATAGATATATGGCTAAATCTGTTTTATTTCTGTTATTGTTGTTTGTGTGCAGGTGCTTTAGTGCTGGCCACTCTGTGTTAGATTATCAATAAGAATCTCATCCCTGGGAAAGGTTGATCTCCTACGTTTCTTGCCTGAGGGTGGGGCTCTCAGAAAACTTCCCCTGCTGATTGATATTGCTGTCTCAGTTTTGTTGATGCGGCCATTTCTAGGATCACAGCCCTCTTCACAGCACTCTGGCTCTTAGCATCTCTCCCTCGCCTCTCCCGTGACATTCCTTGGCTCAGTAATGCAGGAGTCATGATGTAGATGTAGCTACATCTACATTGAAGATCCAGTGCTCTCTGCATTTCGTCCAATCGTGGCTTTCCGTGATAGCCCCTGACTGCTGTGAAGAGAGGCTTCCTTAATGAGAGGTGGTGGCCACACTCATCTGTGGATATTAGGGTAAGATTTAGAGTGTAGTAAGAAATTGTGCTGGTCTAGCAAAGTGGGGGTAGTGGATTCTTTTCTGAAGTCCGTGACTTCGCTAGTTTTGGGAAGCTCGTGAGCTTCGCAGTAACCATGCATGACTTCTCTCCTGTCAAGTGGGCCTGAAGCTTAATTAGATGGCTGTTAGTCACCACTAAGTTATGAATGCCACTCGAGGCATCTTTGTGGATATCTCTCCAAACTTATCTCGCTTGCCCTTGTTGTGGCTCACTGGTGTTGCAGCTAGGTTTAGACAATTACCAGCCTTTGGATGCTTGCAAATTTACCTAAATTTATAATGATACACTTGAGTGTAGGTGTATACCTACATATGTATGCATTTACAATTAAAGGAAGTTAAGCCAGTTGGGTTGACAACGTTGACCACAAGACTCACACATTAACAAAAAACCCATACCAAGCATGAGAAATTGGAGAACATAGACAGTCCCCAAACAATATAGATTATCAGTGAACCCTTTGCTCAGTACCTCCGCCTCTCAGGAGCTGAGGATGGGCCCCTATTGCTGAAGACACCACACATGTGTGGTACTTTCGAGCTGGGACCCCATCTGACATAAACCTGTGCAGACCTGTGAATGTTACCACAGTGTCAGAGACACACATTTGTCTATCTGCTTGTGTGCTGATGGTCATTCAATTTCTTGGTTGTTACAAACAAAGCTCGAGTGCATTTCTATGAACAAGAGGGGCTCCTGGTGTCTTAGCCCTCCTTGCTGAACGACTGGCTGCTGGCGTGGTCTGGCAGAGCAGAGCCATTTTTAGGCATGTCCCCACTGGCGAGATCATCAAGCTCCACTCAACAGTTCCGCAGTTGTGGTCACACACACAGCATGCGTTAAACTCAGAGGGTCAAAAACTAAACAGGACAAGAGTACGGGAAGGAAGGACCTATTGGGAGAGAATGGGTTAGCAGGAGTGGGAGGAAGATGAGGGAGGACTGGATGGGAGAGGGAGAGCAAGCAGAATGCAGTGGCCACACAAGTGAACATCCTCAAGTAACAACTCAGTTTAAAAAAAGCCTCAAAAATCGTTCATCTGTTTTCACATATCTTGAGAGTGCATTTCTATAGGTTGGCTAACTCCAGTGAAAGAAACACGTTTACATTTTTAAGAAACTGTCAGATTACTTTGCAATGTTGTTGTAACTTTTCACACAACAACAAGGTGTTTTTTTTTTTTTCCAAACACTTCTCATTGTCAGCGAGTCTTTTTCTTACAGATCTTCCCTAAGAAATCTTTGCTTAATTGAATGCCATTAAGATTTTCTCTTACATTCTCATCTGAAGAAGTGAAGGAGTTTCTCTAATTCTTTGTTTAAATGTTACCTGTGCCCCTTTGAAAGAAAAGGTGACTGTGTCCTTGGCGTTCCATGGCTCCTGATCATGGTGTATGAAGTTCTTTCCAAGCTCACTTTCTCTATCAGCTTCTCCACAGTTCCCCGATTTGGAGACATGGACCAAACCCTGGTGCTGTGCCTGGTAGACTAGTGTGCTATCGGCCTGAGCTAACCTCCAATCTCCCAATGTTTTTGTTTTAACATTTTATTTTATGTGTAATTTATGTGCAATGCTGTTGTGCCTGCATGCATGTCTGTGTACCATATGTGTACGTGGTGCCAGCAAAGTCCATAGGACTTGGATCCTGAGAACCAGAGTTGTCAGTGATTATGATTTGCCTTTTGGGAGCTGAGAATCTAACATGGGTCCTTTAGGAGAGCAGTCACTGCTTTTCATGTATGAGTCAAAGCCCACAATGCTACAATGCTTTTCTTTTTTTTTTTAAATTTTGGTTTTTAAGTTCTTTACCCAGTTTTTCAACTGTACTGAATTATTTGCTTTACCTAGGCATTTTCTGTTCTGAGCATTCCCACATGCCATTTCCTGCCCCCTAATCTTCCAGGATTAAGAACCACCAAGTCTTAAGCTTTCTTTGACCTTTCTTTGTTGCTCTGACGGATCCGTCCTTTTCCCATATTTACTGTAGCTTTTTGTTTGATTTCATTACAAACAATGATGACTCCCAGATTGCAGGCCTGTTCTTCAGTCCATGAGAACAGAAACTCGATGTCTAATTTGTTGTCTCCTCATTGTGAAGTGCGATGTTGGGGACACGGTGAATATTCAGTTACTAGCCTCATAGATGAGCAGAGATGGGGCAGTAAGGTGAATGCTCATATCAGCAGGACTTCATGCAAGGACATGTGTTTGGTGCAGGACTCTGGCATCACAGCTGCATGTTAGTATTACCCAGAAAGCTCCAAACACCTCCTGCTGCTTTGCTTAGACACTAGGCTAGTAAATCAGAACCTTAAACAAGGCAACCCAGACATGAAGGTATTTAGAAACTGACTGTGATGATTTAAACGTATAAACTACGTTGAATAATACTTCCAATTTGCTCATTTTTGTTTTATTTTTTTGATTATTGATTGATTGACTGATTGATTGATTGTGTGTTTGTAGCACAGTCTAACTAGGAAGCCCTGGTTGGCCTGGAAGTTTCTGTGCAGAACAGACTGGACTCTTGCCGTCCTAGAATCTAAGGACTTCCTTTGGTCTCTGTCAATTTCAGTTTTCGGATACTCGGTGAAATTGGAATCAAACAACATGTAATCTATTGCTCAGGTGCCTCCATGTATAGTATGGTATAGCTTCCATGTGTTATAGCATGTATCTGCATTCTTTCCTTATTGAAAACTAGCTGACAGCGTGGATCCGAGTTTATTTCTGAGCTCTGTATTCTGCCCTTGGTCAGAGTCTCTTTTCTTGTGCCAGTCAGTACTCACCCTGTTTTCAAGTCTATAGCATTCACTCACTGACACCAGAAAATATGCTTCCAGCTTTTTTTCTTTTTAAATCAAGATTGCTTTGGTTAATCAGGGTCTTCTGAGGCTCTATGTGAAGTTAGGTATAGTTTTCTTTTTGAGAGACAAATACTATCAGATTTAATATGAGTTGTGTTTTTTTTAAAGGTGGTTTTGACATGTAAACGACGTTATTTCTTCCTATTCATTAGCCTGGAGTATCTTTCCATGCAATTGTGACTTTCATCAATGTTTTACAAGTTTTAGTGTGCAAATCCTCATCTCTCTGATTCAGTTTATTCATAAGGATTCTGTTGGTTTTGAGGATATCCCAGGGAGTATTGTTTATCTTTTTGGCTTGGTCATTTTTGTTGAAAAGAAATTTAAGTTTTGTTTGTTTTTTGTTTTTGACTATCAATTATGTATCCTGGAACTTTACTGAATTTGTTAAATCTAACACGGCTTTTGTTTGTAATGATTTTAGGATTTTTTTATATATAGAATCTTGCTATGTTACAAACAAGGATGATTTTACTTATTTCTTAGATAGATTTGTTTATTTTGCATTCTGATGACTTTAATGCTTTTGTTTTTCTTTAAAAATTAATAATTTTATTTTCAGGAGTTTAGCAATTATGTGAGGCAGAAGGAAGCAGATTATTTTTGAAAACTATTATTAAGTTATTATTATTATTTTATCTATTTACAATTCAGCCATTACCTCCCTTGGTTCCCCCTCACTAGTCCTCATTCCATTCCTCTTCCCCTTGCCTCTGAGAGGGTGCTCCTCCCCCATCAGGCTTTTCTCTTCCCTGGGGCCTCAAGAGTCTTTTGAGGATTAGTTGTATCTTCTCCCACTGAGGCCAGAATAAGCAGTCCTCTGCTATCTATATGCTGGGGATCCTTGGACCAGTCCCTATAGCTGCCTGGTTGGTGGCTCAGCATCTTAGAGATTTCAGGGGTCTGAGTTAATTGAGACTCCTGGTCTTCCTCTGAGGTTGTCCTCTTCCTCAGCTTCTACCAGTTTTTCTCTTAATTAAACTACAGGGGTCCCTGGCTTTAGTCTAACGGTTGGGAGGAAGTATCTGCATCTGTCTCAGTCAGCTGCTAGTGAGGCTCTCAGAGGACAGCCATGTTAGGCTGCTGTCTGCAATCATAGCATCAGTGACAGTGTCAGACCGTGGTGCCATTTGCTTCATGAGATAGATCCCAAGTTGGGCTGGTCATCAACCACCTTTCCCTGCAGCTCTTTTAGACAGGAACAATTCTGGATCAGAAATTCTAACTGTGAGTTGGTAATCTCATCCTTCCATTTAAGGCCCATTCTATCTACTGGAGGCCGACTCCTCGAGTTTCCTCCCTTCTGTTTGGCATTTTGATTAAAGTCACCCCTATTGAGTCCTGAGAGTGTCTTACCTCATTTTTCTAGAGTGATTGCTTTTTCTATTAACTTACATCCCCACCAAATATGTGTAGGGTCTTTTCCCTCCACATCCTTGCCTCCACTTTCTGTCCTTCATCTGTTTGGTAGTTCTGGGGTTTAACTCAGACCGGCTTGCACAGAGCCTCCAGGAACGTATCAATTACAATCCAGATATTTCCACCCTGGTGCTGCTTCCCACAGAGGTTTGTGTCTGTGGTTCTGTCCGAGTGATTTTGCGATGCCTCTGCTCATTTGTCCGTCTCTCCAGTCTTCAGGGAATGGTTTGTGCTATGACTTTACCTGCTTTACAGATCAAGAACCATTGAGTTTCCAACCACATTTACCTCTTACATACTGTTAACCCTGCATGGCAACTTTAGAGCTTCTTTAGACAGTCACTTGCAGGATTTTAGAATAAGGGGACATTTGAGTTCTTTTGGGACAATTCTTTGGGCGACCCTACCCACCTGCATGGCACTATTCTAAACACTGTACTTGTCATTAAGCAAAAGTTTTAAGACAAATTCACCTGTGGCCCCTTCAGCCAGACAGTTCCACATAATTTTTCAATGTTGCTGGTATATCCAGGAATACTTCAGGACATTCTTTTAGTTTCTAACTTACTGGGTATTTACATCTAGTTTCTCTTTATGTTTCCCAAACAACTCCATAAGAAAGGAGAGTTTATGTGTGTGTCAATAGGCAAAAAATTATGTTGACGTCATGTTATACTGTATAAATAGAAATCTAATCTGCCTTCATGTCTTTAAGTTTTCTATTAAAGCTGAGTATGAAAATGAGCTTATGGAGCAGGGTTCTGTGCCGTGAGCCTTTACTGTGCACGCGTGAAAAGACCAAATCTAAAGGATGCTGGTGTACTTCCTAGGGTCAGTTTTGTCTAGTGCTATGGAGAGAAAAGAAAAAGTATGTGTTCTGTATCGTGGTAAAGATGGCATGTTTTGAGGTCAAAATATGGATAATGAGTGAGATTTGTAAAAATTTCAAGGGAGATTAATGGTTGAGTTATTTTTTAAATTTTTACTTAAAAAATTCATTCAACATATTTTATTATATTTCTTTATTCCATATGTTCTCTCTTTCTTTGAGTGGTGAGTTATAAAAGATTGGTCATCTTTTAATGCTATTCCATCATTCATTCAATGATAACAGATATTCCTGATGATGTACCTTGTCATAATAGGAAAAGCAGGAGCTTGGCAGTTAGGGTGACATATTTAAAAACACTTACTTTGCTACTTTCTAATTTGACCAAAACCAGTCTTGTCATCTGCAAAATGGTGATGTTGATCCCAGGGTACAGCAGTGGTTAACAAGGATTAACAAGGGAGCTAAGCATCTATACTGTGCCTGGCTGTGTTGTTAGTGATTGATGTAGTTAAAATAATCTTCTGTTAGCGTTCAGAAACTACAGCTCAGTGTAGATGTAAGAGTCTTAAGATGGATATAATCCTGAACTGAGAGTGACTGATGGAATGATTCTCGTGCTTGGTTTAATAGCAGAATTCCGTGGTGAATTTTATTCATGCTGATTATTAGATAATGTTAATTTTCATTCATGATTCATTAACTACAGGCACTTATTGAATGAGCTTCTGGCATCTGCGTCACACACAAAATATATCAGCATGAAGTGAAGTGCAGCCTGTTGATCATGTTAAAGACCTTTCACCTTTGGAGGTGCAGACCTGTGTCCCTTCATAGCATCTTAGAGAAGCACCCGTGCGCAAGTCCATCATCTTTAATATCCTGGAACTGACTTGTCTAAGCCAAGATGGCTACAACTTCATTGGGAATTTTAACCCTGTGGGACCACTGTGCATGTACAATGTGATGACTGAATTATCTTCGTGGTGTGCATGAGTTTAATGTTACAGAAGCATTAAGAATATTTTCCCTTGAGCTAGAGAGATGGATCTGTGTTTAAGAGCATATACTGTCTTCCAAAAAACCTGAATTTAATTCCCAGCACCCACTAGGAAGGCAACCAACTTCATTTCTCTCTGTCTCTGTCTCTATCTCTCTCTGTCTCTTTCTCTCTTTCTCTTTCTGTCTCTCTCTGTCTCTCTGTCTTTGTTGGTCTCTGTCTCTGTCTGTCTGTCTCTCTCTCTCTCTCTCTCTCTCTCTCTCTCTCTCTCTCTCTCTCACACACACACGTACCACACAAACCATAAAAAATAAAATGAAATCTTTAAAAAATTAATTTTAAAAAAGAGTATCTTTTGCCTACCAGGAAAGATTATTTAAAGTTTTTGGAGTAACAAAGGCTTTTGTATGTTCAAAATTAAATCAGGGTGAAGATTTCACAATGCACCTTTACATTGTTTCCCTTTAAGCAAATGTGCCTGTGAAACACTAAACAATGTCTCCATGGGATAATGAGAATCAATTAGAATCCCCAGACAGAGGGAGGCATCAGGTAGCATGGGAATTTAAAATAACAAAAACATGATAATCATAGTGTTAACATTAAACATTGTTTAACAATTATTTGAACTTAAGTAAACTGAGCTTTACTCATTGATAGATAAGTGTTCATAAGGTAAGTGCACATATATCCAAACATATATGTAGTCAGAGTTATTTTTACTCTATGAAAGACAATGATACTAAGAAAGTTGCAGGCAAACTGACTTTTCCTTAAGTGAGTTATATATTCTGGTGTATCCCACTTACATAGTTAAGAATGTTTCTGCTTGGAACCAGAAAGGGGTGCCTTCTCAGGGGCTCAGCCAGAGTCACGCAGCTGTGCATTCTTGCAACTAACCATCAGACTGAGCATGGGGACCATGGTAAGGGTGCTGATGTGTGTGTGTGGGGGGGTGGGGAGAGAATGAAGGAGCTGAAGGGGGTTGCGGCCTCATAAGAACAACAACATTGTAGACCAACCAAGTCCTCCACAGCTCCCATGGACTAGAACACCAACCATTGAGTATGCATTGAGAGACCCATGGCTCCAGTAGCATATGTAGCAGAGAATAGCAGAGTCTGGCATCACTGTGAAAAAAGGCCTTTGGACCAGTGAAGGCACATTTTCCCAATGTAGGAGAAGCCAAGGCACTGAGGTGGAGAGGGTGATTGGGAGCTGGTGCATCTTTGTGAAGACAAGTAGAGGGGGAGAGGGGATGGGAGTGGGGAGAGAAAAAGGGGATAACATTTCAAATGTAAATACAGAGAATATCTAATAAAAAAATTAAAAAAGAAAGTTTTTGGTCACTATGTTCATAGCAGCCTTGTTTGTAATAGACAGATGCTGGAAAGAACCCAGATGTCTTTCAACAGATGAATGGACACAGAAAAATGTGTTACATTTACACAATGGAGTACTACTCAGCTATTAAAAACAATGACTTTATGAAATTCTGAGGCAAATGGATAGAAGTAGAAAATATAATTCTGTGTAAAGTAATCTAATCTCAAAAGAACACACATGGTATGCACTCACTGATAAGTGGATAATAGCCCCAAGCTCAGATTACCCAAGATACAATCCACAAACCACATGAAGCTCAAGAAGTTGGAAGACCAAAGAGGGGATGTTTCAGTCCTTCTTAGAAGGGCTTCTTAGAAATGTTCACAGGAGGAAATACAGAGACAAAGTTTGGAGCAGAAGCTGAAGGAAAGTCCATCCAGAGCTTCCCCATCCAGGGATCCATCCCATATACTGTCACCAAATGCAGACAGTATTGTGGATGCCAAGAAGTGCATGCTGACAGGTGCCTGACATAGCTGCCTCCTGAGAGGCTTTGCCAGAGCCTGAGAAATACAGAGTCAGATACTCTCAACCAACCATTGGACTGAGAATGGGGTCCCTGATGGAGGAGTTAGAAAAAGGACTGAAGGAGCTGAAGAGGTTTGCAACCCCACAGGAAGAACACTATCAATCAACCAGACCCCCCATCCCCCAGAGCTTCCACAGATTAAACCACCAACCAAAGAATACACATGGAGGGACCCATGGCTTCAGCAGCACATGTAGCAGAGGATGACCTTATCAGGCATCAAGAAAAGGAGAGGTCCTTGGTCCTGTGAAGGCTCAATACCCCAATGTAGAGGAATGCCAGGGAGGGCAGATGGAAGGGAGTAGGTGGGTGGGGGAACACTCTCATAAAGGCAGAACAGTGAGGGCAGGATAGGATAGGGAAATTCTAGGGGGAAAATGGGGAAAAGGGATAACATTTGAAATGCAAGTAAAGAAAATATATAATTAAAAATTATTTTCTGTACTCAGAAAAAAAATAAAGAAAATACATTTTCCTCTCATTAAAAAAAAAAAAAAAGAATGTTTCTGCTCAACAGGGATTTTGTGCTACCCACTGAACATAAACTAAGGATACAGTTCTAAACCATCCACTGTATTTCCCAGAGCACAGCTTTTAAACCATGACTTGTGATCCCATTTTGGGGCAACATAACTGTACGTGGGGGTTATGAGAAAAAAAAAAATTGCAACAGTAAAACGTTTCTGAATATGTAATGACAGAAAATTAACTCCAATTATGTAATGAATCGAAAGTGTTTCTGACAATCTGTACGTGAGTGGCAGCTCATGACTTCACCCCAGTCTTGGCTCTGAGCACACAACAGGAACACGTTACACTGCATGTTGCTGTGCAGCACCAACAGGCAGTGCTCGGAGCACCTCCGCCCAGACTTGAGATCTTGGCCTATCGTTAATTGCAGTGGATTCACCGAGTCGTCTATTTTACTCTCTTACAAAAATGTTTTAACTATGGAAAACGATTATATCAAATCAGCATGTCTTTGCGTTGTACTGTATTAGAGTGCTCGACTTTAAGATTTATTGGAACACCGGAGTTGGGTTTCAAAAACAGGAAAACGTTAAGTCGAATTTGGCTTTAGGTTATGACAGAATTTTGAGCAACTTTTGAGACAGCTTACGGTTCCACGGTCTGCCCTGCTGTTGGGGGTGTACTAATGCTGCTGGGTAGACAAAATGCAGAGCACTGGACTTGATTTACCCTGCACTGGAGCTGTTGGGTGCTGGGTTCAAGGGAAGTGCCAACGTACCACTCAGGTTGTTGGAAAACACAGTCTAGGATGTGAGAGGCCGAAGCTGGGATCCCAAGCTCCCGGTGTCTAATTGCTGCTGGAAACTTAATGGAGTCCGGAACAAAGGGTGTGGGGCTCGCAAACTCCTGGACATCCAGAAGCCACTGGGTCTCCAGGAGTTGGGAATAGAGTGGGCTGAGGGTGAGCCCGGAGCCGAGGGAGGAGAACTTTGGCTTAGCTCATTGGTTGTCTGAGAGTATAGAGAGGCCTTCTGCGAGAGGTTTAGGAAGTGTGGCTCTGTAGGCGAAGTCCTTCTCCATGCTCCCCATGATGGTTCTTGATGAAAGAGACAGTCCTTGGCTCCAAACTATTTACTGATTGTTCATTGTAGAAAATGGGAGCATACCACCTCCTCAGGGTCGACCAGAGATTAAATACCTTTTACAGGAATGTCTAAGAAGGGAAGCTTAGTGCCTAAACCCTCAGGACCTCTAGACCTCTAGATACCTCATTAGCATGGAGAACTCCCATGTGGGAAATGAGTCATGTGTTCTAGGCCAGGAATCTGGTAGGAGCAGGTAGGTCCTGGGACTCTGAACCTGCCTAACCTTATCAAGTTTCTTGGCATGGCCCATTGTCCCACAATAGCCCTAAACTTACTTCTGGAATTTTGTATCACTATGCATGTGTGTGTGTGTGTGTGTGTGTGTGTGTGTGTATGTATATGTGCCAAGTGCCATTTCTCAGCATTGATGATTCTAAAATTCAAGAAGCAACCCATTCAAGGAAAACTATGAAGATGGACTATATTTTTTGGACTAAAATTTCAGCCAATAACTAATTCTTTATGTAAAAATCAGCAAGCACCTCTATTAGCATGCAAATTCGCTGTCATTTTAAATGAATGACCAAATTATACACATATCAAAGAAATGCATGAAAGTGAATGTCTTTATGATTTCTGATTAGTGTTTGATTTGTGTATCCATTTTACAAGCTGGGGAAGGGGTTGCTAATGGGAAAAGGTTAAAGGAGCCCTTTACTAGGCATTCTTGGCTACAGCCTTGGGAGTAGATGAGGAATTTCTGCACAGTGTGGCATGTGCCATCAACAGATAATGTAAATTCTAAAGAGTGTGCAAAGACATGAGAGCAGATCTGAAGATGCCAGTGTATG
Organism: Micromys minutus; assembly: GCF_963924665.1. Classification (NCBI taxonomy): domain Eukaryota; kingdom Metazoa; phylum Chordata; class Mammalia; order Rodentia; family Muridae; genus Micromys; species Micromys minutus. The sequence goes on along the minus strand of NC_137961.1, from coordinate 19,846,671 downwards.
CAAGGGTGATGGTGGAGGCAGTGAAGATGGGTAGTGTTCACGGCATTTGAGGACACAGCACACGCACACACGCACAGAGGGGAACATGCTGCACTCATAGACTTTAACATTTTAACTCTTGCTGGAAGATGTAAATGCCTTATGATTAAGAGGTGTTGATGATGAGATATGCGGCTGAAATTAAAACGTGAATAAACCTATAACTTGGGCGACCTGTTGTTTGGTGAAATGCTATAAACTACATTTCGAACTCACTGCTCTATTTTGTGTTGCTTTCTCATTTCTGTGCTGTAAATACTCCCACAGTGTCTGACTTCGTGCTAGCAGTAATCAAATGAGAGGCTTGCAAAAATCTTTGGATATCCGTGCATTGGCTCTTGAGTTTAATGAGACTATGGATTTTATTTAAACCCTATGATGTTGTGGGACTCCTCTGGCATGGTGCCCGAGAACAAAGATGCACACAGACTCATTATTGTTCGACTAGGGGAGCGGAGGAAGCACAGGTCTTCAGCCAGCTCCATGGAAACTGGAGACTAGTAGAAGGTTTTGTTATTACTGCATGTGCATTGGAATTCAGCTTTCAGTTCTTCTGCTCTGACACCACTCAGACGGGGCCATGGGAAGCTTCCTGTTCCCGTGAGAGCTTCACTGACACTACTGTGGATGGTGGTTACTGTCAAACATAGGTAAGGATCCTGCCTTCCTGCTCCATGCACTCCAGCAGAAGGAAGACCTGGGGAAAGCATATTCTATTTGCCTCTTCACCTATGCAGGGAGGTTTGTGGTGTGGCCAGAGTTTTTTTCTGCTATGTAGGGCTGAAGGCAGTTTTTCTGTTTTATTAGGATACCACTCGGGGAGATGTTAGCTAGAGATACAACTTTCTTGTTGCCTTGGCGCTTTAAATGTCAGATTCTACATATCTTTTAACCGTTCATGAAAATGTTGTCTAGAAAGCTAATAGGTAGGAAATGCACTGTTCAATTACAAGATCCAACGAGAAAAAACAAAAACAAAAACAAAAACAAACAAACAAACAAAAAAAACCCCCAAAGTTAGAAACAGTCCACAAATGTATTCTTAGCAGTTGGGTTGTCCTGTCAACTGGCTGCTGCTGACAAAATTCAAGACTCATGAAGTGGACTGGACCGATATTTAAGGCTTCTTCCAACACTGAAGGCTTTGAGACAGGTGTCACACTATGTGCTGTGGGTTTGCCTACTGAGTATTACAGTCATACATCACTATGCCTCATTAGGCTGTGAAGTTCTTAAAACATTTCAGACAAACAGCTCCAGAATGCCTTCTCCAGTAAAGAGTACTGTGAGCCTGAGGTAGAGAGAGAGAGAGAGAGAGAGAGAGAGAGAGAGAGAGAGAGAGAGAGAGAGAGTTTGTGTGTGTGTGTGTGTGTGTGTGCATGTGCCCATGTGCACACGTATGTTTGTACAGGTGTGAGAGGATATGAAGAAGTCATTTACTGTAAACATCAAATGTATATATTTAAGTAGCTTAGGTCCCTGCACACTTTCTGCTCATCATTTCATGAATTCCATCATCAGCTATACATAAAATTGTCTGAGTTTTGTATGTTTTGGAAAGTTCTTAGGAAAAGGAAGGCTTTGTTTTTGTTTTGGTAAATTCATGAGCCTGCGAATTGATAACTTAAGGCGCCTATAATACAAAAATTTAAAAGTAAAATTTCAGTTATACAAAGCAGTGGGTTTTGTTTGACTTTCCCCCTAACACACACCACCATCTACTGTTCTCATTGGTTCCTTTCCCCCACTGCCTTCCCCACCCCTCCTCTGGCTACTCTCTTCCTTCAATTCCCCTTTCTACTTTCACACCACACACATTACATTTTCTCCTCTTTTTAGAATTTTGAGAACAATTTGAACCTCAAGTAATGAACCACAACATTTGCCCGCACGTGTTTAATCTAACTCCACTGTGCACTTGTCTATATATGAGAACTCATAATTACTCCTTGGGAAAAACATTCATTTTAGAAACACGTCTCTACTGGAGAGAGCCTTAATAAGCAGGAGCAGCCCTGACATGAATCCTGAAAATTACAAAATGTATAATTCTACATAACTTTATTATAGAGATAGGTCAATTGCATGTGACTGAAAAGCAAATGTATTTTCGGAGGGGTATCTCAATAAGGTTTTATATGGAAAAACCCATATCAAAATACACAGCCTAAAAAGGTTAACTAGTTCAACACCTGACCTCTGTGAACCGGAGATGAATTAGGTATGTACTGCTGTAGGGAGGGAGGGATGAAGAAAGTAGGCGTCATAACTGGATGTTTCTGGTACAAACTTGTTACTCGGTGTGGGGATCACCCAGATGAAATGAAATTAAATCTTTATCTACTCATTTTCTTGGCTAGTCCCACCATAGGCTCCAGCAACAACCAATTTAATGTTTGTTCCCAAGCCTGCTTTGATTAACATCAGCTCCTGTGAACAGTGAACAATGAAGGTGAAATCAGTTTCCTTTGTAGTTTCCAGAAGGTGCAAACTGAGGGAATTATGAAATAGAAATGTTACTATGCTTTTAAGGACATACTGTATATTATTCCTTCAGAGATTTTCACTTGAACGACTAAAGGCTAGACCTTTCAATGTGTACATTTAAACGAAGTCATATAGTTTTTGCTAATAACAGTTCATGCAGTTGGAAGGGAAAAGATCGGAGTCATAATGTTAGAAAATCTGTTGACTAATAAGAAAAAACTAAACACATGAGAGGATTGACATTTGCTGACTTGTGTGAAATCTGAGACAAAATGAACTCTTTGGCTTAAATTTGGTATACAACTTTAACACTCGTGTCTCTTTAAGCCATGGCCTTAAATTCCTTCTGTGTGTCAGATCCTGAATCTGTGAAAGACTGTTGCTAGCAAGGGTGATCATCAGAACACCAAGAGAAGAGAGAAGAGGAGGCTCTTATAATACCACCAAAGGGTGATATTTGAGATATGGGAACAGGGTGAAATAGAATTTTCTAGAATTTTATCACCTTGAGATTTCAGCAGCATCACCTCTTCTTTCCCACTTGAGGTTCTCAAAGTCAAAGCACCATGTTGTTTTCTCTGTTTACTGATTGCTTTTGTATTTTTGTAAACCGTTTTAGTGAAGATTGTGCTTCTAAGGTGGAAAAACTTAGATTTGATCTCTGATTTTGATTTCCATGGCAACCAAGTCTGCCATTTGGTATTCTTTGCCTACAGGGAGAAGGGACCCATGTTTTAACATGGCAATGAAGACTAGGAACTTTTATTGATAGGAGTTTATTTCTGTTTATGCTAACTTAATCTTCCCTGAAGACAGAGATTGTTTTCTACATAAAGCCCAACTTTGTTCTTTTTTGACCTTTATCCTCATTGCAGCATTTAATGACCTTCATTTAAAATGAAATTTTCCTTGTAAATAGAATCTAAGCTTCTTTCTGCCTATTCCACTAGAGAGAAACACACAGATCTGATTTTCTACTGAAAAATTGGAGTCTCATCCCTCTGCTTATGAAAATCAGATTTTTTTGAAGTCTTACTAATATCTGGTGCTGTTTCTCTGTTGTACAATTTAGAGCAAAAGATGTTTACAAAAAAATAATCCAAGCTTAGCAACTACTGAGAAAAAGATTATTTGATTGACTACCATGTTTGAATTTTTAATCATGTTTATTCATGCCCCACACAAGCCACAAACTGTTAATTTTCAGTGACCTTTCTCATCAGCAGTGTAAATCAGCTGGTGAGTTTCTCAACCTGAGATTTCATAGAAGTTTAAGATTTCATAGATGTGGGAAAATTGAGGTGACTTTGCTTATTGCACACTAGGGAGAACGTTTGAGACAATAGACAGCTGGAATGTTTTGAAAAAACTATTCTTTCAATTTCAAAACAAACCAATGTGTTGGTTGTACCCAGTGGAGCAGAAATTCCTCGTGACTAGGTTCAGAAACATTTATGGTACTAGGGCATTGATGGTCTGGGTGGAAGAAACTGATTAGAATCCAGAGGAGAACCATGTGGTTAAACCATCAAACTCTCCTCCTTCTCTTGATAAGTGGAGGTGACTTCTAAGCAACAATTAACAGAAAACAAAATAAATTGCATATATGTATATATGTATGTCTATATGATGTATGTATATGCAAAAACCAACTCTATAAGGAAAGATTTTATTTTGGATGTTACGAATGCTACCAAAGGTCAAAATTAGTTCAGTCTTCCTTTTAGCTAGTTGGCAAAGATGGAGACAGGAATTAGATGGGCATTGTACAATACTCTTTCCTACTGAGAAGCAGAGTCTGGTGCCACTAGGCAGTCCTGCTCATTCTGGCCATTCTGAATTCTAATAAACTACCTGACAATGAAAATGGGTTTTTGTTCTCACATTTCTTCTGTCACCATGGAAATGTAAAAGAATTTGTTTTCATATTTCAGAGTCTAGTCTGCTCCTAGTTAACAAGGAGTTTGGGTTCCACTGCCTGTACTGGTTTTTAAAATAGAGTTATTCATGAAAACATCCGAAATGGACCCAAGTATAAAGTGAATCCATACTGCCTAAGTATATTTAAAAGACAAGGTTGAATATTGTGGAGGTAGGATGGTGAAGAGGGAGAAGCCCAGCTTGGTGTTAGAAGCTTTGACTAATTGGTTCAATCAATCCTTTATGACTTGGGAAAAGTGATGTCAGGCTTTTTATTTAAATGTGTGTGCCTTCCTCTGTAACGTGGGGGAAGTAAGACTTCATTGTACTTTTGCATGATTTAAACTAGAAGGAGCATGTGCTCTGATTAACGTTCTTTTCTGATCATCCTGTCCCCTTTGTCATTAATGACTAACATACCATTTACCAGCCATGCTTGTCCTCTCAACATATCCTATATAATAACTGTGCCCTGTGAGATGGGTAGACCCTTAGCTAAAGCTAAAGACATTTGACAGTGAGAATACATTCAGGTGCCTGATTACTTTTGTTTTAAAAAGCATATTACTGTTTAACCTCTGTTTTCATCCCGTTGGCTGATGTTCCTCCACAGTTAAGTCAGAATGATAAATAGACCCTTTGGTTGTTCAGTGGAGGTAGGCATTTGCCATACTGCTAATAAAATTTTTATTACAACTCTGGGTTACTTCCCCAAATTAGTTTACTAAATAGAAGGAAAGCATAAATCAGTAATTGGCTTGTAAAACTTATCATGCAAAATGAATTTTTGTCCTACAGCTTGCACACAAAATATTCTGTGCTGTATCTGTTTTACTATTTATTTTTATTCATCTCTTATATATTATATCCCAACCGCAGTTTCCCCTTTCTTCCCTTTTCCAGTCACACTTCCCCCATTTCTCCTTTTCTCCTTTCCTCACAGATAGTAACCCTATTCTTCCAATTTCACCCACTACCCTCTCCCTTCACACAAGAGCAGGTCTCCTAGGGGTGTCAACCAAACACTGAATAGCAGGCACATAATATCACATCAAGGCAGGACAAGGCAACCCACTAAGAGGAATAGGGTCCCCAAAGCAGTCAAAAGAGTACCACTATTAGGAATTACACGAGAACACTAAGGTACTCAGCCATAATATAAATTCTGAGGACTTAGGTCAGATTCCTACAGGCTCTCTTGTCTCAGTGAACCCCCTTGAGTTCAGGTCAGTTGATTCTGTGGGCCATGTTCTTGTGGTATCCATGACCCCTTGGTTCCTCTGATCGTTCTCCCATCTCCTCCACAGAACTCTAGAGCTCTGCCTAATGCTTGGCTGTGGGATTCCATATATGCTACTATCAGTTGCTGGATAAGATCTGGATTTTGGTCACTCTGCAGGCATAACACACTGTAGGTTGAAAGTTTTGTGGCTGGGTTGGTGGCCCAATCCCTCCACTTGAGGTCTTGCCTGATTACAAAAGATGGTCAGTTCAGGTTTCGTATCCCTATTACTTAGAATCTTTGGTAGGGTCACTCTTAGCTTATATGGCGTTTCTGTTGCACTAGGTTTCTACTTCTCCCTTGTTGTGGTAAATATTAGAAAGGAATCTGCTGCTACCAGTCTTACACTTTCTGCGAGAGCCACTCCAGTGTGGAGCCTTAGGCCTGGGCTCTTTCTCTATTATGTGGTCCTCACACCACCCTCTTTCAGCTGTCTCTCTTTTAGTCAGTTCCTGCACAGAGCTGCAGGCCACCATGCTGAAACTGCTTGCTTGGCTGCTCCTCTATTAGCCAAGAAATTAGCTCACATTCTCCACAGCCTGGTAAAAGCATGACTCACAACCATCAACTTATCAAACAGGTTTATATGTTAAATTGTCAGTCCACAAACCTTCTACACAGTAAGCTTACAACCAGCGGACAAAGACACAAACTACCCATCCAGAAAAGATGTTAGACCCATAGAAACCATTGAAAATAATAACAATCTCATCAAGCTAGAGATGCGCCAAGAGAAACATACATGTCGGCTTCCATCTTGCCTCCGTCAATCTCCCCCTCCTTTCCCTCTCTTCCACTTGTTCAGCCTCTTTCCCCACCTATCTCTCCACTGTCCAATCATGTATCACCTTAACATAAACCCACACTCCCCTGAAATGCTCCCCATTTCCAGTGATTTCTTCCAGCATTTTCTCCCTTCCTCCAAAACTGATCCATCCTGTTCTCAACCCCACTTGCTCCCAGTAAACTGCTGAAATCTGTTCTATTTCTTTTCCCCCTCAGGAAAATTCTTTCATCCCACCTTAAGTCATTACTGTTACTTAGCTTCTCTAGGTCTCTGGAATGTGGAGTGATTGTCTTTTACTGTACATCCACATATGAGTGAGGACATACCATGTTTGCCTTTCTAGGTCTGGAACCTCACTCAGGATGATTTTCCCCCTCTAGTTCCAGATTTTTTTTTCAAATTTCATGATATCACTTTTTTTTAATACAGCCGAGTTGTATAAATGTACCAAATTGCCTTTATATATTCTTTGGTTGAGGAATCTCTAGGTTGTTTTACTTTTTGGCTATTATGAATAAAACTGCTACAAACATAGTTAAGCAAGTATCCTTGTGGTAGGGTTGAACATCCTTTGGGTATATGTCCAGGAGTGGTATAGTTGGGTCTTGAGGTAGATCAATTTCTATTTTTTTTTGAAAAAATAAAAACCAGCCAAATTGTTTTTCAAAGTGGCTGTACAAGTTTTCACTTTCACCAGCAATGGAGGAGTGTTCCTCTTGCTTAACATACTCACCAGCATGAGCTGTCACTTGTGTTTTAGATCTTAGCCATTCTGACAGGTATAAGATGGAATCTTAACATTGTTTTTATTTGCATTTTACTGATGGATAAGAATGCTGAACATTTTCTCTGTTTAGATCTATACTCCATTTTAAAATTAGATTATTTTCTTTGTTCATGTCCAGTTTCTTGAGTTCTTTATGTATTTTGGATATCAGTCCTCTGTCAGATATAGGGTTAACAAAATCTTTTATCATTCTATGGGGTGCTGTTTTGTCCAATTAATTAATAGTATTCTGTGCCTTACAGAAAATGTTTTATGAGGTCCCATTTATTAATTGGTGATCTTAGTGCCTGTGCTATTGGCATTCTGGTCAGGAAGTTGTCTCCTGTGTCAATGCATTCAAAGCTATTCCATACTTTTTCTTCTATCAGATTCGGTTTTGATTTTAAATTGAGGTCTTTGATTCACTTGGACTTGAAGTTTTTTTTTTGTTCATTTGTGCATTTATTTGTTTTTTAATTTTTATTAGCTATTTATTTATTTACATCTCAAATGTTAGTCCTCTTCCCAGTTTCCTGTCTACAAACCCTCTATCACTTCCCTGTAACCCTGCCTCTGTGAGAATGTTCTTCCACCTTCCCAGCCATTCCTGTCTCAGAATTTTTTGTGTAGTCTTGGTTGTCCTGGACCTTGTCTTCCAATAAGTACTTCTATTTCTTTAGAGGTTAAGGTTTATTTAAATTGTTTATCTGATATTGATTTAAGTTTGGTAAGTGATAGCTATTGCAAAAGTTGTCCATTTCTTTTAGATATTTCAATTTTGCGGAGTTTGAGTTTTTGAAGTGTTACCTAGTGAATTTTTGGATTTCCTTGGTATTTGCTTTTATGTATCCCTTTTGGTTTATGATTTTGCTAATTTGTATATGTTGTCTCTGTCTTTTATTTATTTTAAATAAGGGTTTGTCTATCTTGTTGATTTTTTTCTCAAAGAACCAACTCTTTGTTTCATTGTTTTGTTGTGTTGTTCTCTTTGTTTATTTGATTTCAGCCCCTAGTTTGATTAATTCCTACCTACTACTCCTTTTGGGTTTGTTTGATTTGTTTGTTCTAGAGCTCTCAGGTATGGTGTTTAAATGCTAGGATTCAATCTCTCCAATTTCCTGATGAAGGTACTTAGTGCTATGAACTTTTAGCATCACTTTCATCATTTCCTATAAGTTTGGGTATTTCTGCCTTGACTAGTGTTATTCCATAGAGAGTTGTTTAGTTTCTTTGCATTTGTAGGCTTTCTGTTGTTTCTGATTTTGTTGAGATCCAGCTTGAATCTGTGGTACTATGATAGTATGCATGGGATTAGTTTAGATTTTTTTTTTTTGTGAAGTTCCAAGAAGAAGGTATATTTGTTTAAGTGAAATGTTCTTAGGTAAGGTCCATTTGATTTATAACCTCTGTTATATTTATAAGCACTTGATTTGTAACCTCTACTAGTTTTGGTGTTTCTCTGTTAAATTTTTGTTTGGATGACTTGTCTATTGATGAGAGTAGGATATTTAAGTTTCCTACTTCTAATGTATGATGGTCAGTGTCTAATTTAAGCTTTAGTATGTTTCATTTTACAAATGTGGATACCTTTGCATTTAAGCTATAGATGTTAAGAAGTGAAATACCATCTTGTTGGATTTTTCTTCTTTGATGAGTATAAAATGCCTTTTCCAATCTCTTTTATTTAATTCTGGTTAATAGCTAATAGCTACAACAGTGTGCTTCTTGGGTCCATTTGCTGGAAAGTCATTTTCCAACTTTTCATTCTGAAGTGATGACTATCCTTGATGGTGAGATGTTTTTCTTCTATGCAGCAGAAGGATGAAAGCTGTATTTTACGCATTCTGTCATCCTATATCTTCTTATTGAAGGAATTGAGTCCATTGATATTTGAGACTGTTGAGATTATTGTGTTGGATGGGGACTTTCCTTTTTGGTACAACATATTTGGTATTCAGTAAGCTTCTTGTACCTTTATAAACATCTCCTTCTTTAGGTTAGAAAAATTTCTTCTATGCCTTTTTGAAAATATTTTCTGGGCTTGTGAACAGGAAATCTACTTTTTTTATTCCTATTATTCTTAGTTTTGTTTCTTTCATAGGGTTCTATATTTCTTGGGTGTCTCTTGTGAGGAACTTTTTAGATTTAATATTTTCTTTGGAAGATTTACTAATTTCTTCTGTTGTATCTTCTATGCCTGAGATTTTCCTTTCATCTCTTGTATTCTGTTGGTAATGCTTAACTCTGTAGTTCCTGGTCAGGCACCTAGATTCTTGCATTTCTCATATTTCCTCATTTTGTGTTTTCTTTATTGCTTCTATTCCCATTTCCAGGTCTTGAGCAGTTTTATTCATTTCCTTCCCTATTTTTTTTTTTTTTTTTGGTGTGGTTTCCTAGATTTCTTTAAAGTATTTGCTCATTTCCTCCTTAAGGGTCTTTATTATCTTCATATGATTATATTTAAAGTCATTTTCTTTTGCTTCAGCCTGTTAAAATATCCAGAGTTGCTGTACTATGATATCTGGACTTTGGTGGTATCACACTGCCCTGATTGTGGTTGATTGTGTTCTTTGGCCTCTAGTTATCTGCTGTATGGATTATTATAGGTTTATGTGCTGATTTCTGACTTTATTTTTGTTATATAGACTTTTTTTTTTACATTTTGTTTTCCTTTTGGTCCTCTGGAATAAGTGGTCTATTGTTCTGGTGACCAGTAAGTCTTCAAATCCAGTAATGTGTCTCCATTGAGCTTTTGATGCCTGTGTGATCTCTCTTGTTTTGATTGCTTGGATTGTCTCTGGAGTTCTAGGGTTCTGGGAACTGGCTTTGTCTCTCGGGTTCTTGATACTGGTGTGGCTTCTGGGGTTCCAGGCACCTCGGTTTCCTGGGGTTCTTGTACCAGCATGGCATCAGGCAGTCTTCTGTTCAGGTTGTGGGCCTAGATTTGAAGCCCAGGGAAAGAGATTTACCATATGTTTATCTATATTAGTGATATATAATTTTAATCATTGTAAACTCTAATCAATCTTACTGTCCAGTAGAACAAATTTCTCCTTACTATAATATCTTTTCTCATTCAGATTCATTGCATGAAACTTAAAAGAAAATTTGCTTGTTGTCAGTTCATTTTTCCTCCCACCCTATGGGTTCTGAGGATTGAGGTCCTCAGACATGGCATCCAATGTTTTTTCCTGTTAAACCATCTCTCTAGACTCAGGACTTTATTTATTTATTTATTTTTAGAAATTGAGCAACTCGTTTGCCAATATAGTATATCTCTTATTAATATAAGTAACTTAATTGACAGTGAATTGAATTTGAAAAGTATTTTGTATAAATCTGATGTCTTTAGAATTGCATTGAATTTTTCTTTTAAAAATCTAGCATTATAAAATTAAAAGAGAGCAGAGAGGAACAATGGAGAGGTTTGAATGGAATATAGCAATAGAGAGATGTTTAAGTAAAATACTATCTTAAAAATAAGCAAAAGAAAAGATGGGGCATATTACATACTTCAGTTAGGGAGTCTAGTCATAACTGTCAGCAAATGTTCACAGTTTCTTTATAGAAAATGTACATGGTTCTTTGGCTTATCTTTAGGAGTAATATAGGTCTTATTTTAAGAGCATTGTGAATAGGACTATTTCTCTTAAGCATGTGCTTTATCCTTTGAGCTGTCTTGAAGGCTTTGGTGTTGTTGGATGATGGGAAGATTTCTGTGATACTAGTCCCTTTTGGGTAGGTACTGTGTCAAGCTTGCTATTCACGGTTCAAGCATTGGATTTCATCATTTCTCTCTCTCTTTTCTCTCAACTTCAGAGGGAAATATGTGAAAATTTGTATGTTCATGGCTTTATTTTTAATTTAATATCGATACTTTATTTTCATCATTTTTTACAAAACAGAACAAAACAAAAAAAAGCAAGTATTAAATTCCAGCCAAGCGTGTACAATTTCTGTGCCCTTCATAATTATGACACTGACATCTTATGCAAATAATAAACACAGGCAGATTTCCCTGCTGACCACAGGCATTCAGGTGTCTTGTCTGGGAGTGATTTTGAAAAATAACTTTTTATTGTACCAGTTGATTTTTCCAAGAAGTGATTTTATCTGTTAGACCAAATAAAATATTTTATATTTTAATTTTTTTAAAAAAGCATTAAGCTGTAACACATAAAGAGTAGTTGTTTTATTTGTGGGAGTTCAAGGCAGCAAAGTTAAGCTTTATTTGTGTGCCATAAATATGAAATGTCCCAAGGTACAAGTGGTATTAGCACACCTGTTCTTTGACTTTAGTGATTTTTTTCAGAAAAATTCCTTTGTTTATTCCCCTTAGTTTTTTATTTGAAAAAGATGATTTTTCTGTAGACTGTTTTAATTATGAAGGGCTGAAATTGGGACATTTTGATGTATGTTTATAATGCATTTTGAACACATTTTCTTTCCATTTTTATTCCCCTGCTCTACTTACTATTAACCCTCTCAATACTCCCCTACATTCCCCAGTTCTGCACATGCAAACACACAACTCTTACCACAACGGAGCTAAGCAATCATTTATTCTGCAGCCAAATATGAATGACCATGACCTGGGAACACAGATTTAGGTTACCCTAAATTCCATGTACCCATGCAAAAGCAAATTCTATGATTTTTAAAATAGTTTCAGAATAAAGAAAGTTGTAAGTCAAGATACTTTTCCACATTGGTAAAAATATAAGAAAGGGTAATTACAGAAGAAAAACTTTGCTATAGACCTTACACATTGTTGGTCGGCATTTTTAGCTCCTTGGTTGTTGGAAACTAGGGTCTTGTTAAATTAATATATCACAAAATGCTTTTTCTGTTAGATACAGAATCATAGGTCCTCAAAAAGGTAGGCAAGGGAATGTCTATTAGACAGCTAAAGATAGACAAAGATAAATCGTAACCAACCCCTGGAAAACTCCATTCTGAACTCTCTATACTTATCAAAGTTTTAGTCAGCCAGCCTCACAGAAGAGTTCACTTTGAAGATGCAGATGACTTCAGCAAAATTTTGTTCACATGCATTTTTCTTTCAATGTGCCCAACTAGCCACATGAGTTAGAAAATATAGATCTGTCTGGTTCCTAAATCCATGAGTTTTCCTACAATAGTACAGTAACTTTTTAATGAGTTTATTGAATAGCTATAATTTCTTATTACATACTTAATGAGAACCCAGCAAAACAATTACTAAGAGCTTGCTTGAATATAATTACTTTTAATAATGTTTTGTTATTTAGATTTTCAGCAAGAAATACAAATCAGTATATTTGTTTCTTCCTCTCTCTTCCTCCCTCCCTCCCTCATTTCTTTCTTTTCCTTACTCTTAGTAGAGGTTAACTTCAAATTCATTATGTAGATAAAGATTACCTTTACATTTTTATTCTCCTGTCTTAACCTCCCAGATGGAGAAAATTATAGATATGTATCACCACACTAGTTTTATAAGGAAGGATGGATGAAACATGGTTCTTCATGTGTACAAGGTGAGTACTTTATCATCCTATAATGTATTCAATTTAAGGAGGCTCCATGAATTTTTCTGTTACCTGTCAGTTGAACTCAGGATAATATTGTATTAGAAGGCATTTGATAAATAATTTTTATATAACATTATGCTTTTCTTGAGACTTGAATTTAATGATGTATAATGTACTATAAACTCAAGAGATGATATTGTTAGCTAAGAGGAAATATGATACTAGACATTCAGGAAAATTTAGGGTTAAAGTGATAGGTGGTACCCACATGGAAGTATGTTAACATCAAATGCTTGAGATATCTCAGGTAATGAAATCTGTGGGGATACATTGCCATTTGTCAGGTATTACTTTGTATCAAGTGGTTAACAAGATGGTTTCTGTCTTGGAGTAAGCAAAACTTCAACCTAAAAGTGATTCTGTGACTTGCACACTAGAGCTTTGCCTGAGGCATTGAAGAAACAATGAGAGAACTCATTCATGGTGCTTTGGTGTCTTTAGAAGACACAGTCAGGAGAGGAGAGAAAGAGAACATGGTAAAGAAAAGAAACTCCTCCTGCTACTTGGGAAAAACCCTTGCTTCAGCTCTTTAGACACAAATGGATCATAAGGCTTGATTTTTTTGGTTGATGTTAAAATTGACCTGCAGACTGTGAAAGAGCTCGTCCAAACAGTTACAAGTAATTGAATATACCATGTCAAGCAAAGGATCCATCTCTTAGGAACTCATCTGACAATGAGGTTTTCGTTTATATTCCTTTGATGGAAATGGCTTCACAAAGTGACAGCTACAGATTACACTGTACACTCTGAGTATTGAAGTTGTGACTATTTAAGTGAATGCTCTGTGATTTTTTAAGATTTGGAAAAATGACTTGACATTGTTTTAACAAAACTACTCTTTCCAATTAAACTTATGTGAGCAGGGAGACTCTGGAGGGATTTTCTGAACTGAAGGGGTATGTTGCTAAAAATCGATTTTAAGGATGCTGGTTCTCATCCAGTTGTGTTTCTAATGGTATAAACATTGTACAAAGATGTAGGCATATTTATAAAGCATTTAGGTTTTTGAACAAATAAAAATAAAGAAAAAAATTCAATGCAATTATAAAACTTCATTCTATGCTACATGTTCAAGGTAAAATTTACAGTTAAGCAAGAACATCTGGGTATGACTTCTGATTTTAATATGTTTATCTCATATATGATTTAAGTTGTACTCTTCTTTATAACCCATGTTTGTATGATTATCTGAGGCATATCAAATCAAAATTAAAATTTGTTTTCAGATCTTTTATACAAGTTTTTATATACAAGACAATCATATTATATAGGAGTATCAGAGGCAGCCCGCTAAGTCATGCTCTAGACTCTCTTGGAAGCTTACAAAGCCACGAAGAGGTGTTACTTATTTACTTAATGAATTTTCATGACTGTGTTTATATATTGAGCAGTTTTATTTCTTTCAATTCTTCGTTTTCTTATTCTTTAAATACCTTCCTAAATGATTTGTTGAATTAGAAACTCTAGCCTTAGAGCTTTGCTTGAGAAAATGATAAGAACCAAGTTGGCTTTCCCCTCTCAATTCCTTTAAACTGATGACCAATAGCGGATGTTGGCTGGTTTCTCTGGATGCGCATGGCCTGATTATTGTGTTTGCCATGACAGTGGCCATTGGCTGTGACTGTTCACTTCTTCATTCATGTTTCCTTAGAATTGCTAAAATTGTTGGTGTTCTTTTCCACAATGCTGCACATTCTAAGTAACTGGAAGCAAGAAGAGGCAAATGTAAACAAGTCATTCGTTCCTAGCCAAGGCAAACGTACTTCAACACTGTTGTTTAGACATTTTTGTATACAAGCAACAATGTTCTTAATATTGTCAAGGTGACATCTGTTGTAGTTGTCAAAGTTTACTGTACTTCATGGCCATTGTTATTGATAATTGTAGCTTTCTTAATTTTGTTGTAAAAAAATCCTTCAGAGCACCTGTTCTAAACACTGTATTTATTATACTAAGTGGATTGTAGATACTCAGTAAGTGTCATTTGAGATCATATTTTTAGAATAGTTGAAATGAAACCCAATAGTTTAGTAATGTGTGGTGATCATGCTAGACTGGATTGTATTGTGGGTAAATCTTTGTGATTTTAATACATGGCTTATATCTTCCTCTTTACTCTTATTGACAAGGCTCTGTACCTGGGGGGATGAAGGCTTCCTACTACATAGTGCTACTATGTAGAATGGCATTGTCCATTCACACTAGATAATCATTCATAGAATTTTCTGAATTAATTTTTTTTTTTTTTTTTTTTTTTTTTGGCCAGAGCCAGTCTTTTCCTACACGCAAAGAGATGGACATGTTGAGGAATGAATACAATACTTGATGGATGTTAGTATTGTTGTTACAACATGATAAGTAAACTAGATGATGCCACTGCAAAGTTTACTAAAATTGAGGGATATAAATTCTAGAATAGCTGTTAGATATTTTATGTAAATTTTCATAATGAAAATTAACTTAATTTCTAGGAATACCATAGGTAGGATGCTAAGATCTCCTAAACATCCTCAAAGTGGCAAAATTCTGTTTATTTATCTTGTGCATGTGCACACGTGCATGCACACACATGCAGATGTGTGTGTGTGTCTGTCTGTCTGTCAGTCTGTATATCTGTCTATCTATCTATCTATCTATCTATCTATCTATCTATCTATCTATCCATCCATCCATCCATCCATCCATCCATCCATCCATCTATCTAGCATCTATCTATCTATGCCAAAAGTCAGTCTTGGGTGTTATTTCACAGGAGCTGACTACCTTATTTATTGAGACAGGGTTTCTAATTGGCCTGGAGCTTGCTGGATAGGGTAGGCTTGCTGGCCAAGAAGTCCCTAGGTATCTGACTATTTCTGGATGACAGGGGTACGTTCTGGGGATTGAACTTGGGTCTTTCTGCTTATGTTGCAGGTACTTTACCAACTAAGCCTCAAGTGTGATTTGAGTATCATTGGCTGATAGCACTATGTGAGCAAAGAGCTTTCATACAATGTTGTAGATCCTAGTACTGAGCTGGTACTTCGAAGGTCAGAACTATTGTTATTTAAGGGATGGCTATTTTCTACTCAGAAATTAGGGCCTCCAGAATATATTTCCAGGTGTGAATCACTTTGCCTACTCTGTCAAAGATAATTGTGTTACCCTTCACATTGATGATTGTCCTGGGGCCCTAGTCCTGCTATTTCCAAGGATAAAGTCACATATTCCTAGACCTAGACATCCTTGCATTGATTAGACAAAGGCTTTCCATTATTAATGAGAAACTTTTACTATCCAATGAGATATACTATACTTTCTACTTCCCATGGTTATGAGAAGGTGGGAGATTCAGAGATTGCTACCTCTAATCAGAATCTCTTGAGTGTGCACATGTAAGTTATTTTATACATTATTTTCACATTTTCCAATATGATTCATAAACCTTTGGACATAAACAAGGAACAAAGTCATTTGCCCAAGAAATGCTCGTTAAGATGTAAGGGTATGAAAAGCGTGAGAATAGCTGATATATATTTCATATAATGCTTTTATACTTCTCAAGTGAGTGTTCAATAATGTAAGATTTCCACAGAAACAATACTCAGACACTGAAATTCACACATATTGTACAGGAATGGGAAGTCCTCTTTCATTTGTTTACCTGGAAAAACTTATCTATTCTACAACAAATAGTGAAAAATATCTATTTTTCTTTAGTGCCATTGTGTAGATTTGATCTTGGCCTTTTCTCCAATGTACCACTATTACCCTATGGCACATGATTATAGCACTCATTACACTACAATGGTATACTACTTTTTCCCTATTAAATGTCCTAAAGGTAAAGGATCCCATGACCCCCTCCCCCAATTTATTCACTTTACAGCCTGATCACAGCCCCTGATCTCCTCCTAGTTACATCCTCACACTGCCTCTTTCATTCTTCTATCTCCTTTTACTCAGAAAAGAGGCAACCCCTCATGGGTACCAAATTATCGTGGTATATTAAGTCACAGCAGGACTAAGTACATTGTCTCCCACTGAGTACAGATAAAGCAGTCCAGTTATGGGAAATGGGTCCAAATGTAGGTGCCAGAGTCAGAGACAGCTCCTGCTCTAATTGTTAGGGGACCCACATAAAGAACAAGCTGCACATCCGCTGTCTGTGTAGTGTACCTAGTTTCAGCTCGTGCATGTTCTTTGGTTGTTAGTTCTGTCTCTGTGAGCCCCTATGGACCCAGGTTAATTTACTCTGCAAGTCTTTTTGTAGTGTCCTTATCCCTCTGGATTCCTCAGTTCTAGCAGCCACTCTTCTCTAAGATTCTCCAAGCTCTGCCTACTATTTGGCTGTGGGTGTCTGCATCTGTTTCCATCAGCTGCTGGATGAAGCCTCTCAGGAGACAGTTATGCTAAGCTCCTGTCTGCAAGCATAACAGAGTATAATTAATAGTATCAGAGGTTGGCTCTCTCCCATGGGGTAGGTCTCAAGTTCAGCCAGTCATTGGTTGGTCATTTTCTCAATCTGTGTTCGATCTTTATCTCAGCACTTCTTGTAAGGAGGACAGATTTTGAAGACGATGGTTTTGTGAGTGGGTTGATGTCCCCCTCCCTCCCTGGCTACACGTGGTGGCCTCTTCTTGCTATATATCTACCACTGGTAGAGGTCTCAGCTAGGGTCACTACCATAGACTTTGGAAAGCTTTCCCCATCCCAGAGATGCCCCTCACCGCTGATTTCTCTTCTGAATCCCCGCCTTTCCCCTTCTACACTCCTGATCCCCACCTCGTTCCCCTACTTATTCCTCTCTCATCCAGATCTTTCTCCTCAATTACTTCAGACGTTTATTTTTATTTTCCCTTATGAGTGAGATTCAAGCATTTTCCCTTGGATCTTCTTGGTTACTTAGCATCATTGGTTCTGTGTTTATAGCCTGGTTATTCTGTACTTCATGGCTAAAGTCTATTTATAAATAAGTATATACCATGAGTGTTGATCAGGCTCTGGGTTATCTCAATCAGGATGATATTTTTTATTTCCATCTATTTTCCTTCAAATTTCATGAAGTTTAAACATGGCTGAATAATAATATTGCATTGTATAAACATGCCACATTTTTTTATTCATTATTTGGTTGAGGAACATCTAGGTTGTTTCCATTTTCTGGCTAGTATGAACATAGTTGAGCAAGTCTTTGTAGTGTGGTGGGCATATTTTGTGTATATGCCCAGGAGTAATATAGCTGGATCTTGAGGCAGGACTATTCCAAATTTTCTGAGAAACTACCAGGTTGATTTTTCACATTGATTGTACTAGTTTGCACTCCCATCAGCAATTGAGAAGTGTTTCTCTTGCTCCACATCTTTGCCAACATGTGCTGTCCCTTGAGTTTTTGATCTTAGCCATTTTGATAGATGCAAGATGGACCCTCAGAGACCTTTTGGTTTACATTTCCCTGATGACTAAGGACACTGAACATTCTATGAAGCCACAGTCACCCTGATACCTAAACCACATAAAGACTCAACAGAAAAAGAATTTCAAACCAAATTTTCTTACAAACATTGATGCACAGATACTCAATAAAATGCTCCCAAACTCAATTCAAGAACACATTAAAAAATATCAAGAAGGCTTTATCCCAGGAATGCAGGGATGGTTCAACATACAAAGCCCATTAATGTAATTCCCAAACTCAAAGAACAAAAAACTCATGATCTTCTGATTAGAGGATGAAAATACTTTGACAGTATTCAATATCCTTTCATGTTAAAAGTATTGAAGAGATTAGAGATATAAGGTAATACATAAGCAAAATAAAGGCAACATCCAGCAAGGTGATAGCCAGCATCAAATGAAATGGTGAGAAACTTAATGTAATTCTACTAAACTCAGGGACAAAACAAAACATTTTACTCTCTCCCTATCTATTCATTATAGTACTTGAAGTTCTAAGTAGAGCAATGAGCCTACTAAAGGAGATCAAGTGAATACAAACTCAAAATGAAGAAGTCAAAGTACTGCTGTTTGCAGATATGATAGTATGCACAGGGATCCCCTAAAATTCTACCGGGGAACTCCTACAGCTGATAATATCCTTTAGAAAAGTGGATGGATACAAAATGGACTAAAAACAATTAGTAGTCCTCCTTTATACAAATGATAAAGAGGCTGAGAAAGAAATTAGAGAATTGACACCCTTAACAATAGCCACAAATAATACAAAATATCTTGGTGTAAATCTAACCAAGCAAGTGAAAGAACTGTATGACAATAACTTCAATCTCTGAAGAAAGAATTTAAAGAAGATCTCAGATGATGGAAAGCTCTCCTGTGCTCATAGATCAGTAGGATTATCATATTAAAAATGTCCATCTTACAAAAGAGCAATCAACACTTTTAATGCAATCCCATTAAAATTTCAACCCAGTTCTTCACAGACCTTGAAAAAAATGATTCTCAATTTTATATGGAAAAACAAAAAAACCCAGGATATTTAAAACAATCTTGTGCAATAAGAGACCTTCCGGTGGTTTCAAGCTATACTACAGAGTAATAGTGATTAAAAACACACAGTATTAGCATAAAAAAGACAGGTTGACCAATGAAACTAGTCAAAGACCCAAAAAACAATCCCACACAACTTCTTTGACAAAGATGCCAAAACCATTCACAGAATAAAAGAAAACACCTTCTACAAATGGTCTAACTGGATGCCTGCATGTAGAAGAATGCAAATGGATTCATATTTATCACCTTTCACAAAACTCAAGTTCAAGTGGATCAAAGACATCAACATAAAACTGGAAACACTAAATCTATTAGAAGAGAAAATAGGGAATAGCCTTGAACTCAGTAGTATAGGAGACAACTTCCTGAACAGAACATCAAGGGCCCAGGCATCAAGATAAAGAACTAATTAATCAGAGTTTATAAATCTGAAAAGCTTTTGTAAGACAAAGAATGCTGTCAATAAGACAAAATGACAGTCTACAAAATGGGGAAAGATCTTTAACAACCCTACATATGACAGAGGGGTAATATCCAAAATATGTACAGAACTCAAGAAATTAAACACCAACAAACAAAATAACCCAGTTAAAAATGGGATACAGAGTTCAACAGAGGCATTTCAACACAGGACTTTCTAATATCCAAGAAACAATTGAAAAAGTATTCAAAAATTCCAGTGTTTTTTACATATGCATATAGACACACTTTGATGCCTTTATATGATAGCTGCTTTAAATAATATCTTCATCCTGGAAAACATAAGGAATTACCTAATATTTTCCAGGAAAGTATTTTTTAAATGTTAACTTAGGTATCAGTGTGAAAGAGGAGAAAACAATGACATGTTTGTTTATTTCTTTTTATGGGTGTACTGGCTGGTTTTTTGTCAACTTGAAACAAGCTGGAGTTATCACAGAGAAAGAAGCCTCAGTTGAGGAAATGCCTCCATGAGATCCAGCTGTAAGGCATTTTTTCAACTAGTTATCAGGGGAGGGGGGAGGGCCCAGCCCATTGTGGGTGGTGCCATCCTTGGGCTGGTAGACCTGGGTTCTATAAGAAAGCAAGCTGAGCAAGCCAGGGGAAGCAAAGCCAGTAAGCAACATCCCTCCATGGCCTCTGCATCAGCTCCTGCTTCCTGACCTGCCTGAGTTCCAGTCCTGACTTCCTTTGGTGATGAACAGCAATGTGGAAGTATGAGCTGAATAAACCCTTTCCTCCCCAACTTGCTTCTTGGTCATGATATTTGTGCAGGAATAGAAGCCCTGACTAAGACAATGGGGTTGCTTTTTTAAAACAAGGTTTATCTATGAATTCTAGGTAGGTGTAAAATTTGCTATCCAGTTCAACATACTATTCTATGTCTCAATCTTCTGGGTTTTTGGATTGTAGGCATAAGACAGCAAATACATATTTATTTAGCCTTTCAAATACTTTAGTATCTCACTTTTGCTTAAGCTGCCCAAGAATTTACTATGTAGTTCATGCTGGCCTAAAACTCTCAGTGTTGTGATTATAGGTATTAAAAATTTAAGAAAACTTGTTTCTTCAACCTCCTGACTATTTAAGTCCTCAGAGACAAAAAATGAGACATAAATATTGTTAGGAAAAAGATGAAGAGAGTGAGAGGGGATATGCTCCTTGGAGGTGCAGCAAGGCATGGGGGTAAAAGGGATGCTTCTGGGAGAATCCTTTCCCCCTGAGGGATCAGCCACATGACCTTATAGTACAGAATAGGGTTTATTCAGGGCATTATTAGGGGGGTTATGAGGGTTAAAGGGGCAGAGAAAGAGAGAGAGAGAGAGAGAGAGAGAGAGAGAGAGAGAGAGAGAGAGAGATAGAGAGAGAGAGAGAGAGAGAGAAGGCAAGCAGCCTTCTTTATAGGACCAGGTTATTGTGGGGCAGAGCATACCTGGCTGTTATTAGGTATCTGTGGGGTGGTATACCTGGCTGTTTCTAGGTAACTGTGGGGTGGGGTTTATAGAATCCCAACAAAGATGACTAGAAGTTGAGGAAAGGCCATACTTATAAGATACATCAGAGGCTAAATGGACATATCATGCTAGAAATGTTCATAGTATGGAGGAAGAGAAGGAAGAGGAATTAGACTGATTTTATGATGTCTAGCTTGAACACATAATTAGGTGGTGATGCTATTGAGATGGAAAATGCTAGAATAGCAGGGTTAGGAAAGATGAACAGGTGTCAAGAGGGAGATAATTCAGAATGAGACCAAAGTATAAAGACATACACATACCGTGGTGAAGCCTATCTGTTTATACATAGGCTTTTTAACCTAAAAACCTTTCTGGTAAATGAGGTAGTAACCATCAGGATACAGGTGGTTCTCTCTGCTGAAGGAGGTGTAGTAAAGGTGCTCTGTAGTAGAACGAGGGTCACAGTGGAACTGGCAGAGCCCTGTGATGCCTTCTTCCCTTGGGAAGTCAACAAGAGAGAAATGAACCAAGATACATAAGTTATATGATGAATACTCTTTAAGTTTCTCCCGGAGCGAGTTTGACACAGAGTCTAATGTATAGCTTATAATTGTGAATTCATAAAAAAGAACATACAAATGCATGTGATGGTTTTATTTCAATAAAGCTTTATTTAAAGTTAATTTCATTACAAAATAATAATTTTGGACTTAATTAAAGGTGATTGGTAGTTTTTTTACCCATGATGCAATTCCATTATTCCAATGTCTTTTCTGGGGGCTGGGTTACAAAACAACAGGAATATGTTTAAACTTCGTCAATAATTTTTTACCTAACAATTATTTAACAATTAGCATACTAAACAGGTAACCTTTCATTGATCAAGAACGTTAGTATTCTTGACAAGACTTTATTTATGTTTTTCCTATCACCAGGGTCACAAGTAAAGAAATGCAAGAAACATGTTGCCCATGACAACAAGTTCTCATCACATTATCTGCTTTGAGCAAGATAAACTTGCTGTTTTGATTTTTTTGCAGATAAATTTGGGGCATATGAGAAATATACTTGCTCAAAGCAAGAAGATGAGTAATGAAGCCACATATTATTTTATTAGAAAATTCCTTATGGAGATAAATCAAATCAGAGGTTGTGGGATAATTTAAAAACAACACAAAACCAATACTTCAAAGGTTTTATGACTACGAGTGCAGTGATGAAACACCTGGTACATCTGTACAGAAGAAAATAAATAAGACAAGTACCCTGTTTCACTCTGTTTCAGTTGTGTACAGCACCAAGGTTCATGGGATTGAAAGCCTGTTCTTCAGGGTGGTGGCTTGGGGATAGAAGTAGGGTCTACACTGGCTTGTTCCTCTGCTATAGTGGATAACTTCACATTTTTGCTGTCAGACAGCAGTAGTTGGATTTAGTTAGTTATCAACAAAAAGACATGAAGTTAGGAAGGAGATTTACTGGGGAGGACATGGAGTGAGTTAGAGGAAGCATTCTGGGGTAGATATGATCATATTTCATTCTATATATGTTTGCAGTTCTCAAAAATAAGAAAACAAATAGTCACACAGGTAGTCCTGATGTAACTCTTGAGTTTCCATGAGAAGATTGCTAACATAGGGGGAAGCCTGGCTCATCTCATTCTTTCTGCTCCTCCATTGAGATTACTCAATGGCTCTTGTATATTCTCTGCCACTTCTGTGGTGATGCAACCTAAGGCCAGCCCTTGCCAAGTCTTAGCTATGGCGTTTGGACTTTAGTGTGAAGACTACAAGTTAAGTAATTTTTTTTTCACTTCCCAAGTTTCCCGTGTTGACAATTTCTTTATTCAGTGGAAAGCTGACTAATATGGTAAGAAACACAGACTCCAAACAAAATTTGAAGCTAAAGACAAAAACTAAAGTCTTGATTTTACCAAGACTCTTAAGCCAATTGCTTAAGAATTAAAAAAAGAGAGACCGGAAATAGACTTTCACATAGTATTGACGCTGTCAGTAAGTGTCATTGTGATCTCTTTCATTGTTTTTCTTGAAGTGTAAGTTGTCCATTGACACTGGAGTTTCCAAATAGATTTGCTTGTACTGATCTTGTCATCACTACAGATGGACAATTCCCACGTTCATTTAATTAGCACAAAAGTTTCAGATAGTACTGACTTCTGGAGGCCTACTGAGTTCATTTATAAAGGCTACAAATGTAATTCTCAAAGTCCTTACCCAGAACCTCATGTAATCCTTAGGTAGCTAGAAGGCTATGCCCCACCTAGCAGAATGCTTCTGCCTCATCCCTCCCCCAGAGACGGAACTGGCGATATTGTATACTGCAGCCTTGTACTGTATCAGCAAGATGGAGCAGATTCCGTAACTTGAGCTTCAGCTGATGCTTGTGATAATTCAGAAACATACACCTTCTACTCTCTGTAATTTGGGTATTGCTATCTTGCAAGCTGCCTGAGAGGTTAGATGATAGTGAAATTAAGTCTCCTAAGCAATGTGTGTGCGTTGTCAGTTTCTTTGGAAGCTGACTTCAGGATTCCTGAATTTGCAACTGCCAGTGAGTTAAATCAAGATAGGAGCCAGTCCTTTAAAAAGAGTCTTATGAAGGAGCAAGTCCCTGGCTGTGGTAAACAGATACTGGACTCCCAGGAAATTTTAAGTATTAGAAGGCTCTAGGTATAGTTGCTGCTTATAAATATTTCAAATTTGATTTTAGCTACAATGTAACTTCATGCTTTTTCCACTTACAAAGTTAATTTAATTCACTATGCTTAAAAATGTATTTTCTAATAATAGGCATGAATTGGTCACTATAATAGTTTGATGGGTTCCTTTCTTTTCTTCTGCTTCTGTGATTAAATTTCTTTGTTTATAAAATATTAAAGAAAGCATATATTTTATTTAGGTACCCTAGTAACACATAGTTTCATTCTGTTGAAAATTTAAATTTCAAATATGAAAATACAATTTTTGTGTAATATGAAATTTCTGGGTGGGTACATGCTTTTCATTATATTTTTACTTTCCTATTGCCTTATAAATACTTATTACTTGGGTGCTTTGGTCTTTATATATTTAAGGAACAAAATGGAGTTTAAAGATGCATGGTTCTGACCTGGATATTTATTACCACAATAAGGATAATATTGTAGAGGATTTTTAATCCAGCAACATGTCTGCTCTGGCAAGGTTCACATCCAAAGACCCAGGTCTCTGTGATCTGGCTAGAATGCAGACACACCTTCAGTAAGCACAAACTCATTCCAAACAATGTAGGTAAGCTTAGTTCGTAGAAGGAAGCAGCCATGTTTGAAAGTGAGGTTCAGGCAAAGTGATGAAATGGGAAAAAAATTGACAGAATGAATTAGAAATAGGATATGCCCAACTTTCATGCAAGCAGCGCATGAAGGAGAAACTGTTTTAGAGCTGCACAGGGGGAGAGTCAGGTGGGAGTTCATTCCGTTAGAGGAAGGACAGAGGAATTCAGTTCGTGGAAACTCAATTCATGGAGTTTGGAGGCAGTTTTACTAGGGCAGTTTTTACAGAGACAGGTGCAGATAAAGACTGAACAAGCCAAAGAAAAGGAAGGAGTCAGATTAGAAGCTAATTTGAGTCAGTGAGCTTGGGGAGGAGTTTGAACCAGAACAGCTGATTTGAACCAGCCAGCCAGAGCTCAGAAATAACAAGAAAGGGTGAGTTTATTCAGCAGTAAGCCTCAAGACGACAATTCTCTCTGGTGGATAAAAGTTACTCTTACATAATTTCGTTCTTATTTGGAACCTGCCTATTCTTGAAGATAAACACCCTACACATCATGCTTTGATAACCAACGTAGCAAAAGCTTTTAAAAGCGCATTTTAAGTAATTAATTTATTTTGAATGAGGGCTAATTGGAGCAATCTAGAACTCAGCTGGAGCGGCTTGCTTAAGTCCGTATGTCACTGACCTCCTCGGCCCTCAACACTGAGAACACTTCGTTAGCTGTGGATCTGAGGAGCCCTATTTCTCACACAGGAGAAAAAAAAGACTAAAGATGGTGGCGGTGAATGCAAACGGGACTGAAGAAGGTAGAGCTTCAAGAAGATGGGCAGGTGGAACATTTCTGTAGGGCTGGAGATGCATGGGGGCTTGAAGAGGCAGCAAGTGATAACCCTAAAGATGAGCCTCAATCAACAATGCCCTGCAGGGGAAAGATAGAGGAAGCTTTCATGGAGGAAGAAAACATTAATTGTATAACAAAGAGTATGTCCTGTGCTTTATAGGCCAGGGGTCTTGCGATATATCACATTTTCTTTTCTACTGCCATGGAAGAATAATTGAGAATGGATGATTTATTTATCTATTCTTTTAATGGTTTTTTTTTACATTCCTTTCCCCTTTTTAATTGGATATATTTATTTACATTTTAAATGCTATCCACTTTTCTGGTTTCCCCTCCATAAACCCCCTATGCCATCCCCTCTAACCCTGCTTCTATGGGGGTGCCCACCTACCTACCTCGCCCCTCCTGCCTCCCTACCTTGACATTCCCCCACACTGGGGTATTGAGACTTGGCAGGACCAAGAGCTTCTCTGCACATTGAGTACCAATAAGGTCATCCTTTGCTACATATGCAGCTGGAGCCATGGGTCTCTACGTTTGTATTCTTTGGATAGTGGTTTAGTCCCTAGGAACTCTGGTTGGTTGATATTATTCTTAAGGAGTTGTAAACCCCATCAGCTCCAATCCTTTCTCTAACTCCTCCATTGGGAACCCTGTTTTCATTTCAGTGGTTGGCTGTGAGCATCAACATCTGTATTTGTCAGGCTCTGGCAAAGCATCTCAGGAGACAGCTATATCAGGCTTCTGACAGCAAGTACTTGGTATCAGCAATATTGTCTGGGTTTGGTTGCTCTATATGGCCTAGATCTCCAGATGGGGCAGTCACTGGATGGCCTGTGCTTTGGTCTCTGCTTCAAAATTTGTCTCCATAGTTTCTCCTTTTTATTTTTGTTCCCCTTATAAGAAGGACTGAAGCATCTGCACTTTGGTCTTCTTCTTGCGCTTCATGTGGTGTATGAATTGTATCCTGGGTAGTTTGGGCTTTTGGGTTAATATCAACTTATCATACCGTATGTGTTCTTTTGTGATTGAGTTACCTCACTCAGGATGATATTTTCTAGTTCCATCCATTTGTATGAGAATTTTATAAAGCCATTTTTTTAGTAGCCGAGTAGTACTTTATTGTGTAAATACCACATTTTCTGTATCCATTCCTCTGTTGAAGGACATCTAAGTTCTTTCCAGTTTCTGGCTTTTATAAATAAGGCTGCTATGAACATAGTGGAGCATGTTTCCTTGTTAGATGTTGGAGCTTCTTTTGAGTATATGCCCAGGAGTGAAATAGCTGGGTCCTCAGGTCCAATACTATGTCCAATTTTCTGAGGAACCTCCAGACTAATTTCCAGAGGTGATGTGTCAGCTTACAATGCCACCAACAATGTAGAAGTGTTCCTCTTTCTCTACATCCTCATCAGCATCTGCTGTCATCTGAGTTTTTGATCTTATTCATTCTGACTGGTGTGAGGTAGAAACTCAGGGTTGTTTTTCTTTCTTTTGATTTACATTTACCTGATGATGAAGGATTCTGAACATTTCTTTAGGTGCTTCTTAGCCATTTGATATTCCTCAGTTGAGGATTATTTGTTTAGCTCTGTCCCCAGTTTTTAAATAAGATTATTTGATTCTCTGGGGTCTAATTTCTTGATTTCTTTGTATATATTGGATATTAGCCCCCTGTCAGATGTAGGGTTGGCAAAGATCATTTCCTGTTGTGTCAGTTGTTGTTTTGTTTTAATGACAGTGTTCTTTACCTTACAGAAGCTTTGCAATTTCATGAGGTCTCATTTATCTATTGTTGATCGTAAAGCATAGCCATTGGTGTTCTGTTCAGGAAATTTTCCCCAGTGCCCCTGTGTTCAAGGCTTTCCCCCACTTTCTTTTCTATCAGTTTGAGTGTATCTGGTTTTATGTGGTGGTCCTTGATTCACTTGGACTTGAGCTTTGCACAGGGGCAATAAGAATGGATTGATTTTCAAGCTTCTGCATGCTGACTGCTGGTTGGATGGCATCATTTGTTGGAAATAGTATCTTTTTTTTTTTTTTTTTTTTTGACTGGATGGTTTTAGCTCCTTTGTCAAAGACCAAGTGACCCTAGGAGTGTGGGTTCATTTCTGGATCTTCAATTCTATTCTATTGATCTATCTTTTTGTCTTTGTACAAATACCATGAAGTTTTTATCACTATTGCACTGTAATAAAGTTTGAGGTCAGGGATGGTGATGCCTCCAGAAGTTCTATTGTTGTTGAGAATATTTTTGCTATCCTGGGTTTTTTGTTATTCCAAATGAATTTACAAATTGCTCTTTCTAATTCTATGAAAAATTGAGTTGGAATTTTAGTGGGGACAGCATTAAATCTGTATATTGCATTTGGGAAGATGGCCATTTTTTACCATATCAATCCTGCCAATCCATGAGCATGGGAGATCTTTCCATCTTCTGAGATCTTCTTCAATTAATTTCTTCAGAGACTTGAAATTCTTGTCATACAGATCTTTGACTTGCTTATTTAGAACCACACCCGAGTATTTTATATTATTTGGGACTGTTGTGAAGGATGTCATTTTCCTAATTTCTTTCTCAACCTTTTTATCTTTTGAATAGAGGAAGGCTACTGATTTGTTTGAGTTAATTTTATATCCAGCCACTTTGCTAAAGTTGTTTATCAGCTGTAGGACTTCTCTGGCAGTATTTTTGTGGTCACTTGAGTATACTATCATATCGTCTGCCTGTCTATGACTCATGATCTCTTTTCTAGGTTTTCTATCTCCAGTGTTGTCTCCTTTTGTAATTTCTTTATTGTTTCTATTTCCATTTTATATCCTGGTTGGTTTTGTTCAATTCCTTCACCTGTTTTATTGTTTCTTCTTTAAGGGCTTATACCTGTTTACCTTTGTTGTCCTGTTTTTCTTGACCTTCTTACTGTCCTCTAACTTTATCATGAATGGTGATTTAAAATCAGATCTTGCATTTCCAGTGTGTTGGGGTATTCTAGACTTCCTGTGAGGAGGTAACTGGCTTCTGATCATGCCAAGTGACCTTAGTTCCTGTTTCTTAGGTTTTTGGACTTGCTTCTAGCCATCTATTTATTTCTGTTGTTAGCTGGTCTTGTTGATTCTGACAGTGGCTTGACCCTCTTTTAAGCCTGTGTGTCATCACTACGGGGGGACCAGCTCTCTCCCAGTGGGGGTCTGGGTAAAGAGACCTGTAGAACAGGGTCAGTTCCAGGTGTAAGCAGAAATCTGAAAGGATCCTGTCCCAGACTGCTGTTAGTTTCCTCTTTCCTGAGGGCTCTGGGTGGGTCCCTCAGAGCAGAAGTAGTGGTCTTATCCATGCTCTTAAGTGTTTCAGCACTTCTGGGGGACCAGCTCTTTCCCAGAGGGTTCTGGGTATAGAGAGCTATAGCACAGGGTCAGCTCCAGATGCAAGCAGAAACCCAGGATGGTTTATTTTATCTTTTCTTTTCTTCTTCTTCTTCTTCTTCTTCTTCTTCTTCTTCTTCTTCTTCTTCTTCTTCTTCTTCTTCTTCTTCTTCTTCTTCTTCTTCTTCTTCTTCTTCTTCTTCTTCTTCTTCTTTTAACATTTTTATTCTTTGGGAATTTCACATCATGCATACCAATTCCCTCAGCTCCCCATCCCCCTCTTATCAGTTCTTCTCTCTTGAAACATCTCCCCTAAAGAAAACAAAGAACACAACATAAATCCTAAAATAAAACATTTTATAGTGAAAGCTATAGTGCAACAATATGTCCCGAAGTATAACCCTATGTTTACACATATTTACTTTCAAATGTTCATGAGCTTCTGGTCTGCTTTGAGGCCCCTGGCTTCTGCTGCACTATCAATACTAGATTCTCACTGTTGTTGCCTCATCTCATGGAGACTTTGTAGATTTGCTTCTGTGGGCTCAACCCCTTCACTTGCTTTAACAGTTCACTGATGGGGTAGCTGTTGGGTTGGGCCAACTCAAAGCCCTTGATCGGGGCCTGGATGGTAGGTGAGTGACTGGGTTGCCATCCTGGCATGTCTCCTGTGCCTGCTTCACTAGGGCTAGCTCTCCCCTCTGCCTAGGCAAGGGAATGATTGGCTATTCTGCATCCATGCCAACAAGGGCCAGTCTCCAGCACCACTGCACAAGGGGTAGGGCCATGTCTTTTGCTCTATGATTTACACAAAGGGTTATAAGTACTAAGTTTGCATGGTGACCTCCTGTAATTTGACTGAGTCTCAGAAGGTAGAGACAGTACTCAGAGCAAGCTGGTGAGAAAGACTATTGCATATCTACAAGCATACTCTCTACATGAGTACACACACACACACACACACACACACACACACAGAGTTGAAACTGGAAGAACAAAGGTGTGAGGTTTATTTTTCTGGTTAATGGTTCTTACCACCCAGTGAGAGGCTTATGTTACTTCAACTCACAGCCAGGAATTTCAAAGAGGAGCAGGCATGCAAAATCACATAAAGCCCAGGTAAATAGAAAGATTTACATTCAAGAGAAGACATTAATTCTCTTAATGCACTAATCACTTCTTAAAATGCCATTTCCCATTTCCCAACACCATTACAAAAGCAATTACATTTCCACCTGAGTTTCGGAGAGGATGAACCCTATTCAAACCCAAGCAAGCTCAGGAGGGATGATTTGGCATTTGAGAATGAATAGCTCAAAACAAGGTGGTACTGCATTCAATCCAGATGGGTGAAAGAATAAATTCTTCCATTGGTAAAAACTATTATCAATTTTAATCTCTACATATTTACACTCTCGTAGCAATTAAGAATTCTCTTGTGCTCAGAATTTATGCTTTGCCCACCTGAGGGATTTTCTTTTCTTGCTTTCAACGTTGAGGGGAAAACCCATGGTCTTAGGAAAGCCAGGCCAAGCTCTGTCACTGAAAATATGAATGTATCTCTATTTCTCTCTGAGTACTAGTCTGTTTCTTTGGACGAGGTAATTGAAACTGTAAGGTAAGGAGATACATGTTTTTAGAGAATGCTTCTGTCAAACAGATGCAGAGAGCCTCATCCAAACATTGCACAGAGAGTTAGAAACCTTGGAACACACAGCTCTAAGGGAGATGTCCTTATCATATTCCTATGCTCAGAGTTCAGGGAACGCCACAGAAGAGGAAGGAAAACTATATGAACCAGAGGGGATGGAGAACTCCAGTAAAACAAGGCTCTCCGAGGAAACTGAGCAAAGCCATATGAAGTCACAAAGACTAAAACAACACACACAGGACCAACATGGGTCTGTAGCACATCCTTCTCTTATGTATTATGAGTTTCAGTTTACTATTTTTATGGGATTATCTGATTTTTGTACCTAATCTTAGGACTCTTTCCCTTCTTTTGGGTTTCCCTGTCTAGCCTCAATGTGATGGCTCTGTTTTATCTGATTATATTTTATTTCATGTTATTTGGTTTCTGTTGATGTATTTATGTTTGGTTATTATCTCCTAGATGCTTGTTCTAATGAGAGACAGGATAAAGAGTGGATCTGGGTGGGTGGGAAGGTGGGAAGATCTGGGAGGAACAGAGAGAGAGGAAACTGTAATAAGGATGTGTTGTGTGAAAAATGAAACAATTTTCAATAAAACAAACAAACAAACAAACAAAGGATAATAAATGCAAAACCAACAGGAGAAGAAAGAAGAAGAAGAAGAAGAAAAGAAAAACATTTCCATAATAGTTTGGGGGGCTTCCAACCAACTCTGTATTTTCATGTTTTCTTTAAATATTACTCAAGTAGATTTGTCAATTCTTTTTTTTTTCAATTGAACAACTTTATTTTAAAAAACAAAGATAAATGTACAGATTTTAAAAGCATTTTTGCAGAACAGTATATGAATACATTTTTGTCAGTACTTGATTTTTTTTTTAAAGGTTTGATAGTATGCCTTAAAATCTAACTAGTTACACTGAGCATAAAGTACATGTAAAACAAGAAGTAACCTGAAAATAGTCAAAGTTTTCTTGGTGTGGAAAGATTAAGCATAATGATTTTTCATTTTTTTGGCCTTTGTTTTTCTTGAACTTCATATAGTTTGTAAGTTGTTTCTGGGGTGTTCAGAGCTTTCTGGGGGTTAGTATCCAATTATCAGTGACTGCATATTATGTCTGTTCTTTTGTGACTGGATTATCTCACTCAGGATGATATTCTCTAGATGCAGCCATTTTCTTAAGAACTTTATAAAGTCATTGTTTCTGATAGCTAAGTAGTACTCCATTGTGTAAATATACCACAATTTTTGTATCCATTCATCTACTGAAGGACATCTGGGTTCTTTCCAGCTTCTGGTTATTATAAATAGAGCTGCTATGAACATCGTGGTGCATGTGTCTTTGTTGTATGTTGGAGCTTCTCTGCGGTATATGCCCAGAAGTGGAATAACTGGGTCTTTAGGTAGTACTATGTCCAATTTTCTGAGGAATCACCAGATTGATTTCCAGAGTAGTTGTACCAGTTTACAACCCCACCAACAGTGTAGAAGTGCTCCTCTTTCTCTGCATCCTTGCCAGAATCTGCTGTCATCTGAACTTTTGATCTTAGTCATTCTGACTGGTGTGAGGTGGAATCTCAGGGTTTTTTTGATTTGCATTTCCCTGATGGCTAATGATGTTGAGCACTTCCTTAGATGCTTCTCCACTATTCAATATTCCTCAATTGAGAACTTTTTGTTTAGCTCTGTACTTAATTTTTTAATAGGGTTGTTTGATTCTCTGGTGTCTAGCTACTTGAATTCTTTGTATACCTTGGATATCAGGTCTCTGTCTGATGTGGGGTTGGTAAAGATCTTTTCCCAATCTGTTGGCTGCGGATTGGTTTTCTTGACAGTGTCCTTAGCCTTACAGAAACTTTGCAATCTTATTAAGTCCCATTTGTCAATCTTCGACCTTAGAGTACAAGCCATTGGTGTTTTGTTCAGGAAAATTTCCCCTGTGCCTAAGTGTTCTAAGGTTTTCCCTACTTTCTCATCTAATAGTTTCAGTGTATCTGGTTTAATGTGGAGATCTTTGATCCACTTACACTTGAGCTTTGTACAAGTAGATAAGTAAGAGTCTATTTTCATTCTTTTGCATGCTGAGTGCCAGTTAGACCAACACCATTTATTGAAGAGGCTGTCCTTTCTCCATTGAATGTTTACAGCTCCTTTGTCAAAAATCAAGTGACCATATATGTGAGGACTCATTCTGGATCTTCTATTCTCCTCCATTAATTCACGTGCCTATCTCTGTACCAGTACCATGCAGTTTTTAGCACAATTGCCTTGTAATACAGCTTGAGGTCAGGGATGGTGATGCCCGCAGATGTTTTCTTATTGTTGAGGATGGATTTTGCTATTCTAGGTCTTTTGTTATTCCAGATGAAATTGCACATTGCTCTTTCCAACTTAATGAAGAACTGGGTTGGAATTTTGATGGGGATTACATTGAATCTGTAGATTGCTTTTGGTAAGATGGCCATTTTTAAAATGTTGATCCTTCCAATCCATGAGCATGGGAGATCTTTCCAGTTTCTGAGATCTTCCTCGATTTCCTTCTTCAAAGATTTGAAGTTCTTGTCATACAGGTCCTTCACTTGCTTAGTTAGAGTCACACCAAGGTATTTCATAATTTTTGTGACTATTGTGAAGGGTATCTTTTCCCTAATTTCTTTCTCTGCTTGTTTGTGCTTTGAGTAGAGGAAGGCTACTGATGTGTTTGAGTTAATTTTATATCCAGCCACTTTGCTGAACTTATTTCTCAGCTGTAGAAGTTCTCTGCTGGAATATTTGGGGTCACCTACGTACACTATCATGTCATCTGCAAATAGTGATGTTTTTACTTCTTCCTTTCCAATTTGTATCCTTTTGATTTTCTTTTGCTATCTAATTGCTCTGCCCAGGACTTCCAGTACTATGTTGAATAGATAGGGGGAGAGTGGGCAGCCTTGTCTAGTCCCTGATTTTAGGGTGATTTCTTCAAGTTTCTTATCATTTATTTTGATGTTGGCTATTGGTTTGCTGTATATTGCTTTTATTATGTTTAGGTATGGGCCTTGGATTCCTGTTCTTTCCAAGACTATTAAAATGAAGGGGTGTTGAATTTTGTCCAATGCTTTCTCAGCATCTAGTGAGATGACCATGTGGTTTTTTTCTTTGAGTTTGTTTATATGGTGGATTACATTGATAAATTTCTGTATGTTAAACCATCCCTGCATCCCAGGTATGAAGCCTACTTGATCATGGTGAATAACCGTTTTGATGTTCTTTAATTTGGTTTGCAAGGATTTTGCTGAGTATATTTGCATCAATGTACATAAGTGAGATTAGTCTGAAGTTCTCTTTCCTTGTAGGGTCTTTGTGTGGTTTAGGAATGAGGGTTATTGTTGCTTCGGAAAATAAATTAGGTAGTGTTTTATCTGACTCTATTTTATGGAATAGTTTGGAGAGTATTGGTACTAGGTCGTCAATAAATGTCTGATAAAATTCTGCACTGAACCCATCTGGACCTGGGCTTCATTTGTTTGGGAGGCTTTTGATGACTGCTTCCATTTCTTTAGGTGTTATGGGATTATTTAGATGGTTTACCTGGTCCTGGTTTAACTTTAGGATCTGGTATCTGTCTAGGAATTCATTCATTTCCTCCAGATTTTCCAGCTTTGTTTTGTAGTAGGATCTGATAATTTCTTGTATTTCCTCAATTTCAGTTGTTATGTCTCCACTTTCCTTTCTGATTTTGTTAATTTGGATATTCTCTCTTTGCTCTCTAGCTAGTCAGGCTGAGGGTTTATCAATCTTGTTAATTTTCTCAAAGAACCAGCTCTTGGTTTTGTTGATTCTTTGAATGGTTCTTTTTGTTTTATTTGGTCAATTTCTGCTCTGAGTTTGATTATTTCTTGCCATCTACTCCTCTTGGGTGTATCTGCTTCCTTTTGTTCTAGAGCTTTCAACTGTGCTGTCAAGTTGGTAGTGTACACTCTCTCCAGTTTCTTTTTGGAAGCACTCAGAGCTATGAGATTTCCTCTCAGTACTGCTTTCATTGCCTTCCATAGGTTTGGGTATGTTGTGTTTTCATTTTCATTAAATTCTTAAAAATCTTTTATTTCTTTCTTTATTTGTTCTTTGACCCTGCTATTGCTTAATAGAGCATTATTTAGTTTCCATGTGTATATGGGCTTTTTGTTGTCCTTGTTGTTATTAAATACCAGCCTTAGACCATGGTGATCTGATAGGATGTATGGAAGTATTTTAGTCTTCTTATATTTGTTGAGGCTTGTTCTGTGACTGATTATATGGTCATTTTTGGAGAAGGTACAGTGAGGTGCTGAGAAGATGAAATGTTCTGTAGATGTCTTAATTTCAATTGGTTCATAACTTCTGCTAGTTTCACTGCATCCTTGTTCAATTTCTGTTTCCATGATCTCCCCTTGATGAGAGTGGGCTGTTGAGGTCTCCCACTATTATTGTGTGGGGTGCAATGTATTTTTTGAGCTTTAGTAGTGTTTCTTTTATGAATATGGGTGCTCTTGTGTTTGGAGCATATATGTTAGTGATTGAGAGTTCCTCCTTATAAATTTTCACTGTCATGAGTAAAAAGTGTCCTTCCTTATCTTTTTTGATAACTTTTGATTAAAAATCTAATTTATTCGATATTAGAATCGCCACTCCAGCTTGTTTCTTGGGGCCATTTGTTTGGAAGGTTTTTTCCCAAACTTTTACTCTGAGATAGTGTCTGTCTTTGTCTCTGAGATGAGTTTCCTGTGTGCAGCAAAATGCTGGATTTTGTTTATGTATCCAGTCTGATAGCCTTTGTATTTTTATTGGGGAATTGAGTCTATTTTTGTTAACAGATATTAAGGAATAGTGGTTGCTGTTTCCTGCTAATTTTGCTTTTTGAGGTAGAATTGTGCCTGTGTGTCTTTTTTCTTTTGGTTTTCTTGCTTAGGTATTTTCTTGTTTTTACTAGGATGTAGTTTCCCTCCTTGTATTGAGTTTTACATCTATAATTTGTTGTAGTGCTGGGTTTGTGGTCAGATATTGTATAAATTTAGTTTTTTCCTGGAATATCTTGGTCTCTCCATCCATGGTGATTCAGAGTTTTGCTAGGTATAGCAGCTTGGGCTTGCACTTTTGCTCTCTTAGGGCCTGCATGATGTCAGTCCAGGCTCTTCTAGCTTTCATAGTCTCTTGAGAAATCGGGTGTGATTCTGATTAGTCTGCCTTCATATGTTACATGACCTTTTTCCTTACTGCTTTTACTATTCTTTCTTTGCTTTGGGCACTTGGCATTTTGACTATTATGTGTCAGGAGGAATTTCTTTTCTGGTCCACTTTATTTGGGGTTCTGTAGGCTTCTTTTATGCTCGTGGTCATCTCATTCTTAAGGGTAGGGAAGTTTTCTTCTATGATTTTGTTGAAGATATTTACTGTGCCTCTTAGTTGATATTCTTTGCCCTCTTCTATTCCTATTATCCTTAGGTTTGGTCTTCTCATTGTGTCCTGGATCTCCTGGATATTTTGGGTTAGGAGCTTTTTGGTTTTTGCATCTTCTCTGACTGTTTTGTCTATGTTTTTCATGTTGTCTTTGGCCACTGAGATTCTCTCTTCCATCTCTTGTAGTCTGTTGGAGATGCTTGAATCTGTGACTACTGATTTCCTTTTTGTGTTTTCTACCTCTAGGGTTGTCTCTTTTAATGTTTTCTTTATTGTGTCAATTTCCATTTTAAATTCCTTCTTCCATTCCTTCATCTCTTTGCTTCTGTTTTCCTCTAGTTCTTTGAGTTCCTTGAGTGTTTTTCTTGTTTTCTCTTTAAAAGCTTCTGTTTCTTAATGCTTTTCCTCCAGTTCTTGTTTAAGGATCTCTATCATCATTTTGAGGCATGATTTCTGGTCTGACTTTTCTTTTCCTGGAGTGTTTGGCATTCCACTATTTGCTGTGATGGGAGAGCTTTGTTCTGCTATTGCCAGGTTGTCCAGGTTTCCCTGTGGGTAAGTTCTTTTCCTTTTTTCTTGCCATCTTGTTGCCTGTGATTGGTTCCTGTCTCTCCTTTTTACCTTGCCTGTGTCCCTGGATCTCTGCTGTTCCTGGTGGCAGATGGCCTGAGCATTTGTTCTGGACGCAAGGGCCTTCGGAGTGGAAACTGAGTCCCTAAGGCATAGTTTCTGCTCCCCTGAACCGATGGGGGGGTGCTTTTCATGTTCTTGGCCCAGACCTCTCTGTGACCTGGCTACTCGCATTGTAGTTTCACTAGGCCTGCATCCCTGGATATCCGCTGTTCCCGGTGGCAGATGGCCTGGGCATTTGTCCTGCATACACCAATCATTTACTATTATAGAGTTATCATTATTTAAAAACATTTAATTATACTCTGCACTTAATTAAGGTTTGAAATGACCCACAGCTTCAGTTTACATTACTGATTTAATTTACCATCTTTTTTTTTTTACTATTGAAACTTGAGACTTGCTTTTGTTAAGGGTGATTTGACTTTAACACTAAAATGATTTTTCATTTTCTTTGTACAAATCATGATTTCATGTAATTATTATTATGTATTTGATGGACATGTGTGCATGTGGTGAAAATGTGAGTGTGCATGTGTGCATGCTATGGGGTGTATGCTGTCGGATGAGAACTCTCAACTGTTGGTTTCCCACTTACGTCATGAGTCCCTGCAGTGAACTTAGCTGGCCAGTGCTTTTACTGTCAACCCACCTGAATGGCCTAATTGCCCCACTACACTCCCCACCCCCAGCATTATATCTACTGTCTACATATACACAGATTTTAAAAATAGTCACTGTTAATGTGCACGTTTTACTGTCTGAGAAAAGCAATGAAATTGTCAACCGTTTTCCCAGTGTACTCATGACCACTACTTATTTGTGGCAATAGTTATGATTTTGAGAAATTACTTTAGCTGAAAGACTGGTCGCTTGTTCTCAGCTCATTGTGGCGACCCTTTCTTTGTTCAAGTGGGTGTTTCCCTGACTCTCTTAGCGGTCATGGCTGCTGCTTTGGAATTTTGGTGGGGGTTGCAGTGCTTCCTGAGCTTGTGCTATCCTTTCCCATGATGCCAGTGACTGACAGGTGTTTAGGGACTTTTTGTTGCCTGTGTATCCAATATGCTTAAACAGTGAAGCAGAAATCTTGGTTATGTTTGCAAAGTGGCTTTGTTGCACTGTATTGTTATTGGTGGTCATGGCATTTAGTAAATATTTGTTTTCGGTTATCACTTTGCATCTAAAGAAAATGGAAAACACAATGAAACACTAATCTTTTTAAATGATAGGTGTTCCTAGTGAATGCAAATATAAGGCAGTACATAATCCAAGTGAAGCAAAATTGTTGATTTACATGGTTTATAATTCACTCTTTACCTCTAAATTATGGCAGACACTAGTTTGGAAGCAAACTGGTGAGAATAGGCAGCTGATAGAGGCGCATGCTTATTATCACTCAGGTAAATAAATTACTTACTTAGCAATGACTCCTAAATTGTATTGTGATATATTGTGATCAGAAATCTAAAACATGACGATGTTTAGAAACGGTGTTTTATAATAAATGAGAGGTCAGTGATCCAATGAGAAAGTCTCTTAAGGTTTATAAAGATGTGAAAATGTTACCACCTGTGCTGTCTATTTTGGAGTGGGAAGAGAATATTCTTGATCTAAAATGGGAAATGAGAAATCACAAGGAATGGAGGTGAGATGAGACAGAAAAGAAGACTCTGAGACTACATGTCTGTATAAAACAATAGTTTTGTGATGAACCAAATGCTATACTTGGTGTCAAGAACCTATGGTTTATTACTGAATTCTCTGCTCATGTTTGCACTTATAAAGAACCATATGTCCAGAAAGTCTTATGAATTATTAAACTGCAACCCTCCTTATTACATCAGCCTCAGCTGCACAGGGTTTGTTATTTTTGCATTGTATACATAAGAAAGATCTCATCATGAAACAGAGATTACTTTCACAATTTGTTGCAATAGTTAACCAATATACAGGAACCAGTCAGTGCAAACCCAGAGCAACTGCAGCATTCGACTTGCCTGTGATTTCTCTTCTCCACTTTTGGTTGTTAACCAGAACATATTCTCTGTTGTTGTTTGCTGAGCAATTACAAGAAGAGAACCATTAGTGATGTTTCTTCTTCCCCTTCCCTAATATATACCACGAAATTCATGACCTGCCACTGATGGGATGAGAAAGGCCGGGAAAGCACTTATGTTTTCTTGGTTCTTCCAAAATTTTAAGAATTTGTCAAACATACTACACTTCCTCAGTAGTAGATGATAACATTTTCAGGAGTTTATCTTTTGTGTTTACTTGGATTTCCAATAAATTAAAGCACACTTGGGAGCAACACTTCCAAGAGGTAAAATGAGCCAAGAGGCAGATCCTTTTCCTCAGTGAAATAGTTACTTACCTGCCAGTCGGCAGATACCAATCAATGAGGCTTCAGTTTCAATGTGACACACTTGTTTCATATTCACCTTGAGTTTAATGTTCCTAGAGCTTTCTCCTGAAGCCTAAATTACTTCCCTAGTGACCCAGGTAGCTGCTTTCTAGGTTGTCTCTAGGCAGACAGTTTTATAAATTTTTGACACTTTTATTTTTTAAAGATGGGATACAAGATTTTTTTTTTTTTAGAAGACCTAGGTTTTATAAATTTTCTTGAGGTTACTTTGACAAGACACATGGTTTTAAGAGAAATGTATCTTCTGGAATTTAAAAGAAAATATAATAGTCTTTTAATAATTCATAGTTTTTTATTTCATCAGAATTGCTATGACTATTTGTCTTGTAACAGGAATGTTGAATAGGAAACATTTCAGAGAGTTCACTACCAAGACCTCAGTAAACACAGGCATGTCTCTGGTGAAGGGCAGCACTAACTCCTGTAGAACTTGCTTTCTGAGCCTTTGACTGGGCTCACTGTGATCAAGAGATATGAGAAATACAAAATAGACAACACAGCTCTTGACTGTACTACTTTTCCTGTAGTGACTTTAAATGAACTGAAAATTTCAAAGCAGTGAAACTTTCTTGTTATGGTTTTGTGATGTACTTACCTTTGCTGTGGTACTTCACATCTCAATGTAAAGCTTATGAAGACTTTTCTAATCTTGGCAAAAAGGGAAATATTGGAGAGCTGTCTTTATGGCTTGCGTCTGGCTCCTGAACTTTGGGTAGTTATTAGATCCTGAACAGCTCATACATTAAAATTTGAATGCCTGAGATATTTCCAATGACTGGCAAAAGTGGGTTTTGCTGTCATCAGCATGCAGTTCTGATGTCCTTGAAAAGAATTTGAAAGGAAAAAGGGAGAGAGAGAGAGAGAGAGAGAGAGAGAGAGAGAGAGAGAGAGAGAGAGAGAGAGAGAGAGAGAGAGAGAGAGAGAGAGCCAGAGAGAGAGAGAGAGAGAGAGAGAGAGAGAGAGAGAGAGAGAGAGAGAGAGAGAGAGAGAGAACTAGTGCCCCAAAACTTGCTCTTAGCTTTCTGTTGAAGACTATTTTTTTCATAAAAATATTTTTTTGTTTTATAAATGCAGATGGCTAATTATGGGTGAATTTTGTCGCGTGCCTATAAATTGTGTGAAATTTCAAAGGACAGTCTGATGTGTTTCTTATAAGGCCAGCTTACTATGTGGGCGGGTTCAGTATCGAACGACTCCTTTTCTGTTGCTACGTCATGGTGTTCGGTGTGGTATGCTGCAGAGTAACAAACCAAGGCTGTCTTGCTTAGGACACTAACCTTTTGCCTCTCTGTGTCTGCTCTTTCCTGATGGTGGCCAGGCCTGATGTCCTCTGAGTGTCTGGAGGAAAGGAAGCTCAACCAGGGGCATGGAACGCAGTGCAGGATCTCCGTTGCTGATAAGCACGTGGGCAAAAATCACATCCTGAGACAACTTTGTAGAACCGGTTCATTCATTGAGAGTAAGGGGGTATTTATGCTCCTGGAAAAGTGGACAAGGTCTCTGGGGTGAGGATTGTGCGACCTGTACCATTGGCTAGGGCAGCAGTGTTGGAAGATGCTTTGGTAACTTACTTAGGAGCTGTAGAGTCTAGGGATTAAGAAAAAAAAATCCTATAAGATCAAATAAGGAATGAAACTTGATAACTGCTTGAGTAACACATTTTTACTAGGGTTGATGATGAGGTGAAGCATCTTTATGGCACCAGGTTGTGGCAGGAGGGAGCCA
This sequence comes from Micromys minutus, assembly GCF_963924665.1. NCBI lineage: Eukaryota > Metazoa > Chordata > Mammalia > Rodentia > Muridae > Micromys > Micromys minutus. Next base: position 19,806,070 of record NC_137961.1, on the reverse strand, counting down.
ACTCCTGCCAAGCTCATGTTTGAGGCATCCAGAATTGAAGTGCCCCCTTCCTCTCTTTCCCTGGGTCTTTAAGGTCCTATGACTCTTCTTTCCACGTTTTTTTTTCTTTTATATCTGTAGGCTCACCTCAGTGTCTGTTGGATGAAATAGATTTTATAGTTAGTCATCGATTTACTATGATTGAATCAAATGGAATATATCCCCTCCAAATTCCTTTCCCGGTCATACATTGGTCTAATTGTTTTTGGTGTGGTTCCTTGAGTAAGAGAGGTTGTTTAACTTTCCATATCTCATTTTGCTCATTGTGCTCCTCTCAAAAGTGAAAATTAGATTATCGAGCTGATAGGATTATAGTGAATATTAGTTAAGGCATATGCCAAGAACATACAGAAAACCTTAAATAAATGAAGGTATCTCATTGTCACTGTTGTTGATATTACTAACTATATATTAAGAGAGATGTTGAATAAGCTAAATTTATGGAATTTAATCAGAAAACAACTTTACTATTGCCCTCTATTCTCCTTTGAAAATTTACTTGGTGGTAGACATTCTATTATTCTGCCTAACCATTAGTGATTACAGGGCACTGGGTTCACTGTAAGTTACAGAATACATGACCAATTTAAATGTTTTGTAGTTAAAAAAGAGTTCAATTTAAAATCTGACTTTATATACTATTTTTTTTTCTCTTTCAAACTTGGGTGTGCTTTAGGCCAGATGTGCTTGGCTTGAGAAAAACATACCACTTAAATATTTTATATCATCAATAGACAAATGAACTATTTACTGGAAACGACGCTAAGATAGAATTTACTGTAGCAGGCCAAGAGCCCCTTTCTCCTCCTTACCTATCCTTTAAAATAAAGGTTATTGTCTTTTCTAGTTCAGAGTGGAAGCAGGGTAGGAACTGTGCAGGACCCACTGTAAGATGACCTTATATGCCTTACCCAAATAATGAACAACTTGACTTCCACTTGCTGCTGTGCAAGGCCTTGGTGAGAGTATTTAAAGTTTTCTTCTAGTGGTGAAAACAGTACATTTTATAGCCCTCTGGTCCTGGCAGCTGCTTTGTGTATACTACTCTTTTTAAATTCTTGTTTTCCAGGTCTTCTAATGTAAGAAATGAGAGGGGCTTTAGTCTAGTTTATTCTTTCCTCTGAGAGATGAATATTCATCTATATTTTGCTCTAAAATACACTAGAATTAAAAAATTAGCTCGATGAATTTGTTCTTTTTCTTTACTGATCAAGCAGACAGGGAACCCATCTTTGACTCGGTCTTTCTAAGACAAAAGCAAACATGAAGACAGTCGGAGTCTCTGCTTCTAGAGGGACTGAAAGTCCAGCATGTGAGCTGCCAGGAATGCTCTTTGCTCTACCTGGGCAGCTTCTTCCTAGAATGCTTTCATACAGACCTTTTCCCATCTGCTCTTTGTAATGGCGCATCTCCTTTGTGTCTGAAAGACTTTCAGAATCTGCAAAAAAACATTCTTGTTAATTTCTTTCAAAATTTCCAAACTATCTCAGATTTCTTTCCAATAGTCTTGTGTTGTTTCAGGGAAAGCCTCTAACACCATGCTACTTTTTAGACCTGCTTTTAGAACCTTGAAAAAAACCTGCTTTGTTCTGTCTAGTGTCCCTGTTCTCAGTTGTACTTTGTGACCCTCTATCTTGTGTAAGCTGGTCCCCCCAGTCCTTGCTTGCTGAATACTTGTCTCTGCCTTGTTCCTGGTCATTAAACTCTTTCCCTTTAGTTTGTCCAACACATACCCTTTTAGGGTAACTTGTTTTAGAAAATTATTTTATGTGGAGTGTTATGCTTTGCAGATAACATTTTCATGTTAACTCCGAAGAGTGAGCAATGTGGGGATTCCAGGTGCCTTGGAAGAAACAGAAGAAAACATTTCAAACTCTTCAAGCTACAATAGTCAGCTGCCTCCTCAGCTTATGTCAAAGGCTGGCTTTGCCAACTCCTGCCTACATGGGGCTACATCAAGAATAACTCTCTCTTTTCTGTAGCTATAGCTAAAATACTTTAGGACCACACTTTTGAAGAATGCTAGTTGGTTTTCTATCATTTTATTTGTGAAAATAATCACCTTAAAATATAACACCATAGTTTTAGCAAGCTGGGTTCAATGTTCACTACTATGCAATCATATAATTATTTTTCTCTGAGTTATTGTTATCAAGTTAGTGTCTAGTGTATTTCTACTCGTATATCACAATGTATATGTGGGATCTCTGAGGGTAGAGCTGGGGTATATTTTGGTCATATACAAGAAAGAAATGCCAATAAATAATCAAACAAATGATTCAGTAATGAGAAGGAGCCAAATATTCTTTGATCCACTTCAGTTGTGGTGCAATGGGTTTGAGGTAGAGTCTATCCCATAGGTTGAGGACTAAACTTGTTAGATTTTACTTTAGATGTCAGTTTTAGGTATGGGGTATTATACCTGTGCTTCTGAGCAACTAGTCATAAATCAGTATTCTTACAGCTTCTTCCTTGGTTAATTTCTCCGAGTAGCTCCTAGAACCAGGAAATGACTTTTACCCATTTGTTCTAAAGGATGTCCCAAAGGCCAGGAATGAGGAGATCCACAGGGCAAGGTGTGGGGAAGGGGCACAGAGCTCCCGTCTTTCCCTCGTCACATCATGTTGCCTACGGTAAGAAGCTAGTGGTGAAACAGTAGTTGCGCATCAATCATGTGGGAAAGGAGACTAGGTCAATTCAGCAGCAAGAGGAATAAAATTTGTGTTTTTCAGACAGAATTGAAGGGGGAAATAGGGGTATTGTGCACCTTTTAAAGATAACTTAAGTTGAAGGAAACCATGTATTTCAGTTTCTTTTAGGTCTACTTTGTTTCTGGGAAGAAACATCTAAGTCAACTTAGAGAAAAAAAGAGTATCTGAAGGCCTTCAAGGTCTGTAGGGTGAGAGTCCATGACTATCCTAGTGTGTGTGTGTGTGTGTGTGTGTGTGTGTGTGTGTGTCAGAGGTGGGGTGGGGTGGGCAGCGGACCAGCAGGCATTGTGCTGTAAGGTAGTTGAGAGCTCACAGTTTATCCATAAACCTGCATGAGAGAGAGAGACACTGGAAATGGCTTGGCCTTTTGAAATCTCAAAGACCATCCTCAGTGACATACCTCTTCCCACCTGGTCAGACTTCCTAATCCTTTCCAAAGAGATCAGCCAACTGGGAACCTAGTATTCAAATATATAAGCCTATGGTGTTTATTCTCATTCAAATCATCACAAAACTGTAATGAGAATGAGGGTTAAAAGAAACTTGAACTCAAATACCTTTCTTTCAAATAAATGAAACTTCTTCATTTATGGAAGTATAGTAACTAGTAGATTAATTTTATAGGTTATGAAGAAATCATAAGATTTCAATAATACAGTGTTTTAGAAAACTGAGCATTTAAGTATAGCCTAAAGTTTAATATTAGATGTTCTCTAGTGGATTTATCAACATTCATAGTTTATTCAGTAAAGAACAAATAGTTTTGGATATTAGTACATTAGAGTGTGGGAGATAAAAGTAGTTAATCTTGATCAATTGTCTAAAGAGGCACCTGCCAGATCATCTCTTATTTTGATTTAAGATTAACTTTTTTTCTCCTGAATTAAGTCTTCCTCTACCAGATCTCCTGGTTGAATCCCAGATCAAGTTAATCTGTTTCATAATTAATCAGTTCTGTTGTTTTAGCTTATGTTTCTACAACTAGGCACCATGTGCTGTCAATATCAAAAATCACATACAAAGCAAATTTATATAAGCATATTTGTTGACCAAGATATTAATTTTTTGTCTGAAAATAAGTTCCATTCACTGATATAAAATTAATAAATCTGAACCTCAAACATAAGAGTTAAAAATCATCTTAATAAAGTTGCTAAAATAGCAGTAACTTGGAAAAGACTGCAAAATGTAAATCTTTGAATTAATTTTTAGGAGAGGAAAAGTAAAGGAAAAATAGAAATAAGAGAAATCTCAGTTCTGTATCAATTTGTACACAAGTAACTAAATAAAGCCATGATAGTTACCAGAGTCATTCAACCCTGGGCTCTGAGAAAAAGAGAAGGGTTCTCAAGAGGTCATACAGTTTAGTGTCTCTGCCCTCAGGAAATAGGATATCTTACCCCTTTTCAATTTTGTCCCTCTGGCTCTCTAAGAGATTCAAAATGGATTATTTGGTTTTCAGGTCAACAAGAAGCTACTGAGTTCTCTTGTGTGGCACAGATTGAGGTAGTAACAAGATCCCAGAAAATAGATCTCTGCCCTCATCCGAAGGCATTTACACCTAAGTGGGAGACAGATACATGAGCAGACAGTCCTACCCCATGATACCAATAGACTGTGCAGGTATGTGCTGCATTCTGAGATCAAATGTCTTTTCTCTGTCATTTAAGCTCGTGATTTCAAATTGGCTCTTGCCAATGTTATCAAAATGACGAAGATCTAAAAAATGGCAAGAAGGGAGAAAATGTAGCAGGGAAGCATGTTTAGAAAACACTTGCTTGGATATTTGAACATTTTCAAGAAAAGGAATAGATGTGAAGAAACAAAGGGTCATAGGTGAGGGAAAGACCAAGTGAGCAGAAAAGAATGAAAATACACCGGATGGCAGATTTTTCTGTTTTTGTTCCTCTTAGTGTTTCCTTATTAAAGCATAAAACACCACATGTAATAACTGTTGATGAAAAGAAACCATGGTGTTGAAAGAGGGGAGAGGTACATGGAATGTTTAAGAGGGAGGAAAGGGAAGGTAGAGACATTGTAGTCAAAACCCGAAACAGAGAAAAGTGTCTTCATTAGATCTGTAAAGCTGGAGCAAGGAAGAATACTTTGAGTACTCTTGAAGCTTTCTTTGCTCTTTCTAGTAATTTCAAGCCCTTAAATGTAACTTGCTCTTTATAAACATCAGTGCTGCTTAGTTTTGAGCTCCCTTCTTTCATTTCTCCATAGTGTTTCATTCTGTAGCTGAAGTGAGCCTTGAACATGTGATCTTGTAGCCTTCATTTTCCAAGGGCTGCCTCCTCCCTCTGACTTTCTCGCTTTCATACACTTTATAAATACAATTTGGATTGTGTATTTTTTACACTTTTCTTTCATTTCCCATATCTGTGACTTCTGCATGTTGTTGTAAGTAATAGACAACCACACAAATACATTACAATTTATTTTTTCATGTTAAGTAAATTTGATCAGTGTATCTTTAGAGCATTTTTTTTTTCCAGGGCATGAAGAGGTGGGGTTAAGAGTTCATGGTTTTGCAGAGGATCTGAGTTCGATTCCAAGAGCCCCACATCAGGTGACTGACAGCATCTATAACCCAGGCTTAACACCCTCTTCTGGACTTCACATGCATTAGAAGTGTGTGTGGCACACAACCATACATGTAGACACTAAATCATACATGTCACAGTACAACATTTTCAGAGTTATATGTCACACAATGCTTACATGTTATTGAGTGCACATAGATTAGCATATGGTTTAGCCTAATATCTAGGAGAGAGTTAATAGGTCATAGGCAACACTTTATGGAATTTAGAGTAAATTTCCTAGGTATTTGAGCAGTGTACACATATCAGCCATGCCTGAGAATTCCAGTGGCAGTGGACAAGATGGTGGCATTTAAGGGAGCTGAGGGAATCCTAAGGGTATATGCATTGATATGGCTATGGGGAAGCTTCCCCCAGGAGAAGCTCAGAGAACAGGCAAAGTCTTCCTCAGCTGTATACCTGTTGGCAATTGCAAACATTAGCAACCTTTCTCCTCCTGTGTGATTTAACCATGAGGCTGTCCCCCTACCGAGACCCCGACCTCGGATAGCTAAGTCCTTTCCCTGTGTGGTATAGAATAAACCCACCGAGCTTCTCCTCTTGTGTAATTGCTGCCCCTCCATCAAGGTGAGCACAACACACTGGAGTCTAGCTTTTGTGCACCCGTATCCGTGTGCTGTCCTTTCTACACTTCCTCACTGCCTGAATTAGGTCTCCAGAATCAAGTGACACTGAATGTGGCAAAGACTGTTGTGAGTCCTTTCCAAGCCAGCCATTTTTCTGAGCGGGTGGCAATTGCTCGGTGGTGTTTATTTTTATTTACTCTTCACTGGAAGTGATTATAAAGTGATTATTGCACATCTTGAAAATCCATGTTACTCCTGTGCCCTGTGTGTGTGTGTGTGTGTGTGTGTGTGTGTGTGTGAAGTCATTTTCTGTCTCTCTTTTTATAGTTTGCTGTTTTCCTAAAGTGTAAGAACATGTTACTCTTCTCAAACAAGTCTTCTCTATCATCTACACAGAAACACGTTCTCTAATTATTTCTTCTGAAAATTCCTCAATCCTAATGCAGCTCAAAGGTACCAGCCTTTCCTTTGGGATTAAGTGCCTTTCACAGTCACTGTTTTATTTTTATTGTGTCAGCCTATTCCCGGGTAAAACATGCTTGCATGTGACCTTTTAAAGTGCACTGCCACTGCTGGCTCTTCATGTTTTCCAGTCTTTTAACATTTAGTTTATTAGTAACACCGAGGAGAAGTGGTATGATCAGCTTCTGGTGCTGAGCTTGATTCAAAAAATTTTTTCACTATTTTGTGATTAAGTTTGAAGTTCACAGTGATTCATTTTCATGAGTTTGTAATTGGTTTATTTTGGGGCTGAGAACTTTCTACTTCTACTTTGCTTGGAGACTTAAGGGTGGCTACTGAAGTTTATAAAGTTTTGTCTGTATCTTAATCATCATGAGTGTTTTCCTTTATTCATAATGTTATGACTATTTGAGTGGCTGATAAAATGGCCCAATAAGTAGAGTTGTCATTGAGATCAAAACCTGAGTTACATCCCCAGGACCCAAAGGTGGATGGAGAAAAACATGTGTTCCTTGTATTCACACCACATTACTTTTATTCCAAGGAGAACAATTGGTTTGTGATTTTGCTATATTATAATATTTTGATCACTGCCTGGCTTATTAAAACACACTGGGGTATTATCCTCTGCCTTGTTCTCTGGGATCTGCAGGGACATTTTCCTCTGCATTGTTTCCTGGCATCAGCTTCTGAAAGACTAATTTCTTCTGGAAGGATTAAAAGCTCTCAATGATAAAACCTCCAGGGTCGAATTTTTTTCTTTGGAGGAAGCTTTTATCTTCATTACCAGTGGGATTTGTTCAGTAGATACAATAATTATTGTTTTCCCATTTCTTTTTTAATATTAATTTATTAATTAATTTACATCCCTATTACCTAGTTTCCCCTTCCTCCTCCTCTCTCAGTTCTTTCCACCCACTTCCCTCCCCCACATCCACTCCATTTGCATTACTTTTCAGAAAAGTGGAGGTCTCCCATGGATATCAACCAGCTCTGGCATATCAAGTTGCAATATGATTAGATGAGGCTAGATAAGACAGCCCAGTGAGGTGAAAGGTCTCAAAGGCAGGCAACAGAGGCAGAGACTGCGCTGCTCCCTCTGTTAGGAGTCTCACATGAAGACTAAGGTGCACAAATGTAAACTATGTGCAAAGGACCTTGGCCAGTCTCATGCATGCTCTCTAGTTGGCCGTTCCTTCTCTGTGAGACCCTATAGACCCCAGTCAGTTGATTCTGCAGATTTTCTTCTGGTGTCCTTGACTCCTATGGCTCCTACAATTCCCACTTCCCCCTCTTTCACAGGATCCCAGGAGCCTGAACTGGCCATCTCCTATAATCAGACAAGCTACAAGACCTTAAACCTATAATTTTTCCTGTCTACAAGATTACTGGAGTAGAGATAAAGCAGAAATTGATGGATCAGCCAACCAATGACTGGCCTTTCTTGAGGTCCATGCTGAGAAAGAGACTACCCCTGACACTGCAAACAATATATTGCTATATGTGCAGACTTGAGCATAGCACAACCATCGTCAGAGAGGCTTCCGATGGAGCAAGTGATGAAAACAAGTGCACAGACCCCACAGCCAAATATTAGGTGGAGCTTGGTTTTCTATTTCTTACTGAATCGAATGCTGAAGAATTAGCTTTTCACTTACGTTAAAAAAAGATATAGGGTTTGAATTAAGCTTATATATATATTTTTATTTTAAAAGAACTGGTCATGAGTTTTATTAAAGAAAAAAAAATGGACCAGGAGAAAGAATTCAAAGCTCCCTGGAATAAATCAGTGTCCACGAAAACAGTGGCAGCTGGTTAGAGTGTGTTTAACAGTTAGCTTTTGACACTAAAGGAAACATTTTGAGCATTAATGGCCCACAACAGTGACCTCTAATTTATCACTCAATTTTTGAATGGAAAAGTCTTATCTGGGCTCACACTGGTTCAGCCTAGTTAGACTCATTGTATATGTGGCTAGTTAGGCTGCCCAGGCCTGGCTGCTTCATAGGTGGGCGGTTAGTGGTACTAGCACCCATGTGCTAATCTCTGTGAACTTTCATCCCCTGGAAAACTTGCCTGGGCTCATCTTTGGAGCACTCACTGAGCTCCAAGAAAAGCAGAGCAAGTACCCAGTACTGCAGCACCTTTTAATTTTCTACTTGCGAGTCAAGCTCAGGCTGTTAATCTGTGCCTGCGCACTGGGTAGCTATAAAGAAGTGCTCAGATTTAGTTAGCGTCTGTTAAAATTGCAGTTAATGTTAAACTCCATGGGTTTATGTTAGATGCACTCCTTCTGGACATCATTTTCCTGTAAATAAGCCATGGTGCTGAGGATCAGAGGATCTGTCTCCTTAATTAGCAGCTCTTGGACATTCTGAAACATCCGTGCAAGAGATTGCTGCTGATTGCTCCGGCTCCGGAAGTTACAGCCCCAGCCAAGGCTGTTCGATGCAGTGTGTACCAGAATGTTGGAATTCTGAGACATAAGGTTTCACGTTTGGGTTTTAAGGGGGGACAGGGAGGCAGACTGTGCTTTTGGGTAAAGAAATGTATTAGAAGAGCTGTTAGTATCATGAGCCTGCAGAAATACAGGAATATGGTGAGGAACTCTGATGAGATGGAGTAGATGCCCTTTTTAATTTAAAGTTGTGTGTGTGTGTGTGTGTGTGTGTGTGTGTGTGTGTGTACATGCACATGAATGTAGGTAAGCTCAGAGACTCAGGGAGTTGGTACCCCTGGCGCTGGCATCACAGGCAATCTGGAACAGCTTGATGTGGGTGTGAGGAGCCCACCCTGTGTGTTTTACTAGGGCTCTAAGCACTGAGTCACCTATCCAGTTGTGGTATGCCTTCTTACAACTCTCAGGAAAGCAAGATTTTATCAAGTAATTGTGTGCCCAGCCCAATTAGGGGCCTGCAGCCAGGTGCTTTGATTTCTTAGGGGTAGAAGAAGAAGAGAGAGGTGACTGAATAATATGCGAAAGGGGGAGAAAAAAGGGGCTCGTTTTGTTAGAGTGTTTGTATGATGAAGTAGTCCTTGGTTGGCCTTGGAGTCTGGTGGCTTGATCTTGTACATTTCCCTTGGGAAGTGAAGACTAACATTTGATGTTCGTTCAGGATCTGGAAGTGCAGAGTCTGTTACGAGGACACAGATTCACAGACAGGTTCTCATTAGGGGCTTGTTATTTCCTTTATTGCCCCTGTGAGAAAGATGTGGCTGTGGCCTGATCAGCCCCTGGACCAAAACCCAATACAAATCTCAATAAACCATATCCACCTGGGTCAGAAGGGGAGCACTTCCCCCTGGTGGAAGGATGCGAGCCTTAATGAATATGGTCGATCTAAAGCAAATGGCTGCGCTTCGTTTGTCCAAACACACATTGGGTTGTATAAGCAGGCTGGGTAGGGCCCATCAGTGAGCTGGCTGGGAGACACTATCAGTGCTAATTTTACTGTTGCAACTTCTGGTTCAACAAAAGCTTCTCTCCAGTAGTCTTTATTTATTTTCAGTAGCGCAGGATGCGCTGGACACTTGAAGAAAGGACAGGATAAGAGACGGGGATGGGAGTAAAGCACTCGTGCGCACGCATGTGTGTGTGTGTGTGTGTGTGTATCTGTGTGTTCATACAACAGTGCTAACTGGGAACTACTGTTAATTTCAGTTCATAACCAGAGTGAGTGCCTCCAAAGATCCAGACTCTTGACAGCAAAACCAAAACAAAGTAAAACAAAGCCCAAAACAAACGACCCCCCCTAACCCCCCATAAGCAAACAAATAAACATACACACAAACACACAAACCAATGGTCTATGATAGGCTTGAAGCTGAAGATCTCTGCAAAGAGCACTGAAGACCCAGTCCTGTGGGTACCCCCATGTTATCCTGTAGTGGTTTGACAGCTGAAGATTCCATGGGCATCATATGAGGGACTTAGAACCAGACTTCTTTTGTGTCCCTGAAGGCCTGATATTTCCCTGTGTCTGATCTCTGATGCTAGACTCCGGATGAGCTTATGTGTACACTTGTGAGTCCTTGGCCCTGGTTTCTGGTTACAAGGTATCTGCAAATGGTTCTTGATAGATGAACCAATTTAGAAGAGTTTGGTTGCCTTGAAAACATACCCAGCGACCTGCATCTGGTTTCCAATATGTCAAGCATCCCTGTTTCTGTCTTCCCAGTGCAGAGCACTCAAAATCTTCTGACTGCTGGAGATGCTGCAGTCACCACTGCAGCCCAGCTACTGCACCCACGGACCTAAATCCACTTGGCAGCACTAGTCTGGCACCTGCTGCCACTGACTACCTACTGATTTTGCCTGAGGATCCCTTCCACCTACCAGAATCCGGCCTCTGGTGGGAAGAGGTGTCTGTCATTTGAATGATCACAGCAGGGACTTTATTTAGCTGACCATCCTACCTCTCAAGAGCTGTCTTGACAGACAACACTGAAAACTGGGAGAGCAGCCAAGCAGTCCTCGAACAGCCAGACCAGGAAGAAAGGACATGGAAGTGGACAGATGATGAGAGAAAGAGGGGAGCAGATCAAATGCTATAGGAGCCAAAGAAAAGGAACCATAGCCTCCTCTAGGGAATTCGGAGACCCTGATCTCTGAGAGTTGTAACACTGGGCACTGTGAAAGGGGCAAGGGCCAGAAACCTGCATCCTGCATGAAGACTAAAAAGTTACAGGGTTGCCAGTGCCCACTGCTTGTACCAGCTCACTCCTACCACTCACTTTACCAAACACTGAGAGTAACAAAAGTTTCGAGAACTGAGGAGAGGGACATGAGCCATCTACCAACCACAGTGTTTGAGAGATAGGTGAAGCCTTAGTTTCTTCAGAGGCAAAGATGAGTGACCACCAGCAAAGAGAACAACTCAAGGTAGCAGCTCATAAAAATCACCCATGCAATTACTGCGGAAATTATTGGTCTAGGTCTTCTGAGGGCTTGGGAAAAGAGCAAGTCAGGTATAATAGCAAGGAGTATCTACTTAAAGGAAAGAGAGGCAGGGAGGGCTTCATGACAGTGAAGGAAATGGAAGCCATATATACACATGCATGCAAATATGTGTATAGAAACACACACGAGTATGCATATCACATGTGTACACAAACACTCAAGGACACTCCCACACACAGTATAGATGTTTAAAATGCTGCACAATGGTTGTTTTAGAAGGCTTATAACTTGGAGATTTTTTACAAAATGAATTTGTATCTTTTAAACTGTCAAAAAAATATTATAAGGATTTTGGAATAATTAAAAGAAGAGAATTCCCTGTTCCCACCAGAGATATGTGATGTTAAATTTCACTTCTTTTCACAGCAAGTAAAAAAAAATTTTTTTTTTTTAAAGGGGTTATTAACTACTTTCTGTCTCATGATTACTCGTGACCAATGGGTCTCAGCATTTCCATCACAAAGACCAGTTTTGCTCTTCCCACTCTCCAGCCTAGAGCAGGATGTCTCAGCACGGCACTGCAGGCAGCCTGTGCCAGATAATTCGTCATGGGAGGCGATCCTGTTTGCACTAGGGCTTTAGCAGGCTCTCAGGCCTCTACCCACTGGACGCTATTAGCATTCTCTCTTTAGCAACGACCAAATATTATGTAGGCACAGTCGAATGTCCCCCAGGAGTGACAGTGGAAAACCACCAGTTGAAAAAGGATCAAAACCCATGCAAGACATACTTATTAAGTATTAATGAATTTTTCTGACTTGTTAATGCAAACATATATATATATAACTGGCAATCAGAACATGGAAAATAGGGTTTCTTACATCCACATCTACCATATGTATATTTCAAATTCTGGTCTCTAATATGTTGATCGTGAATGCTGTTATGACTTCTTTAAAATTTTGATTCAGGCACAAAGAAACGTGAACAAATTTAATGTTTGTTATTCAAACATTAAATGTAATGTAGTGCAGGAAGTGCTTAGCAGTTTGGCAAAGAGTATTTAATGCAGCATACCGCTGTTAGCAATGCTCACTCTACTTAATTCTAACACGACTCAGAACATTAAGAAATGTCCATTATATTAAACAGCTTTGTAGATAAAAATCTAATTTCAATTGCGCACTTGAAAAAAAACTTAAAATAGATAAGCAATCTGATTGCTTTTTACTACAGAATTCTCTCTGGAATTTCAGAGCATAAAACCAACACCCCCTTTTTAAAAACCTTGTCTATGTTCTATTTACACCTACATCTAAGTAGACTCTTTCTCCCAATCTCTTGAAAGTCATAAGTGCTTTCCTTAGAAAAGTTCATATCTATATACTATTTTCTCAGCTTCACCTTGTTTTCAGAGTGCTGGAAATCTGCTTCTGCGTTTCAGGTTAAAATACCATAGTAAATATGTCAACAGCCTAGAATTGATCTACAGCCAGCGAGGTAGGCAGGTAAGACTGGCAAGATGTATGCAGAAATGCAATTGAAGTTGACTCGGGGAGGGTGAAAACGCCACTCTTCAACCCTGAGGTAGTAGGTCCTGGAATGAACATTTTTAACATCAGTTACATGCGGTGTGCCAATAAAGGAGAGAGACTGTGGCAGAATCCTATTAAAACAGCAAGAAATCAAAGACCGGTCAAAAGGGACCCACCTAAGAGGAGGCGAGCCTTGTTCTGTGGCGTATAGGAAAAGATGAAAGTGGGTGCTATTGGAGTAGGGCCAGAAGAACACATTTGCATTGCATATGAGGAGACAGAGAACGGACTAGCATTGAAGGTATACGTCAGGACAGGATCATGCACAGTGCCGGTATAAGCCGTGTCGACCAGCTGCTCATTAACTAGTCCATGGTTGCAACAATGACATTGGATGGAGATGTTGACAGAATTATTTCAGAAACAACGAAGGGGATGCAGAGTTGCCTGAGTTGGTGACACACTTTTCACACAAGTATGAGAGGGCCTCAATTTGGATCCCTTGCATCTACATGTAGAGGTCGTTGCTGTGGTTCACCCCCTCATGATCTCATTGTAATGGAGGCAGAGACGGATCTCTGAAGTTTGCTCATTAGCCAGTCTAGACAAACTCGTAAGCTCCAAGTTCAGTCAGAGACACTGTCTCACAAGATTAAAGTGGACATCCACTGAGGTCTGTTCCTTACTATGAGGAACCAAAGCGTTCGTATGACACACATGCATACAACCACACACAAACATCTCCATGTACATAGAGAACAATTAAAGTAATTACAGGGGTTGGACGGATGATACTGCACTTAAAAGAATGTATTGTCTTTTGTGGGATCCTGGAGTTTTTTTTCCCCAGCACCCATACTGGGTGGTTCACAATAGCCTGTAACTTCAGATCCAGGAGATCCAGTGCCTTTGTCTGGACTTCACAGGCACCTTGAACTCATGTGCATAGACCCCCACACAGGCATACATATACACACACATAATGAAAAAGGTAGTATTGGTCCCAAGAAGACAAGGGTTATACGCACTGGCACCAGGGCTCCAATAAAATGCAACAGAGCAATTCTAACACTATCATAATATAAGAAGTGAAGTGTGAGTGACCATAAGGTGGAGAGTTACCTCCTCAAGGCTGTACAGCCACCCATAACTGTTTTCCCTACCACAATGAGAACAAACTTTATGGTCCAGAGCGTGGAGCAGATGTTGTTAGTTTGGTGTAGGTCTAGACAGAAGCAGCTAGGGTTTAGAGCTGAAAACCTGTACCTTTTGCAAAAACACTAACACAGAGATATGGACACCTAGAAACTGTGATGCCACAATGAAAAGCAGAGGCCAGACCAGTCTATGGGTGGAACAGAATGGATGTAGAAAAGGGACCAGAAAGTGGCAGTCTAGAGCTCAAACAATTGTTACAAATGGTGCCAAGTAATTTATTTTCCAAACTTTACTTCTTATTAGTAAGACAAATACAAGATTCTAATGACTTTCATGAACATATGTCCCGCGCAACCGTCTCGCCTGCAAGAACGACGCGGCACACAAAATAGAATCCTTCTGCGGTAAACTTTATTAATCTGGAAAAACCGGTACTTGCTTCACGTAACGAAAAGGACGGGGAAAACCAAGAGATCCAAGGAGACGAACAAGACGAACAAGCTCCACGAGACGGCCGAAAACCACGAGGGGAAGAGAGGAAGAAGAGGGGAAGAGAGAGGGAGAGAGAGGCAGAAGAGAAAGGAAGAGAGAGAGGAGCTATCCAGCCCGTCCCCTATAAAAGGATCAGTCCTTGCCTTGGACGCGGAGCCCCCTGATTGGTTGAGACTCAGCAGGCCCTATGACGCCACGGGAAGAGGCGGAACTCATGAAGCGGAAGTTACCCAGCCTGTGCGCACATGGCTTGTTTACTGCTAACTCCAGCCAGATATCAGCGCCATCTTGTAATGACGGAAGCGTGGGAATGTGTGGGCGGCGCCCCACATCTCCCCCTATCTTTTATACTTTAAGCAAAGTAGGACACCCATATTAGGAGGGCGGAGATAGAGGTCAAATCCTCATTAAGGTGTATAAAGACCATGTACAGGAGTAACCGCTAGGCCTTTTGTAGCCCGCAGTACACCTGACCTGTCCTCTGCCGTTTTTCTGAGGGAGGGACACTGGGGCAGGAAACCCTCATACAAATGGCTTATCTCCCGGAGAATACCCCGCGACTAGGGGTTTCTCAGTGCGATGCTAAGCTCGGCATCCCTCAAGGGCTGCTCAAACCAGACACTCTAATCCTGTGCAATGAACCGAAGTTCTAGGAGTGCAAGAGCTGTCTGGCCGGCGACCTACTGCTTAAGCAAAGACAAACAGATATCGGCTGATGCTGCATGTTCTAGAGCGACAGGCGCTTGGGCAGTAACCACCTTGTCTCTTTTTTGTTTGGGCCTCGAGCTTACAAACCAGCCAGAGAAGCAACGCAAGTCCGCAGCAAAGGATTGCTCCCAAGAGTCCCACCCCCACCCAAGTTAGTATCGGGGGTGAAAAGGTTAGGGGAGACTGTAGCATCAGGTTCCGCTGGAATTGGTTTCAGGACTGCCGACAGAATCGCCCATCTCGTCTCTTCTCTGGCTCTCTGGTTCCACCGCGTCAGGAGCAGGGCTGTCATCAGGAGTCTCTGCCGTTTTTCGCGTGAGCCTCTCGGGAACCCAGAAAGGATTATTTTCATCCTGAGGAAAAACACAAACAGCTCCCCTGGATCTTATCAACACAAGATCCGGTCCTTTCCATTCATTAGTTATGACATCTTTCCATTTTACCATCTCTTTTGGTTTATCCATGGGTAGGCAATGCCTTTCAGCTGCCGTATGGCCATGGTCATCAAGATTTAAAAAGTTTAAGGTGAACAGTGCCATGGATATTGCTGTCCTAGGCACGGGGGGCAAGGCCTGCATAACCCCCCCTTTCTGTTTTATTAGATATGATTTAAGAGTGCGGTGAGCACGTTCCACAATACCTTGTCCTTGTGGATTATACGGCAAACCTGTAAGATGAGTCACAGCCATCTGGCTACAAAATTGTTGAAATTTTTGTGAGGTAAAAGCCGGCCCGTTGTCTGTCTTTAAGAACTTTGGCTTACCCCAGGCACTCCAAGCCTCCAAGCAATGTTGGATGGCATGTGAGGCCTTTTCTCCAGATAAGGGAGTGGCTACAATTATTCCTGAACAGGTATCAATGGATACATGTACATATTGCAGCTTACCAAAGGCGGGGACATGGGTAACGTCCATTTGCCATATTTGAAGAGGCTGGATGCCCCGAGGATTAACCCCCGAGTGGGGCGCAGGCAGAAACTGACTGCAATTTTGGCAATTGACAACAATATCGCGAGCCTGTTTTCTGGAAATGGAAAAGCGGCGCCGCAAAGTTTCGGAAGTTACATGAAAGTTTTTGTGAAAACTTTTAGCAGCCTCTAGCGGCGAAGACATGGCTATAGCAATTATTTTTGTAGCCCTGTCTGCCAAATCATTGCCTTTAGCCATAGGTCCTGGCAATCCAGAATGAGCTCTAATGTGAGTAATAAAAAAGGGCGATCTTCTGGCTAGAAGGCAATTTTGAATTTGCGCGAAAATTGAGGCAACTCTGCTAGACGGTTTAATAATGCCAGCCGCCTCAAGCAAATTGACAGCATTAACAACATAAGATGAATCAGACACTATATTTATAGGCTCTGAAAAACGTTGTAAAACCTCAAGAACCACTAAACATTCTACCACCTGTGGGGAAGTTTCTGCATATTGCCTCGAGTAGACCTGACCGTTAACCACAAAAGCCCCCAGCCCAGTTTTGGAACCGTCAGTATAAATAACTAACCCTTCTTTTAGGGGACTACAGGACGTTACTTTGGGGAAAACTACAGGTTGAGTCAAAGCAAACTGTAAAATTGGGTGTTTTGGGTAATGATTATCTATTTTTCCTGAAAAGGAAGTGACTAAGATAGCCCAATCATTTGAAGTGGCAGCAAGAGTGGAAACCTGCATGGCATTATAGGGAACAATTAACAGCTGTGGCTCACTGCCAAAATGCGTGATGGCAGATTTTAGCCCCCTCAGCGCTAATTGCGCCACAGCATCTGGATACCAGTCAATTATTTTAGCTGGCGAGGCATTAGGATGCACCCATAATAAGGGCCCTTGCTGCCAAAGCACTGCAGTAGGGAGCCGGTTTGTTTTAAAAACACATAATGAGAAAGGTTTATCATAATCCATGCGAACCAATTGTGCATCCTGTATAGCTTCTTCTACCAACTGTAACGCTCTTTCTGCTTGCGGGGTCAAACTTCTAGGTGAGGAAATATGCGGATCCCCTTCTAAAACATCGAACAAGGGTTTAAGTTCAGCAGAAGGAATCTTAAGAAAAGGTCTAAGCCAATTAATGTCTCCCAGTAATTTTTGAAAATCATTAAGAGTGTGGAGGTGATCCCTTCTTATCTCGAGCTTCTGAGGGACAATCTTATCAATGAATAAATACCACAGACCCTAGGAATTGACCAGTATCAAAAATCTGGAGCTTTTCTGTGGCACTATATAGGCCCTTACTTTTTAGGGCCTGTAACAATATAGGAAATGCCTCTTTTAAAATCATCAAATTTTTGTGGCATAATGTAAGACGCACCTGTTTCTTTACTCTCTCTGGGAGGAATGAGAAGGCTTTTAAAGGTGCGCGTGTCTCATAAGGAGGGGCTACTGGTAAAGGAGACGCTGTCGGGACAACTGGGGACAAGCGCGTGGGCCTATACTGCTCGTCAGGATAATATCCTTTTTCCTCATAACTAGCTGCTCCTTCATCTACCCCTGCCTCCTCTTCTGGGTCTAAGCCTTCTCGCTCATAATCATCATCTGAAGTCTCGAGGCTATAAATGTTAAGAGCCTCAAAGTCTTCTACAGGGTACAAACTGACTCCCCTTTTCCTAACATTAGAGGGCATAAGGGAATGAAAATCTGAGGGTTTCTGGGTTACTGCTCTCCCGCTGTACAGCGCTTCTGGAGGTCCTTTTTCCTTAGGGGGATAATACCTTTTCCTGCGCGCGCCCATTCTCTCACTCTGTTCGGCTTCTGATAGCCTATCCTGCGCTTCACTCAATACCTCTTGCCCCGCAGCGACGGCGGGCCTACAACTCTCATCTCTTAAACAATTTTGTACCATCGTCCAAATAGCCATGGTTCCGGGCCCGAGGTTTCCGGCATTCTGTGCACAGTTTAATTCTCTACCCAATCTGTTCCATGAGGCTGGTGAGAGAGACCCCGAAACCGCAAACCAAGGGGCCGTTCGCTCAACCTCTCTTACAAAACGCTGCAAGATGCGGGTGGGCAATTCTAAATCTCTCTGCTTAAGAATTGACTGCAGGGCTGTAATGGTCGAGTGTGAAGAGCCCATCACAGCGATGTAATGCCCGCGGCTTATTCGCGTGGCGGCCCACGGCGAAACTGAAAGGCAAGTCTCAGCGCGTTCTCGCTTTTTTTTTATCTACAAAGACTTATGGAACGCAGGGGTGCCTCTGCTTATCTACGTCCGACTTAAGCACAAAATTAACACCAGCCCCGTTGGACACAGAGGAAATTAAGAGGAAGAGAATAAAAACTGCACTGACGAAGACCGGAGCCTCTACAGACCCTTCACACGGCCGTGGAGGATTTAAACCAAATTAAAGAAAGATCCAGGATCAGACATACCTTGCCGAACTAATCTCCCCGCAGTTCTGAATTCTGTGGTGCAGACGATGGAGTGGTCGAATTTCCCGGGTTTGAGGCACCAGATGTCCCGCGCAACCGTCTCGCCTGCAAGAACGACGCGGCACACAAAATAGAATCCTTCTGCGGTAAACTTTATTAATCTGGAAAAACCGGTACTTGCTTCACGTAACGAAAAGGACGGGGAAAACCAAGAGATCCAAGGAGACGAACAAGACGAACAAGCTCCACGAGACGGCCGAAAACCACGAGGGGAAGAGAGGAAGAAGAGGGGAAGAGAGAGGGAGAGAGAGGCAGAAGAGAAAGGAAGAGAGAGAGGAGCTATCCAGCCCGTCCCCTATAAAAGGATCAGTCCTTGCCTTGGACGCGGAGCCCCCTGATTGGTTGAGACTCAGCAGGCCCTATGACGCCACGGGAAGAGGCGGAACTCATGAAGCGGAAGTTACCCAGCCTGTGCGCACATGGCTTGTTTACTGCTAACTCCAGCCAGATATCAGCGCCATCTTGTAATGGCGAATGCGTGGGAATGTGTGGGCGGCGCCCCACAGCCGGATATCCGCGCCACCTTGTAATGACGGAAGCGTGGGAATGTGTGGGCGGCGCCCCACAAACATAAAATATCATCAAATGATAATGTACGTAGAATACCAGTATCTAAAAAGGCTTAAATATATGATTGCTTATATTTAGTGCTTATGATTTTTCTAGGAAATATTATTTTTTATATTTATTCACTAAAAGTTTAATTTTTATTTTAGTGTGCATATTTTATTTAGTGTGTGTGTGTGTGTATGTGTGTGTGTGTGTGTGTATGTGTGTGTGTGTGTGTATGTGTGTGTGTGTGTGTGTGTGTGTGTGTGTATGTGTGTGTGTGTGTGTGTGGGTGTGTGTGTGTGTGTGTGTGTGTGTGTGTTGGGTGCTGGTATCTAAGGAGACCCTATAGAGTGTTGAGTCATTTGAAGTTACAGGCATTTGTGAGCCACCAATTGATGCTGGCTTCTGAACTTGGGTTTTCATGATAGAGCAAAAATTACTCCTTACTACTGAGCATCTCCAGAACTATTTATTCACTTAGATCTTACAACCTTACAATGTGAGATAAATACGATCACATACATATATACTTAAGTATTTTACTTTTTGTCAGTGAAAATGTATAATATATAACATATATTATATATTATGCCATATATTATACTACAATATATAATATATGTTATATGATATATAGTATATATATGGTATATAATATATGGTATGTATTACCTATATGTAATATTAGGTGCTGGTTATTGAATTTAGGTCTTATACATCCTCAGAATGCACTCTACTACCATTGAGGTACACTTGTGTGTGTATATATATTTCATGATCCATTTCTATCAACCTTCTGAGTGCTCTGATGACTGGCAAGCACTGTCATGCTTAGCCTCTATGTTAATGTCTTTAGAGAAAGTATGAGGGTATAAGAAAATTCTGGCTGGTGTGTTAAAATCTCAAGAATAATTGTATTATTTTAATATTTCCAACATCTCTAACGATAAAGTGACTCCCAGAGGACACGGATCATTATTCATTTATATTTTTAATCTCACATCTCATCTCCCATGTCTACATGCTAGTTCCTCTCTTCATAGAGGTAATAGGATTTAAAAAAGAATAGGGTTTCCCAAGGTCTAATGTTAGTTAGCTGAAGACCACAGTTTAGAATTCAGTAACCTGACTCACTCTCTAGAGAATGTTGAGAGGTTTTGTTTTGCATAAAAATCTGCTTGCTTCCTGGATTTAGGAATGAGAGTCATAGGGATGCATCATAATGTCTATACAACTATTCCACATTTGAGCCTTTATCTTCATGGCCTATAAACCTGCTCTGAGGGCAAGAACTTGGCAGAGGGTCCAACCTTGGCAGTGCCACAGTAATTGCTCACCCTGAGACTAGCTTTTAAAGATAGTTCTTTGAGTAAATGATAAAGATAATCACTTCCTGCAATTTATTTCCCCATATGTACCTGCTGCATGATCAGGTAGAATTGGGTCTTTATCCTGGAATTCATCAAGCAGAAGATTAAAGTTCATGGGCGGTATGTGAATTGGGATTAGAAGAAATGGCAGGAAAGCTACATTTATTTAGCAATTTAAGTGAGGTTCATTACTGTCCAAATTACAGAATAAACACAATTTTATTGTGCACCACCAAAATACTTGCACTCCCCTTTAATTTCTGCCCTTTGATTTCTCCACCTCCCATTTAGAAAAAATTCTTGTTAATGATTTTTATCCCATCTTTATATATGCCAGGTGGAGCTTGCTTTTGTGAAGTTGATTCATCTTGCATTTGTATCCTGGCTGGGACTGTGAGATACTGAGATGTCACCTTTTGTAGCCTCTGCTTTCTGTTCTCTACAGCCAAGGGGAAGTGTTCTCATCCTGATCTCATGTCATGGTGAGGATTCCAGGAACAAGTCCCTGCAAACCTTTAACACCATGTCTGTCACAACATAGGCCCATTGCATTTTGTTTTATCATTAGTACTGCTAGGAAGGCTTATTTTAATTTATGTTTATATGTGTGTGGGCATGTACATATGAGCTCAGACACCCTCAGAGGTCAGAAAGTGTTTTCAGATACCCTGGACCTGGAATCTCTTGTGAACAGCCTGACATGGGTGTTGGGAACCCAATTTGGGTCCCCTTTACACCAGTATATGTTATTAACCACTGAAGAAACCTTATATCTATAGAAGTTTTAAATTCTTGACCTCTAGAGATATACTACAAAACACTGTCTTCTATTAATAAGGTTTCATGTGGAGGTGAAGGAGTTTTAAGAGAAATAGGACCTCCTGAATTTATTCTTTGAGTGTCTTTTATTCTGCCAGAACATACTGTTAACCATGATCCACATTGAAAATAACCACCAAGAAAGTACATATTCACAAAATACAAAATTATGGCATCTGTGAAGAGACTGTATTTCAGTTCAGGATCACTTAAAATTATAGGCATCATTGTTCCACTGCTGGTGAATACAGGGTAAGGGAAAGCATAGTTGCTATTTTAACTGTATACCATAGATTTCTACTCTCAATAACCTTGGTATGAGAACCTGAAGTTACTAGGAATGGCTTCACTGACTACCTGTGACATTTCTAGCAAATGATATGATATGATATGATATGATATGATATGATATGATATGGTATGATGTGCAAAGCTCTCTGATATGATGTGCAAAGCTCTCCCCTATGAGCCAAACAACCCCTAGGCTGATCTCTTTCCATTTTCTCAGTTCTGAGAATAATGCATGACAGCATAACCCTTAATTAGTATTTGTTGAATTAGGGTCAAAATACTTAACTTGTTACTTTGATCGTTTAGTGAGATAATTTTTGTATTTGTGAAGTGAATACAAAACAGGCTATTCCCACAAGGGTTGTTGATTATAGTTTTCATTTGTAAATATGACCATTTGGTGTGTCAGCAAAGGTACCATTTAAATCTTGGTGGTGATAATGGCAGAGTATACCACAACAGGACAGGTGCAATTGAGAAGGCTGAGATGGGACTGCAAACCTGTAATCAGAGGAATCTGACAAGAGTCGTTAGAAACCAAAGTTTGATGTCAGATTCTGTTCTTGAGAATAATTATACCTCCTTACAAGAGACTTTATGGTAGTAGGGTTGAGAAGGTCTTATTTTTGTCTGACTCTCACCTGGTGCAGGTATATTCATTTGAAATGTCTGGGCCCATCAGCAGACCCCCTTAATCAAAGATGTTACCCCACCATCCAAGATAAAGAGGAAACACAGTATTTATGTGGCTAATATTATATACATAGCATTGTTATTGTCTTGTTTTTGTGGTGTGTTAAAAGTACCCCCCCCCAATCAAAGCCACTCTGTATATACTTCTGCTTCTTGACTGAAGAATGTTGGCTACAACTGGCTTCACTTCATAAGGTAGAGCCTCTGAGAATATTGCACAATGACTAGCTGCCTCTGACATGGAATGAGACAAAAGACTTTCCATTCTCATAATTCTGCTTCTTTTTAAAAATCACCTAACCTCTCTATGCCTACATTACTATTCTACAAGACTGTAGTTATGTTGAAAGAATTAATATAGAGGGCTTACTATACCACCCAGTGTTAGTGATAGCTATGATTATCTTTGATAATAGTAACAGTAAGCCGTAAATAATAGAGACACAGAACAAACCTGGGACCCATTTTTACTGAAATGGGGATATTGTATCTGTCAGACGAAGAGGCTAGAAAACCAGAAACTGAGAAGCCCCAGTCTAAGGTAGAAAAAAATATTTCCTGTGTTTCTTAGGAATTTTGATTTAGAAGTATTCAAATTTTTTTTGAGTGAGAAAAGAAAACCAGTTTTGGGATCCATAAGAAATCCAGTCAATGATGTCACTATTGGAAAATACTCCTAGCCACATATAGATTAGACAATCGTATAACAAACCATCTCACCTTTGTTCTTTGTTCTCTTCAATCTAGTTTAACTTTTGACTCATCCACCTTATCTTAGATTTAGCATAGACCAAAAAGGAACATAAGATCTTCCTTCTGGTTGAGTTTGACTTCTACAAAGATTCTATTTCATTTAAGCCTCTACCTCAGAAGTTTCTCCCTTTGGTTAGGGTCAGAAAAGCTATTCAGAGGTCATTGAAAAGTCACAAACACAAGGTAAGTTTGGTGTGTGTCTACAAGGAGAATCTTCTTTCATTGATAACCTTGACACGTCATAATTTGTCACCAGTTCTTGAAAGGTAGTCCAACTGGTATCTAATCATATACTATGATTTACCTCTCCCCCAGTTTTAGTATGCTACATACGTTTCCATTAAATAATAAGCTTCTTGAAGGCAGTGACTTTAGTGTAACTTTTAAAAATAATCAACAGGATTCGGCTCATTTACTCATTTATGAGTGAATGTTCAGTAAATTTGTTTTCTACATACATAGAATAGTCTACTCACTTGGACATTATCAATACCTTGAAATCTTATCACAGAACTGTGTCCCCACAACATCAGATACCTTAGTGATAAAAATGTTTCCACATGCTATCAGAATTGGAACTTGTAATTTTTTTTAAAACAAGCTAGTGGGTGCCTTATTAAAGCCACAGTAAACTTAAAATGAGACCCTAAGCTTACTAAAGGGGTGGCAGAAACATTTTTGTTCTTACTACATTATAAAAATGCCTTTAATTTTTTTTCTTTTCTAAACTTGGTTGTGAGATATTGAACCTTTGTTACTTGAGAGGAACATCTCTGTTGGATAAATATGAATTTCTTCCATGTCCATAAAGCCTTTTGTAAGAGTGCATTTCTTTCTCAGTGTTGTGAAGAGCAAACAGATCTGATCTGGCAGGTACCCAGGGGATACAGACCCACAGGCCACTCTTCCCTAGCAGGTGCAGGGTCACGTGAGGTGGTGTGAGATGGGGGCTGATTGACATACAGTTAAAATAATTGTTTGCAGACATTTCAAATTCAAAGGTACCACAAGTTAATAAATAGACTTTATTTTAGTTGTTAGAAAGTCTCTGTGTTAGCAACACTTGAAAAAAATGTTTCCCATTAATTGACTTTCAACTATAGCAGGTTCTGTGGCAGTTTGTATGGAATGCTGCATTATTTCAATTAGTCTTTGTGGCCATCTCCTGTTTATTAAGATGAGGTGAACAAGGTCCCTAAATTAAGTAGGTAGAAAACTTAAGGCTTAAAACCAACCTTCTTTGACTCCAGTAATTTCAGTTTTATCCTGTTTTCCCTACTGTTTAGAGGAACTGTTCATTTTCTGGGATAATGTTAGCACCCTATACAGTCTTAGCCTATATATTAAGAATAGTGTTATAACATTGTAATAGGCTGAAGGTTCATCAGATGTAGAATTGATCTATGAAATGATTCTAAGCCATATTGGGTGTCCCCAGAGTCTGTAGCCAAATGTCCACAACTATGTATAGATATAGTGTTTGTAGATAAGTGGCCACAGCTTACCTTCTGCCTCATGGCCACTGCCTTGCACACCAGATCTCCCAGAGTAAGCCTCCTGTATAGATAGGTACATTGCCTTGTTCAGTTGTCATGGTAATACTGAATATATCCAGTGTCTTCATTAGATTATGATATCTGAATATTCTCTTTAAAAAGTGATAGCCTTTTAAAATGTATTCTTTGAAAATTTCACACATACACACACACACACACACACACACACACACACACACACACACACACACACAAAACCTTGCTCATATCCACCTTTTATTTTCTCTTTTCATCTCTTTTTTTTTCAACATGTGCCCTTTTAACTTCATGTCCTTTTATTTTTTACAACTCAGTGAATTTGGTTAGTGCCACCTGCGTGAACCTATTAGTGGGCCTGCACTCAAAGAAAGTTCTCTTTATCCTTAGAAATTGTCAGTTGCCAGTACTGTCCCAGCTAGTGGTGATCTCCATTATTGATGGGCTTGCTACTGAGCAGGTCATCTTAGCTTCTGTGAGTTCACAAATGCAAAAGCATGACATATCCAGAAGACAGCATTTCATAGCACTCCTCATTTGCTGGCTCTTAAATTCTTCTTTTAACCTCCCTTTCTGCAATGTTCCTGGGATCATTTGTGGTTTGACATAGATATCTTACTTTGGGATGAACACTGAGAAGTTACTTATCCCTAGTATCATCGTTTACCAAATATGAGTCTCCATTGACTTCTACCCACTACAAAAAGAAGCTCTTTGACCAAGATTAGGGCAGCAGTGATGTATGGATAGAGCTGTATGTGTTAAGAAGACAATTGGACAGTATTATTAATACTATTACTACTTAGCAAAAGTAAAAGCAAGGTATTTGATTTAGGACCCATGACCCCCTTAGCATTGGGGTTTTGATAGGTTTATGCTACCAGGCATGGATTCCATTCTGTGCAAAAAGCCTCAAGTCCAATCAGAAAATAGCTGTTTGATCCTATAATAGTCAGGCAAGTATTATAACTCTGGGCACTTTTTGCCTGACAGATCTTGTCTTGTTAATGAAACTCTCTCCTATGTTTCAATAAAAATATAAGAAGTAAACAAATTATCAGAGAATGAAGTCAAATTCTACTTTTAGTAATAATTAGGCACAAACCTTACAATCCATTCTGTTCCTAGGGTAAGATTGACGTAGAAACTAAGACTTAAGCAATGGTCTACTGTTTATTCCATAGCTCTTTCCCAAAATTGGGAGCTCTGGATTAACTGCTCAATGAATATTTGCCAAAAGTAGTGATAACTGGGCTCTACTCTGAGTATACTTAAACTAACACATTTAACAGGCTCTTTGTGGATTCCTCCACTATGCTCTTAGTACTCCTAGTATAAGCTGAATGTGTCTTACCATTGCCTGCATCCAGTACTCTCCATCTTGGGACTCCTTCTCAGCCAAACAGGTTAGAACTTTTATGTAGAATGGTTCTCTGCTGAAAGATGTTCTTTAGCTTGTTTACTATTCAGGTGGAAAAAGCATGAGGGTTAATCTGTTACTTTCTGCCTGAGTTGCACACTAGAGTTAAGACTCAATTGTCTAGAATGGTAACATGATTATTTCTTGTAGATATAATGGTTACTAAGAGGCCTGCACTCTAATCTTTGGAATCTGGGACATTACAAGAGAAAAGAATCTTTTTGTAGCTAAAGAAACGTGCTTTGGAAGAAGTTGGAGAAAAAGGATGGACATGATCAAAGGGCATTGTATGAAGTTCTGTGACCCATGAGAATTGCCAGTCAACCTAAGCCATTTCTAAAGTGATAAGTTGTCCCTACAAATTGACAGCAAGGACACATTGCTAAAGACAATACCTATATAGACATTAGATTAAACATGGAGATTTCAAGCTGGTGCTTACATAGAGTTTTTCTCTCTGTGTTCCAATGTCTTTGGTACAAAAAGTACTCTGTACTCCATCAAAAGAGTAACATCAACACAAAGCTTGTCACAAACCCTTTACAGTGGTAAACTGCTTGCCTGACATGCCAAGGCAATGGTGGTACAAAGCTTATAGGAGACACCAACATATCACTGATTCAACTTAAGTACCACTCCAGGAATTTAACCCATATCTGACACCGTTTTGGTGACCAAGAATCTGAGACAAGAAAAGCTCAGGGACATAGAAGAAAACCAAATAATACTGTTATATAGAAAAGAAAAATATGGAAAATTATTCTTAAGGCTATTCTTCTGTATTCATAGACAATCGATAGTTCAGCTATCATCAGAGAAGCTTCCATTAGCATCACATGAGAACAGATATAGACACCCATATCCAGGGATTAAGCAGCAAATGAAAGACTTTGTTACCTTTCCAAATGAAATGTCTCATCAAGCCCTCTCCCTTAGTGTTCTCAAAACCCCAGGAAAGAGGAGGCAGGAAGAATATTAGAGCCAGAAGTGAAGAAGGACACCAAGAAAGCAAGTGCTTCTGAATCAACTGAGCAAAGCTCATATGAATTCACAGAGACTGAAGCATCAAGCACACGGCGCTGTTTGCTCCAGGCTGCCTGTGCACATATTATGGCTACCGGTTTATTGTTTTTATGGGATTCTTGAGTGTGTGAATGAATGTGTCTCATGTTCAGGAGTAGCTGGATAACATAAAATGAACACCAAAGATGTGTTTTCTGTGCTTTTAAGTGGTTACAATTTTTTCTTTTTTGTTTGTTAGTTTGTCTTCTTGATTTGGGGATATTTTGTTGTTGCATTGGTTTTTGGTTTTTGAGAAACAACTTAAAATTGAGTAGGTAGAGAGGGGTAGAGGATCTGGAAGGGCTTGGTGGAGGGAAAGAATATGATTGAAATATATGTAAATTTAAGTTCTCAAATAATTAAAAATTTCCTCCCAAAAAACAACTTAGGGAAGAAATTATTTGACTTGCGATTCCAGGTTACAGGCTATCCTTATGGGAACAAGCATTATCTATAAAACAAATAAACCTTTACCTTCTAAGTTTTATTGTTGTTGTTTTTTTTCTCTTCTTTTTGGTCAGATGTTTTATCAGAGAGACAGAAATAAAACGAGGGACAGAAACTGGTGCTGTAATCAGCTTGACTATGAGTCCTTTTGTAGCGTTTTGTAATTGTGTTCTGGAAGAGTGTGTGGACATTAGATACACTGGATGGGAAAAGGTAGTGAATTACAGGATCGGTTCCTTACATTATAATAAGAGTCTGAGAGAACTGTGGACAGTTGAGGCCTGCATCATTAAGTTTCGGAGAAGAATCAGGTTAGGGATATTCTTGTGATGTTCTAGCCAAGAATACAGCTTCGTTCTACCCTTGACTTTGTTGGGCCAAGGAGCTTTCAGGATGGCAGAGAATTCATGCTTTTGCTGAGAAAGCAAGGCCACTTGAGAGACACCGTTGCACTACAGCAACAGAAAAGTTGTTTTTTCCCCCACAGACAGTACACAGTCTCTAATGCAGTTGTGTTCCAAAGGTTCCAGGCTATGTTTCTAGCTGTCAGCAGAGGCAGGCAAGGTCACAAGCACTGTCTAAATTGTACTGGCTTTGAAACTGGGGAGTCACAGAGCTCTGGCCAGGCACCATGTAGCTGTGTTGTTCATAGTTCCTACAAAGTGGACCCCTAAGGTCACTTTATGAAGCTGTGAATGTAAAGCAATGTTTTACTGAGTCCTTTCCCTCCTTCCAGAAGCCATGAGCTATGGAAAATCTACACCTCAGCAGTCCCATCATACTTTTTAAAGAGTTCTCTTTGATGGTTTCTTGACTAGGCTGTTACTCTGTTTTTGTTTTTGTTTTTTGTTTTTTTTTGCTGTGTGTGTGTGTGTGTGTGTGTGTGTGTGTGTGAAGGGGGTTTAGGGTAGGGGTAGAGGTTTTCATAGGAGAATTCCATGTCTCTCCCTCTCAAGTGTGTATCTATAGTCATTGCTAAAACAGTAAATAGAGCCTCCTTGTTCTCTTTCAAGTCAGTGTGAGCAGAGATCATGGGCCTCCACACAGCTCCTAGTAGGCTGCAGCTACATGTACCATGGACATACACAACCTCAGATGGCTGCACTGATCATCAATATCCAAATGTCCTTGGGTGGAAACATGGGCTACAGATGGTAACATGACAACCAGTAGTATCAGGACCACAGAACCACTCATGCACCCCTGAGGCAGCAAAGCCCAAGCATTATCACCAAGGCTTCCGTTTGCTGGGCTCTGCCACACATTGTCTCTACATTTTGATGAATCACTATGTCTATTAGTGTTGTCCATAGGTGAATGGACATAAGGACATCTTTTGGAGCATAGGAAACCTGTCAGTGGCCACATCCTAAAAAATGAATAATTTTCCTTTTCACAGCAATTATTAACTGCCAGTAGCTCCGTAGTAAAGGTTGGGGTTTGGTGATCGTTTACCCCATTTATACTGGGATTTTGGTGAGGTTGATTTCATGCAGGTGAGGAGAGATGGTGTGAGTTTATGGATGTGACAGGTATGCCATGTTTCAGAGACAACATTGCATAGTACTTCACTGTATTTTCCTTCCATTCCTCCCTCTCTCTTCCTCCCTCCCTTCCTCCCCTCCCCCTCATGCTCTTTCTGCTTCCTCTTTAGTGCTGTCCAAGTCTTGGTTGATATCCTCATTTTTTTTTTTTTGAGACAGTGTCTCTCACTATGGAAATTACTCAGTAAGCTAGTCTAATTAGCTAGTGAGCCTCAAGAATTGGCTCTACTCCCATCTGTTGGGATGACAAGTGGGGGCCAGGTCAGTGAACTTGATTTTGTTGTTTGTGTTTTATTTTTGTCTTGTCTTGCTTTGATTTTAAGGTGGACTTTGGGGATTGAACCCAACTCCCTATGCTTTCAAGGCTAGGACTTCATACACTGAGCTGCTTCTCCAGTCCTCATGTAATATTCTTAAGCTTTTTTTTTTTTATTTTTTATTACATGGCTATTGGATCTACTAATATCCCTTCAAGGGCTTGTGTCTAGTAGCAACCAAAGGGAATGTCTACCATGTCATTATCCAGTTGGAAAATGAAAGTATCCCAGAAGAAAAACAAAACACAAGAAGCAGATGAGAAACCAGATTCAGATGGGCCCATGATTCTACATTCCATTCTATTGCCATGCCTTTGGCACTTGGGAGGTCTAGACAGAACTGCTGCCGAGTCATGCCACATAGGGCTTCATCAACTACAGTGTCTTCATGTCCTTGATGCCCACGTGCTTTGCTTCTTATTCCTGAGAGGAACCCCTTAAAGAAAAGCTTTCTAGAATCATAGTTACGATTAGATATCTTCAGGGGTTTTCTTGGAAACAACTTTCAAATTATTAGAGGCCCGATTTATACCTTTGTCTTTTTGGTTCTCTCATTCATGCTGTCTTTTAAAACTCTTGATAGATGATAAAATTCTCCCCATTTATATAACACTTTGCCTTTCAAAAAATACCCTGGCCACAAGGTTATGAGAGTAACTATTTTGCCAGTGCATTTGAAGATAGAGCTAGAAATAAAGATAATTTAAAATTAATTATAAGGGTATCTCATTAAATCCTTTTAAAGAACTAAGGAAAAAAGAGTTTCCTTTTTCCAAAAGTGAAACATAAGCACATTTTGATTACAATTATACTGTGACTGGTGGTTAAAAGGAGATCTCACTAGAACCCAAATTAAGCTTTTTGAAAACTATCACTTTCTATTTTAAATAAAAGGAAGTTTGAACACACTGTCTTTGTTCTCTTTTGTAAGAGTTTCATCCTGATTTTTTAAGGCACAGACTATGCTTTCTGCTCTGAACAAGTAGGGAACTACTCTGTAGACTTCATCTGCAACAGCTGTTTCCTCTGGTGTTTCACAGCTCTGCCCAATTTCCTATCACAGCTCATTTCCATTCCCTTCATCCCAGGCCCTTATTCAACTTGCACCGATGGCTAGCCTTTTCTCCATTTGAAGTGTTCTCTCCCAACTTTTTCATGACTAAAAGATGTTTTCAAGCTAGTGTCTAAATTACATAACATAATTACGACGTGTAGTCTCCATCCTTGTGCAAATGTAGGTAAGGACTACATTATCTGCTCATGGAAACACAGATGTCTTTATACATAGTCTTTGCTGATTGCTTCCTCAGGCAAGCGACTTCCTGTCTCTTAAAGTCTTATTTCCTAATGTCATAGACCAAGATCCTCACAAGTCTAATCAGAATTTCCTTCTTTTGCTTTCATTCTAGATTAGCATCAGTCCGTTTCCCACTTTCATTGCCTGTTTCTCTCTATTGAGGTCCATTTTCTGTGTGCAACAGAAGTCAGTGCTCACATTTCCACCCTCCCTGTTTTTATATTTCAGACATATTTGGCCCATGTGCTCAGCTTTGGAATGATTTCTTTTGTAGGCTTCTTAGATATTCATCTCAATTTTCTTTGGTCTTACTTGATTAATTTCCCATGGCGACCCTGCCATTAAAATAAGATTCTTAGCTTATACTACTGGACTTTCTTCCCTTATAGTAACATTCTGCTGTTTCTTGTTTCAATCTAGTATTACAGCTTACCAGCCCTATAGAGAGAACTTTCCCTTCTGGGATTTAGGTGTTCATGTTTACATCATTTGGATACTAGGCAAGATACTGCCAGTCAGCAAAATAATGGTGTCCTGATCCTTGCGCATAGCAAAGATTCAGAAGACATGGTCCACACTCTTCTTGGGAAAAACAATTATGAGAGTCAAAACCGACTCTGTCTTACACCACCCTATCTCTGTGTGAGTAAGTCCTGTTGGCAAAGCATACTGAATAGATTCTTATTCCAAACACTGACTATTTTTACTACTTTGACTCTAGATATGTCTCTACCATTTATCATCTAGATATAGCAAAATCCTCCTTATTCGTTTTCCCTGCCTCCACTACTGCCCATTACAGTCCCATCTCACAAAGCTGTTGCAATGACTGATCCAAACCCATAATGATAACTAACATGTGTTCTTATGATCTAGCAGCACTTCTACTGAGCTTGCTTGTAGTTCTCCATTCACATGCATTGAGATGGGTATTAGACCCACCTGTATTCCATAGACGAGAAAACTAGGGGAAAGAGATGATGAGGAACTTGGCATGGGTACAGTGCTAGTAATTACAGGAATAAGAACTGAATGTAAGGAGCCTTGTTTAATTTGTTGCGCTCTAACTTATTCCGTGTCATTATTGCTGTGTCACCCGTTTGCCCAAGATGGTCTTTAAGCTTCTTATTACTATTGGGCTAAACCCAGCTCCTTGCTAGAGTGTGATCAGGACCCACAAATAGAATATCATATTCTATTTCATTTTTTTCCTCTCCTCAAATAGAGCAGTCTCCATGCTGGCCCCTAATGTAATGGCTCTAATGTAATGTTTTCTTGGCATAGACCTTTCTTGCCAGAGCTTTGCATGGCTGCCTTCATCTTCTTGTTTGAGTGTCACTACAAACTCGTTTAGCAGATCTCTCTTAATGTTTCTGCTTCCAGCTATTAGATCTCGGCACTTGTAGGGTCCTTGGATGCATCTCATTTACTTATTTATATCCTTCTCTTCACTGGACATCAGTTTCTTTCAAACATTTAGACTTGTTTCTCTAATACCAGTGGTTTCTACTGCAGGCATCTGAGAAAGCTCAGTTCTGAAATAGGGATGATACCAATCTCATAGGCTATGGGCAAGCGCAAGTAACACTGAATTCTGGAAATGCATTGCTCACATTTGTAACTACAAAGTTCTCAATAGACATGGAATATAGTGGCTCAAGCTGGAAAGTCCACTGGAGCAGATGCCATGACTCATGTCATAGCCTCTTTTGTCCCTAAAATGGTTACATCAGAAAGGAAGATAAATAACAGCTGCATATGATTCATGTCATTTCTCAACCATGTGTACCAATTCAGGAAGGTAATGTTAAATCCCCGGAAAGGCATATCATTCTATCTCTAGAGCAAGAGCACAGTCACACCTCCTATTTCTCAGGGCATTCATGTGTGCCAGGCAGTGTGCTTTTGTACTGGAATATATGGTTTATCTGGACAAAGCTGTTACAGTTAATTAGTTTTCAGAGTTCCTGCTGCATAGTCAGCGGGAATATTTTTACAGTTTTACTTTATAAGCTCCTGGGGCCATAAACATCTCCCCAGGCTTCAGAGCTCCATGGTAGGGCACTTAGCAGCTGGTCTGGAAAGCCACTGTAAGTAGTGATTACATCAACAAATCAATTATACAGAAATACTGTGTTTCTGGTGACTTTTTTGGAACATCTGAAAATTCACCATAAAGTAATACTTCTTCACCTATTGTCTAGAGGTCCTCACTTTAGACAAAATGCAATACTACTCTGCATTTCTGTATTACTCAGCCTGCAAATAAACTCCTGTCATTTTCTCTAGAGTGTTTCCAGGGATTTTATTTTAGACATTTAGATTTAAAATCATTCCCAGTCTGTAAAGTAAACTACAGTGACCCTGGGCCCAAGGGAGAGGAACATGAACTCAGTTGCTGAAAGATTCATAGACAACAGTGTCTGGTCTCCCGATGGACCTGATAAAGGATGAATAATGTATTTCCAGTGGCAAAGATAACCTTTCAAAGGAAAGTTCTCTTTCCCTTCCAATATCATCACTCTAGACACGTGCTCTGTCCTAGTTACGTTTATATCGCTGTGATCGAACATCATGACCAAGGCAACATTTATTGTGGCTCATAGTTCCAGAGGAAGAGAAGTCCATTCCCATCACTGGGACAGACAGGCAGGCATAGCACTGGAATAGCAACTAAGAACGGATATCCTGGTCCACAGACAGGTAGCAAAAAGCACAGCAGGGATGGCCTGACTCCTTGAACCTCATAGCACACTCTCAATGATGCATTTCCCCCAAGACCACACCTCCTAATCTTTCCCAAAATAATTCTACCAACTGGGGACCAAGTGGTCAAACATATGACCTCCTGGGGGGGGCATTCTCATTCAAACTGTCACATGCTAGTCTAAGTCAATGACTATGTAAACATGTAAACAGAAACCTGGAGACTATGGCAATGGTCAGGACACATCCTTTCCTGAACTCTCCCTTGAAAATCTTATGTTTGCCATTGGAAATACATTACTCATCCTTTACCAGCTCCATCAGGAGACCAGACACTTTTCTTCCACGGATCTTAACAACTTTGTGTTCCTATCTCTTGGGCCCATGGCCCCTGTAATATACTTTGCAGATTTTAAATCTGACTGTCTACAGCCCTGAATTTCCAGATGTTTTAGATGGGTGCTTTGTTGGATATGATTACGGTGTCCAGTGGAGTTGAATCACAAAGAAATCAGATTCTAGGCACCAATGCTTTTAGCTCTGTTGCTTAAAACTTTATGAATTTTTGTTTTTCCTCAGCAGAAAGTGAAAACATGATAAATTAAATGTTACAGTAGCCAGGTTATGTGTTAGGTCATCTTTACACACCCTTGAGACATTTTCTTCTTATGATCACATGTGCAAACCTAGGACCCCGAATCTTGGAGCCCTGACTGTTTATTGAATCATGACCCTTAAGTACCATGTAGGCAAATTTCCATGCTACAGAATGCAAGCTATGCTTCTTTCATAAAAAAATAAAAGAAAAAGAAAAGAAATGAAAATACCACAACCACAACCCAGATAATAATAGGACTTAAGTTCATACATCTATATGCTTACCGGTCTGAACTTCCACATGGGCTCCATAGTCTTGTTTTAAAATGAGTTTGACCACAGTAGACTCAAGTCTCTCAGATAAACAGGTCAAGCTGACAGGAGAAAATATCATTCTAGAAGAAAATTGTGTGTGCGTGCACATGCTCTGCGGAAGCTAGCCAGCAGAGAGGAAGTTCCTTGCTCAGTTCCAGCTGGATTTCTCTATATCCTAAAGCCAAAATATATAGCACCCTCAGCAATAAATAGGGTCCTACTGTCTAATTCTGTCTTACTGTCTGGTGGGCAATCAAGAGCAATGGCAGAACCCTGTATTGTTAGGGGGCCCTGGGATCTTGCTGGTTCACAACTCATATGAAGGTGTCCCATGCCTTTCACTGGGACATTTATTTAATAACAAACCTATCATCTATCGCTTCTAGGAACTGTATAAGCTATTCATTCCAGACACCTCTGCTCAAACTCATCCCCCCCTTTAATTATGTTATATAAGTAGCTTACAGAGTAGTGTCTTTTCATAAAGCATTTTCATAGTCTTTATTTCGGGTTATAACTCTTCTCCATTTTTGTTTTAATTTTGTTTTGAATAGGGTCTAATGCACCATGGTCAGATTCAAACTTACCGTACATGAAGATAACCTTGGATTCCTAAACTTCCTGCCTCATGTTTTACATGCTGGGACCGAGGTTGGGATTTATCACACCCACTTATCATAGTTCTAATGGTGGGATCGATCGATCCTTTGCTACTGTTTCAAAGGCAGAAGTTTGAGAGCTTCAGGCTCCCCAGACCTTTCTTTTACTCTGTCTTCTTGGATTTCTTCCCTCTCTTTTTCTGAGAGGAGCTGTTTACCTTCAACCACTCTGGTGACACTTTCTGATGATGACTGCTTTCATGGCCTAGAGGTTTCCCTCCTGGAATCTGCAGCAGGGTCTCTCCCCTTTTTGGAGCGAATGGGTCTAGTTCTAATATCTATGCATTAGAGAGGGGACAGCATTAAGTAGGAATAAGGTAAAGGATAGGCCAAACTACTTGGCAGACAACTTACTTAAATGTAAAATGTACAAGTACAAACAGATTCTTTAGACAATCTCTATATGCCAGGTCCTGTTCTGGGTGCACAAAGAAATGCTTGAATCCACCATGGCCACTGCCCTGAAAAGTATGCACTCCGGTGAGGGATTCTTAATCAGGATTTCTATCACTGCAACAAAACACCATGACCCAAAAGCAAGTTGCACAGGACAGGGTTCTTTTTGGCTTACACTGCCTGATCATAGCCCACCGTTGGAGGAAGTCAGGACAGGAACTCAGGCATGACTGGAACCTGAAGGCAGGAGTTGATGCAGAGGCCATGGAAGGATGCTGCTTTCTTGCATAATTCCCACAGCTTCCTCAAGCAGCTTCTTTCTTTCTTTCTTTCTTTCTTTCTTTCTTTCTTTCTTTCTTTCTTTCTTTCTTTCTCTCTCTCTCTCTGTCTCTCTCTCTCTGTCTTTCTCTCTCTGTCTCTCTGTCTCTCTCTCTCTCTCTCTCTCTCTCTCTCTCTCTCTCCCTCTCTCTCTCTGTCTCTCTCTCTCTCTCTCTTTCTTTTGTTTAAATAGTTCACACAGGACTACCTACCAGCACAGAGCTGGCACTGCACACAATGGGCTGTACCCTCTCCCTTTGATCACTTATTGAGAAAATGCCTCCTGGCTGGATCTCAATTGAAGCTCCTTCCCCTCTATTGACTCTAGCCTGTGTCAAGTTGACAAATAAAACCAGCTAGGACAGAGGCAAACATCAAAACATGTAAACTGACAAGCATAATATGGTTATGTAATATGAAAAGAGACTTTAGAGAGACTGAGAACATTGGCAGGTACGGACCAGATAAAACACCAATGAACCCATATTTTGTGTGATTATACATCAGTCTCTAGATTGCAGAGTGGTTCTCACTGTTCCTGGGTTTTGGGAATGTGTCTCATCAAAACCAAAACAATTCGTATCAAGGCTCCTACCCATTAGAAGCTGTCTGATGAGCTGCCACTTAGGCGTTTGAAGTTAAAAAGCAACCTCACTTTCTGGAGATATTTAGCCTGACCAGGTGCTTTCCATTAGGGATTAGAATATCCCTAATACCAGAAGCAGATTTGCATGTCTACCTAGAAGCAGAAAAAATAGAATAGGAAGAAATAAAATATCTTCAATTTTTCATTGCCTGAAAGTTTGGGATATAATTTAGACACTGGTGAGATAAGAAAATATAAACCATGGACTAGCCTTGCCCTGGATTGTTTTCTTCACAACTGAAAGAGTTTCACAGCCGAGTGGTTGCAGTGGAGGCACACACAGAACCACGTCCATCTGTCTCAAGCCACAAATAGAATGCTTGTCACAATGGAGAAAATATTAGTTAATCTTTACCCAGGAAACCATACCATGGTGAGTGTTATTCGCATGTTTTCAAAAGTAGCGTGTTGCTTAACTATGGCAGGAAAAGCATGTTGACGAAGAAAAATATCTCCCTGAAATATGGTTCGCAGGGACCTCAAGAAATTCTTCTTGGCCCTACTGGTCAATTTTATATAACCTTGATTCTGGGCAGGATTGTGAAGAGGAGGAATGAAATTATTGTACTGGTCTTTTTAGACACCTCCTCCTTCTTCCAATGTTAGAGCAGTGGAGTGACAGTTCTGGATTTGGCAGCATGGTCAATGGGAACAAGGAGGAGGAGGGAAACCAAGATAGAATCCGCACCTACTCCTAGCTACTGGTTCTACTGTTACAGCTTGAGGTGGTGCGTGGCTGCAGGCAGAATACAGTACAGCAGCCAGAGCCCTGTTCTCTTTTCTATCGCGGCCTCCCATGCCCTGTCTTACACTTGCAGAGACTTTTCCCATGCCACGGGTCTGGCCCAGGCCTAAGATGGAGTGTTTTTATCAGTTACATGACTTTCTTTTTGGTTGATTCTTGGGTAGATTGGCTGCACTAGACATCATTTGATAACTACTTCAGCTCTAATTCAGGGAAGGAGGCAATTACTTGCTTCATGTCTAAGTAGCAGAGCTGTGCAGGTGTTGGCTGGTGCAAGCCTGTAGCTTTGCACTTAAAGTAGTAACTTGTTGAAAAGGCAATTGGAAAATTATATAAATCAGAATTTTTTTTTCTTCTTTCCAGCGACTAGACTTATTCACACACCTGGATCATCTCAGGTGCCTTATAATAAGTACACTGTGAACCTCGTTTCATCTCATTTTGCTAATGTGAAGAATCTTGCTAAATGGATAAAGTGTCATTTGTTTATATCCATGCAGTGCTTTGCCCCCGAGAAGACCAGCAAATGCAATCTTTACTCAGAATGATACACTCTTGTTACTGTAAACCTCCAGAGAAGGTGTGACGAAGTTCTGGCTTCATACATGTAGCTTGGATAGGAAGATGGCTGGGGGCAGACAGCTTTCCTTTTCCTGATGAGTCAAGCCCTCCTCCTGTTTGCTCAGCAGCATGCGTAGTGGAACTTTCAAAGGCATCTACGTCTTCCTTCATTTTGAACAGCTTGCATTAAGTGTCGCAGTTCTGTTCTCTAAAGTTCTTGTTTTTATTAATGTAGCTATTTTGCTCATTGATTTCTTCAGCCGCTTTGTTCCAAGGCACTGCTTCAAATCTGGAGTCAAATGAGCATTCTTTGGAACATGTACTTGTACCAAACAGCCTTATCCAGAAGAAGAAGGTGGGAGTGGGTGTATTTTACCGAAATTAGAGGAGTCTTCATAAATGAGAGGATGTAGTAGAGAGAAAATAAGTGCAGAGTTAAGGAAATGATTCTGATCCTGCCAAATCTATTTATCCTCCAGCATTCTCTAGATGGTATTTTGATGATTATTGGTAAATTATTCTAATGTCTTGTCTTCATTCTAGGTGGATATTTACTTTGATTCAACCTGACAGCTAGCAAACATTCTGTTATAAACAGCCAGGTTTTGAAAAACAGTGATGTTACCAAGGGGATGAGATGAGAAACTCTCAGACCATGCCAACTCAAACTGTGAAGTAGGGAAAAAAATCATATTTTCTGTTTATATCTCTCTGTCCTTCTCTCTGTTTCTGTATCTTTCTGTCTCTCTCTGTCACAGTGTCTCTGTCTCCCTCTCTCTCTCTGTCATTCTGTGTCTCTTTCTTTCTCTGTCTCTCTCTGTCACTCTGTCTCTCTCTGTTTCTGTCTCTATGTTTCTCTGTCTCTGTCTCTCTCTCTTAGAAGGGGTTTTCAAATCAAATTCCTCACCTGAAATAACTAGTGTTTTCATTAGTTCTTTTAAATATCTCTGTTCTTTTCTAAATATCATTCTACCTGGCCCCGGATAACACAAAGGAACATGTTTTGTATATATATTGCATGCTAAGAATTCTCCTAGGCCCATGAACTTTAACACTGAATAAATTAATGATTGAAAGAAGTCTTCATAATTTAGTGAAATACTCTATTCTTCACTCCAAAAGGTTTCAGAATGGGTGCATAGCATCCTATTAATCTAGCCAAATTCTACATGAGGGAATTAAAGATATATTTATGGGTTTGTAAGAAGAAAGGATTGGGAAAGTATTCCCATCATAGATAGAATTAATGTTGAACATTCATGGGTCACAGTTGTTTTCAAGACTATGGATGTGGTGGTAAATTGATTTCATCCTTCCTGAAGACCTTTTAGGAATAATATTGTTATTTTACCCATGTGTTTCCAGGGTAAAAAGTGAGGGTGAGTTATCCAATATAATTAGTAAGCAACAAAGGCAGTTTTGAATTTGGTAGAGTTACTACTCTTTGATGTAGAAGATAAATGGAACCACCTATAAAGCATGTATACATTTTTTATTTTAATTTTTTCATTGGATATTAGAAGACAATATTATATAAAAACAGTTTTATAGAAGCATATATTGTGTGTCAATCCTACTCTGCCCAACTATTGCTCAGACTTTCCCTTGTATCACTAGCTTGTACTTTTATGTTTATATACATAAAGCTTTATGTATCTGTAAAATCTGTGTCACAAATGAGAAATACCATGATGTTTATGTGAGGCTGACATAATTAACTTAATATGAGTATATCTAAATGTATTTATTTTCTGCTGAGAATGATAAAACTTGGTTATTCTTTTTGCTATATAGATATCTATGCACATGTTCATACAAACTATCATATATGTAGTTGGTTTTGCTACTTTGTGAGTTCTTTGTTTTTCTACCCTTTAAGTCCCCCCTTTTACCCTGCCCCTGTTTGAACCCTAACAATAGATATGAAGATAGATCAGAGAAAAGAATTAGGAAAATCCCTCAATTTATTTCCTGTTGTTTCTTTTTTTTTTTACCACAGCTACAAACTACAAACAGTCTCTTAAATGACCAACAACCACCCATCACAGCTCTTAGGGCCCTAGTATTTATTTACCCTCTGAAAGGTTCCCAGAAATAGAAATGTCACACAATTTCAGAAATTCTCTCCAGTTGACAAAACCATGCTTCTTTTAAAGCAGGGCGAAAATAATGGCCAACCACTAAAGACAGTTCAAAGGAATCCCACATCCCAAACCATGGATTAAAATGAAAGTACTTTCTTTTAATATTTCTATGTTTTTTAAAGAACCCAAAATTACACACACGCACACACACACACACACACATACATACACACACATGCACAACACCCACATCTTCTTTATTAATTTCTTTGCTTTTGGACCCCCAGTTGACTACGTAACTTAGGAATTGTGAATAGTGTTGTGATAATCATTAATGTACAGAAATTTCTGTCATATATTGAAGTGTAGTTCTTTGGGTAAATGCCCAGGTATAACTGGATCAGATGGGTGATACTTTCTTGAGAAAAATACCCCATTGTTTCCTACAGTGGCTGAAATTTATTTTACATTCTAAGGTTCCCTTTTGTCTGCATCCTCACCATCATTTGTTTTTTTAATAACTGGCTTTCTGAATAGAGTGAGATAGTATCTAAATGTAATTAGTTTTCATTTGTTTTAAAGTGAGGTTGAGTGTTTTCTGTATTTATTACCATTTGTATTACAGTTTTTGAGAAATGTTTATTAGCCCATTTATTAATCGTGTTATTTAACTTCTTCAGTTTTTTTGGGATATATATACCAATTATTAGGTATATATCTAGCAAAGATCATCTTCCTCTTTTTAAAAAAATTTATTAAATACTCTCTGTAGTTACATTTTAAATATTATTTCCTTTGCCCAGTCCACGCCCATCCCCCTCCCCTCTCCTGTTGTCACTAAGGTTCAATAGCTCCCAATCATTCTCTCCACCTCAGTGCCTTGGCATTCCCTTACATTGGGGAAACATGGCCTCCTTGGACCAAAGGCTTCTTCTTATATTGATGCCAGACACTGCTATTCTCTGCATAGATTTGTGGTCAGATATTGTGTAAATTTGGTTTTGTCCTGGGATATCTTGGTCTCTCCATCTATGGTAATTGAACGTTTTGCTGGATATAGTAACCTGGGCTGACATTTGTGTTCTCTTAGAGTCTGTATGATGTCTGTCTAGGATCTTCTAACTTTCATAGTCTCTGTTAAGAAGTCTGGTGTAATTCTGATTAACTTGCCTTTATATGTTATTTGTCCTTTTTCCCATATTGGTTTTAGGATCCTTTTTTTGTTTTGAACATTTGGTGTTTTGACTATCATGTGTCAGAAAGAATTTCTTTTCTGGTCCAATCTATTTGGAGCTTCTTGTGTGTTCATGGTCATCTCATTCTTAAGGGTAGGGAAGTTTTCTTCTATGATTTTGTTGAAGATATTTACTGTGCCTTTTAGTTGATATTCTTCACCCTCTTCTATTCCTATTATCCTTAGGTTTGGTCTTCTCATTGTGTCCTGGATCTCCTGGATATTTTGGGTTAGGGGTTTTTTGATTTTTGCATTTTCTCTGTTTTGTATATGTTTTCTATGTTATCTTCTGCTCCTTAAATCCTCTCTTCCATCTCTTTTAGTCTGTTGGTGATGCTTGCATCTGTGATTCCTGATTTTTTTTTTAGGTTTTCTATCTCCTGTGTAGTCTTTTTTTGTGTTTTCTTTATTGTTCTGTTTTTAATTTCTTCATCTGTTTGGTTGTGTTTTCCTGTAGTTATTTGAATCATTTCTCCTGGTTCTCCTGTAATTATAATTTATGCGCCTCTCAAAGATCTCCATCATCATCATGAAGTATGATTTCAAGTCTAAATCTTGTTTTTCTAGTGTGTTGGGAAATC
The DNA here is from genome assembly GCF_963924665.1 of Micromys minutus. Lineage (NCBI taxonomy): Eukaryota > Metazoa > Chordata > Mammalia > Rodentia > Muridae > Micromys > Micromys minutus. The sequence continues at coordinate 19,764,538 of NC_137961.1, read as the reverse complement.
AGCTACTTGTTGTGGTGGGAGAACTGGGTTTTGATGTTGCCAGGTTGTCTTGATTTCAATTGCTTGGGTTCTTGAGCTTTCCTCTTGCCATCTTGTTGTCTGTGATTATAGGTGATCTCTTTGTCTCTGACTGGTGCTTGTCTCTCCTGTTGGTCTGAGAGCCTATGGGTTCAGGAAGGAGATTGCTCCTGTGTGTTCAGCTCTTTGTGGGCAGGCAGTGAGTTCTGATAGCTGTGACTTGTTCTGTCTCCATGCACTCAGTTGTGAGAGCTCTTCGGAGGCTATTCTGGGAGCTCAGCCTTCTGCCTGCAGGTTCTGAGTCCTACTGGTAGAGACCTGACTCTTTCTCTGTGTCAGAAAGGACTCTTTTCCAGTGAGCACCATGTTCCCTGTGCTCTGAGAACTCCTAGTGTTTCATTTTTTGGATAACCAGTGGGCTTGTGTGTCAAGTTCACCTTTGGCTCAGGTGGAAGTGCACTTTTGAGTCTGTTTTGGGAGCTCAGCCTCCTGCAGCCAATCCTGTGTCTAGATAATCCCCTTCTGTAAGCATTTCTTCACTCGCTTTTCTACTTCCTCTCTGGTGCAGAAGCTTCTCAAATTCATAATGTCCTACTTGTCAATTGTTGGTATCATTTACTGAAAAACCAGAATATTACTTAGAAAGCCTCTATTATCCTTTATCTTGAAGAATTTTTCCCAATTTTTCTCTACAGTTTCAATTTCAGAACTTTTATTAAGAACTTTGGTTCATCTGGAATTGTAGGGGATATAGAAGGGATGTTGTTGGTTTTGTTCACCTGCATGTGTGTAGAAGTATCTTCTTTTCCTTACAACTTTATTTTTTTAAAAAGAGATACATGTACAGATTTTTAAGAGCATTTTGGAATAAAACTATATGAATATATTTTTGTCAGTGCTAGAGGTTTTTAAAAAGGTTTGATAGTATGCATTGAAATCTTACTAGTTACCATAAGCATAAAGTACATGTGAACCAAACATAACATGGAAATGGTCAAAGTTTTTAGAAGTAACTTTTATTTGCCTGATGTAATTGTCATCTTGGAGGCTTACTACTGAATAAGCTCACCCTTTCTAGTTCTTTCTGAATTCTGACTGGTTGAAATCTACTGTTCTGGCTCAGCTCTTCTTTCAGCTCACTGATTCAATCTCGCTTCTCTCGGCATCTCACTAAATTTCTCTCTTTGGCCAAAAATTAAATCTGACAATTTGTCATCTTTTTCATATCTCCTGAATATAGTACTTGAAGTTCTAGCCAGAGCAATAATACAACTAAAGGAGATCAAGGATGTACAAATTAGAAAGGAAGAACTCAAAATATTGCTATTCATAGATGTTATGATAGTATCATAGATAGGTATAGATAAGTGACCTGAATTCTGCCAGAGAACAACTATATCTGATAAACTCTTTCAACAAAGTGGCTGTATACAAAATTATTTCAAAGAAATCAGTCTGCAGAAGAGTGTGGTTCCTAATCTTCTCTTCTTGGTTTAGGTAGGCCTGTGCTGCAAACATGCTCTGCCAGATCCTTGGGCAAGCCAAGAAGCATCTCAGCTTGATTCCTGTCTTCTTATCTATTAGAGCAGGGGGTACTGGAGAGGCACTACATGTGATACACTTGGCCTTGTTCAATCCAGATGTCAGCTGGGACAGGAAGAATAACCCAGAGCCTTGGAACAAACTGGGTCCCAATGAACAATATAACTCCTACTCAGTGAATGTGGACTACAGCAAACTGAAGAAAAAAGGCCCAGACTTCTAAACTTTGAAGTTCCCTGTAAAGCTGCTTATAATGAAGGTCTTCAGAAGCCATCCGCACAATTTTCCACTTAAGCAGGAAATACTCTGAATGTATGACATCATTGAATTTTCTTCATTTTTTATTTTTCTTGGATTTTTATCACACTGATGACTAAATCTCTGATACTTGGGGAAAAAAAAGGAATCAATTGCCCTCCTTTATACAAATGATAAATGGGTAAGAAAGAAATTAGGGAAACAATGCCCTTACAACAGCTACATCAATATAAAATATTTTGCTGTAACTCTAACTAAGCAAGCAAAAGTTCTATATGACAAGAATTTCAAGTTCTTGTAGAAAGAAATTGAAGAAAATATCACAAAATGGAAAAGGTCTCCCATGCTCATGGATAGGTAAGATTAACATACTGAAAATGGTCATCTTACCAAAAGCAACCAAAAGATTCAATGCAATTCCCACAAAAATTCCAACACAATTTTTATAGACCTTAAAAGAACAAGTCTCAACTTAACATTGAAAAACAAAACAAACAAGTAAACAAAAATCTAGGATAGCTAAAGCAATTATGAACAATAAAAGAACTTTTAGAGTTATCACCTCAAGCTGTACTACAGAGCAATAGTAATAAAACCTGCAGGGTATTGGTACAGAAACAGGCACATTAATCAATGGAACTGAATAGAAGACCCAAATATAAACCCATACACCTATGGAAACTTAATTTTTAATAAAGAACTCAAAACCATACAATGGAAAGATGGCAGCCTCTTCAACAAATAGTGCTGGTCTAACCGAATGTCTACATGTAGAATGAAAATAGAGCCATACTTACCACCTTGTACAAAGCACAAGTCCAAGTGGATCAAGGACTTCAACATAAAACTGATTCATTAAATCTCATAGAAGAGAAATTGGGAAATATCCTTAAACACATTAGTACAGGAGTCAAGTTCCTGAAGAGAACAGTAATGGTTCAGGATCTAAGACGAACAATTAATAATTGGGACCTTATGTAACTGCAAAACATCTGTAAGACAAAGGATACTGACAATAGGACAAATGGGCAGCCTATAGATTGGGCTTTCACCAACCCTGCATTTGACAGAGTGGTAATATTCACAGTTTACCAAAAACTCAAGAAGTTAGATATAAAACCTAAAGTGACCAATTAAAACTTTGGAAAAAACTTGAACAGATAATTCTCCGTAGAGGAATCTCAAATGGCCAAAAAGCACTTAAAGAAATGTTCAATGTCCTCAGTCATCCGGAAAATGCAAGCCAAAACATCCCTGAGGTTCCATCTTACACCCATAAGAATGGCTAAGATTAAAGACTACAAAGGGAGGATGTGGAACGAAGGGAACACTTCTTTGTTGCTGGCGGCAGTGCAAAACTGTACAACCACTATGGAAATCAATTTGTTGGTTTCTCAGGAAACTGGGAACAGTTCTACCTCATGACCCAGCTTATACCACTCCTAGCTTATATCTAAAAGGTGCTCCAGCATCCCACAAAGATACTTGCTCAACTATGTTCATAGCAGCTTTATTGTAATAACCAGAAATTGGAAACAACCTAGATGTCTTTCAGCTGGTGAATGGGTAAAGAAAATGTGGCATATCACACAATGAAATACTTTTCGGCTATTAAAAACCAAGACATCACAAATTTTGAAGGCAAATAGGTGGAACTTGAGAATATCCTTTCACGTGAGGTAACCCAGTCCACAAAGGACATACTAGCCATAAAATACAGGTACCCTACTAAACTCCACTGACAGAAAGAAGCTAAACAAGAGAGAAGGCCCAAGTGAGGAAAGTTGAATCTCATTTAGAAGGGGGAATACAATAGTTATGAGAGGCAGATGGATAGAAGGAACTGTTTGGGAGGGGAATGAGGAGAGGAGTGGGGTGGTTTAGGATCAGGTGTGGGGACATATGGCTATAAAAATGAATGGAAATCTGCAACTGGTAGGAGTGAGGAGGTGGGGGCATCTTTAGGATGAGATAGAGACATAGGTAGGGTATGGCAGGCATCTAAGAATTAATGGGTGTGACCTTAGCTGTTCCTCACAGCACTGGGTATTGGAACGTGAGGAGGCCATTTCCTGAAGCCAGGACTGAACCTCAGAAAGAGGGAAAACATCCCACCCACAACACTTTCAACCCAAAATTTACCCTGTCTACAAGAAACACAGGCATGGGGGGATGGAGTAGAAACTGAGGGAATGGCAAACCAATGACTGACCCTACTTGACACCTATCCAATGGGCAAGCACCAATCCCTGACACTATTGGTGATACTCTGTTATGCTTGTAGACAGGAGTCTAGCATGGCTGTCTTCTGAGAGGCTCCACCTGGTAGCTGACTCAGACAGATACAGACACCCACAGATAAATAGTGGAAGGAGCTTGGGAATTTTTATGGAAAAGTTGGGAGAACTCTTGAGGGCCCCAAAGGGGATAGGAACTCCACAGGAAGACCATAGTATCAACTAACCTGAACCTTGGTGTTCTCAGATACTGAACCACCAATCAAAAAGAATGCATGGGCTGGACCTCCCCCTCCCCCCATACATATGTAGCAGATGCAAAGCTTGGTCTTCATGTGGATTAGGGACAACTGAAGCAGGGTCTAGCCCAAAAGCTGTTTCGTGTCTTTGGTCTATGTTCTTCTAGCTGGGCTGCCTTGTCTGGTCTCAGTGGAAGAGGATGTGAAATGCCAGGATGGTGGGATAATGAGGTGGTACCCACCCAGAGGAGATGGGGAAGGGGGAGGGTTGTGGGAGTGGGTGATTGGGAGTGGCCGCAGCAATGGGGATTTACAATTCACAAATAAAAGTGAATTAATAAAACAACAATAAAACAAAAACATAAAAGCAAAAATCCCCAAACCAACCAACCAAACAAAAATGAGAATGAACACCTTCACATTATTCTTGATTTTAGAGGATACAGTTTTAGTTTTTTTTTTCTTCTGTTCAATACAATGTTGCCTATTAATTTTTCTTATATAATCATTACTGGATTGAAATAACGGTCCTTTTATTCATAGTCTCTTCAATCTTTTTAGCATGATGGGATGTCGAACTTTGTTAAATTGCTTTTCTGTCTCTATTTAAGAGATCTTGTGATTTTATCCCTTTCTGATAATGTCTCACAGTACATCAATTGTTATGCTTGTATTTAACTACTATCCCTTTTGAGAACCAGTAGGGTTATAGCGTACAAAGTGTAGGACTGATTTTCCTTGTTTTATGAACACCGCCAGAGTTTTTGATGGGAGTCGTGTGAATGGCTATCCTTTTTGGGAACACATTCATTTCAAAAACATTACTTCTGGCATTCCATGCACATCCAGTCCCTGCTTTAGTACTTCAGCCACAGCATATTAAGTATTTCAATGCCTTCTGCTGTCCAAGATGGACTTAGATTTGGAATATTTCGCCTGAGAGCTGGGATTATGAGTATGTGATTTCATAATCATTTTAATGTGCAGATGCATTTGATTCGTAAGGTTTTTTTCCTATTTATTTGTGTGTGTGTGTGTGTGTGTGTGTGTGTGTTTGTGTGTGTGTATGTGTGTGTGGTATTGGATTTCATGGCACTATATTTTATTGGTAGTCAAAAGGTTCCTGATATGGTCACTGAAAACCAAACTTGGATTCTCTAGAATAACAGCAGGTACTCTAAACTCCATACTTTTAAATATATTTCTGTGTATTCAGTTGTAGGTCTCCCTTTTCTTCAGGGGTCATTGTTCACTAGTTCAGATGGCTGGGAGGACTTCCAGAGAAAACTTCTGTGAAGCAGATACATTTTATCGTTTCCAGGAACAGGGTATATAAGGGTTCTTGGGGATACAGTTGGACAGCAATGATTAACCATAGCATGGTGATTAATTATTGTGCATGCTAGTGGGAAGCTAGAACAGGCCTTGTGTTCTGAGTCACGCAGCACTTGCCCAGAGCTCTGCTCAGACTCATTCTTCATGTAAGGTCAGGCATCTATCTGCTCAGAGACACTTTCCACATAAGGTTAGGCAGAGTAAGGGAAGCCCTGCTGAGAAAGGAAGTCCTCCATTTCATCCGCAGCTCACAGAGCTATTCAGACATTATAGACAATGACCTTAATAGCAAGACTCTCCAACATTCAGTGGCCATTTTGTCTTGGTGGTCAGCCTGTGTTTTACACTGAGACTGGTCTGAATTTGATGTTTTCCTTGAGCATTTACAACCAAGTTGGGCAAGTTCCTTAGCCAATACAAGGTTCAATTTCATCTTCCCACAAGGGGGGCAGGGAATGAATGTGCTACGCAGCTGCACACAGGTTAGAAGGCACATTCAAATCATTTCACACAGAGACTAGTATTTTACAACAGAATCTGCAATTATTAGAAACTGTAATCATTTTTTAAAGATTTTCTTATTTATGTATCCGAGTCCCCTATATGCATGTATGCCAACATGACAGAAGAAGGCATCAAATCCCATTGCATATTGTTGTGAGCCACCAAATGGTTGCTGGGAATTAAACACAGGACCACTGGAAGAGCATCCAGTGTTCTTAACCACTGGGTCATCGTTCCAGCTTCAGAGCCATAATTGTTAGTCGTGTTATCTGAGCTGTATAAATGGAAGGGCTTAACAGGGCATTCACAGAAATCGACTTCTGTTTCACTCAGAAGTGGTTGTTGAGATTTCCAGGTACCTGAGGGAGAGGAGAGATTTTCGTGTAAGGGACGGGGACCTGTACTCAGAGACACTCTGATTTAAATCTGATAATGGCATGGTCAGGCTTGCATTTTACATGTATTACTCTGTTTGGCAGTTGCAAAATGAATCAGAAGGTTAAAAATTGGAAGATATTAAGAGCCAGCAGCATAACTGACTTGCAAGAAGAAAGATGACAAGAACTTTGTGACTGGAACAGAGGAAGGGAAAATGGAGAGGAGCTGTTTGCACCTCCTCTGCGTCTCCCTGCCTGGTAGTGTTCTTTGATGGTAGTGTTCTCTGATGGTAGTGTTCTCTGGTGGTAGTGTTCTTTGGTGGTAGTGTTCTCTGATGGTAGTGTTCTTTGATGGTAGTGTTCTCTGATGGTAGTGTTCCATGAAAGTTGTGAGGTTTAGCGAGACCCCGTGTTTCTTTTACTTCAGTGTTTTGTTATGTCCTCACGAAAGACATGGTGGATGGATATCTTCAGTGCCCAAATTGAAGTCTTTATTAATACTAATATCTAAAGTGGAAAATCAGGGACCATAGAGAAAATATCTTGGGGAAAATAACTTGAATAATTCTGTATGTAGTTGACCTTCATCGGATAGCCCATTTTTACACTACATTTTTAACATGCTGTCTAATCTGAATTAGTTAAAATTCTTTTAATAAAAGCAATGTCCATGCTGCTAGAGAGGCTATTTGGTATTTATGTTTGTCTCTTGATTTTTTTCTAGAATGATGCAACATTAAAGACAAAGCTTAAAAATATTTTCTTTGATAAACAAGGATAGAATTCAACCAAAAGCACATTCTACAGTCTCATTGAAGCACAGGAGAGGTGGCAGCCTGGTAAGTCATATGCCTGAACTTGTTAAATCAAACCATGTTTTTTTTGTGCAGTTTTCTGAAGTGGTGTCTATAGGACCTTCTGATTGAGGACCATTAGTCCTTCTGACTGATGGAGCCAGTAGTCGTAAGAGGGTGAGTTTACTGCCGATAAGAAAGAGCAGACAGGCAGATCCTGAGAAGGAAGAACACCTCCCTTACCTTCTCCACAGTCAGTGCTTATGGCAGTGAGGAAACCTTGTAAAGGCTTAAAGGAGCCGTGGAACTTCTGTTCTATTGTCCTTGTCATATTCTTCACTGTGTGTAGGTCATCTGCTTCTTATTCTCTCAGATAAAACTTATTTAACTATTGTTTACCAAACATGTCTTGGATACCAACAGTGTGTTCATTCCATTTTAAGTAATGAACAGTCTGCAAAAAGTATCAACCTGATAAACATTACTGTTCATATAGAGCAAAGATGTGTTTTACACAACTCTATGCTTAGTAAGTGTTCATAGATACTCTGTTGGCAAGTATGATACATGCGGTCTTGCTGTGTGATAAATGGTATGTCACAGACATGTGGTGAACTAAAGACACATTTGTCATAAGCATTATGAGAGACCTAAGATCTGAAGGTTTGAACACTGAAAATAAAGTATGTTATGCAGATTTAAGCATTTCCTCATCTGTAGGACTGTGGGGATGATGCTGGATTCAACTCTGAGGCTTTGTGTTTGAGGGCTTATCTCTAGAATGGCTTCAGGACCTCATACTTCAGTCCTTATTCTAATGGCCTTGAAGAGCCCTTACAACTGATTTTATCAGGGTAAGTCACCTTTAATTGGTGGCTAAATTGGTATGAAAGCTATGTCTTGGGGGCTGTCTTCTATGAAGATAGCTTATTGATGCAATTATTGCACAGTAAGGCTACGTTCTCAAACTTTCGAGACTGTCGCTTGTCTCCATACTTTGTTCTCACATAGAAGTGTGGAAAAAAAAACACCTAAACTTCAAGATGAAAGCGAGTGATAAGTAGAATTTGGCAAGCAAAATGGTAGTAATAACAGAACAAAAATTCTAGATATTTAACTTAAATCAGTTTACATGTACTATAAGTTCTAATTCTTCCAGAAAAAAAAAAGACTTTTAAGCCTCAAGGATGTTTATAACTTGCTTGAACTCTTACAGTTTTAAAATACAATTTATTTTATTTGTTGAGATTACAATACAATGGCATTATTTCCCCCTTCCTACTCCTTCCTTCAAATTCTCCCCTATAGTCCTCTTCATTCCTTTACAAAGTTGTGGTTTCTTTTTTCATTAGTTGTTGCTACTTACATGAATGCACATGTATATACATAAATTTTCCTATGCAAAACTACAACCTGCTCAGTCTGTATAATGCTACTTTTATGTATATTTTTAGGGCTGACCATTTGTTTGGATAACCAATGATATACCCTTTCCTGGTGAAGACTATTTCTCTTATCCTCAGCATTCCATAGTTGCCTGTAGTTCTCTGTGTGAAGTGGATACCTTGTAGTTTTCCTCTGCCCACTTTATCATGTCTATTGTTTTTGTTCTTCATAGTCATGTTGGTGAAACTTTATCTGACAGTCCTTGGAGACACACTTTTACAGCAAGCTCCCTAATCCTCTGGCTCTTATAGTGTTTCTAGTTTCTTTATTGTTATTGTTTGTTTGTTTGTAATAGCCTCTGTCTATTTCTGCAGGTTGTAATCAAGATAACTTTTTTTTAAAGAAGACTTTGAGTGAAAAATAGGCTCAATATCTTCATTGTAGAAGCAAAGGGTAGTCAGGTATCAATTGGAAATAATGTGAAGTATGAGATAATGACCATTCATGATCCAAATCCAAAGAGAATGAACTTAATGATTTCAGTGTAGAAGGTTTCAATGCAGAGGCAGTAGTCAAGGGACCCATATTTCAATCCCATCCCACTCCCCCTTTCATTACCTCCATGAAGGTGCTCCCTCTCCCTACCTCCCTCTCCCATCACTGCATTCCCCTACACTTGGAAAACAAGCCTTCACTGACCAAAGGCCTCTCCTCCCATTGATGTAAGACAATGCCATCCTCTGCTGCATATGCACCTGGAGCCATGGGTCTCTCCATGCAAACTGATTGGTTGGTGTTTTAGTCTCTGGGAGCTTTAGTGGGTTTGGTTAGTTGATAATGTTCTTCCCGTGGGGTTGCAGACCCTTTCAACTCCTCCAGTTCTTTCTCTAGCTCTGGGAAGAAAGTCTTAATGAGGGATTTTCTAACCTATATTATGCCAAAAACATCTCTGAAGGGGATTGTCTTAGTTGCTTTAACTAATGTCAGAAGATACATTCTGAAAGTTGAATGACCTGTACCTGTTTTGGGCTTCTCTTGTATAAAGTATCAAAGCCTAGCCTAGTTGGAGCAGATATCTGTTCAGGCCTCCCTGCTCTTAAATATGTATGGGATGTGACTTCCAGAGTTCTTACCTTGACTCCCCCATTGTGATGAATAATACCCAAAGACTGTTAGTTAAAATAAGCTCTCTCTCCCTTATGTTGCTTTTTTGTCAGAATATTTTATCACAGCAACAAAAATGAGATTAAAACAGGGAAAAGCATAAGGCAAATGCAGTTGGTTATTTTAGAAAAGAATGGAGACTCCTGATATTCTTGGAAAAACATGGAATTTCAAAATGTGGAGGTTTCATTAAAAGGTTTCATGTACTTAAGTCCTCAACAAAAATCAGAGTGAATAGTAGGCATCTGTTTGATATATGCACAGAGGTGGCAGAAATGGTTCAGAGAGTATATAAGGTTTTAAGAATCAAAATGTTAAGGAGACAATGCATTATGACCAAGTTTGTTTCATTCCAGAAGGGCAAGGTCATTTTAACATAAGTACACCAATAAATGTAATATACCACATAGTGAAAATTATAGAACCCAAATAATGATTTCAGTGGATGCTTAGAAAGGTATTTGATAAAGCTCAACATTCCTTCTTTATGAAGGTTCTGGAGACATTAGAAACAGACAGAGCTTGTTCCTTAATATAATAAAGGGTATGCGCACCAAATATACAGCTAACATTATATTAAACAGAGACAAAACAGAACATTTTTTTTTTTCTAAAATCTGGGATTAGACAATGATATCCCTCTTATCTCCATCTTCTCTTCCAAGTCCCACCCTTACAAGTCCCTCCCCGCATTGCCCCCATTCCTGTTGCCTTCTCAGAGAAGGGGTCTCCATTGAGGTACCAGTCCACCTTGGAGAATCTTGTCCCATCAGGTCTAGGCACATCCTCTCTAACTGAGATCGATCCAGGTCCAATTATAGGGGTATGGGTTCAATAACAGGGAACAGAGACTGGGATAGCCCTCATTTCAGTTTTTAGGGGGAATACATGAACACCAAGCCACACATTTGTTACAGATGTAGAGCAACAAGGTCCAGCTCCTGCATGCTCCTTGGTTGGTGTGAGCTCCCATGGTCTTAGGTTCGTTGGCTCTGTGGGTCTCCTTGTGGTGTCCTTGAGTACTCTGACTTGCTCATTTCTGTCCCCCACTCTTCCATGAGTCCCTGGGCTCCTCTTGATGTCTAGCTGTGGGTCTCTGCATCTTTCTCCATCTGCTGCCGGATGAAGCCTCTTAGGAGACAACTATTCTAGGTTCCTGTCTGCAAGCATAGCAGAGTATCATTAATAGTGTCAGAGGTTGGCTTTCTCATATGGAATGGGTCTCCAGTTGGGGCAGTCATTGGTTGTGTATTCTCTCAGTCTCTGCTCTATCTTTATCTCTGCACATTTTGTAGGTAAGACAAATTTTGGGTTGAAGATGTCTTGGGCAGATTGATGTCCCCCTCCCTCCCCTAGAAGTCATACCTGGCCATTTCATTCTCTTTATTCTTCTCTTTTAGAAATCTAAGTTAGGGTACCCTTCTTAGACTTCCTGTATCCTCTCGTATTGAAAGCCCCCAGAAAGTCACCAGAGATGCCTCCCCACCCCTGCTGATTTCCATTCTCACTCTTAGCCCTCTCTCATCTTCTCTCCACACACTTGATTGCCACCTCATTCCTTTCTTGTTGGAGTAGAAGTGTCCTTGTTGGGGGAAGTATGTCACTGTGGGGGGAGGCTTTGAGGTCTCCTATGCTCAAGCTATGCTCAGTGTGGCACATAGTCGCCTATGGATCAAGATGTGGAACTCTCTGCTCCTTCACCAGCACCATGCAGCCAGCATGCCTCCATGTTTTCGGCCATGATCATAATGTACTAAACCTCTGAAAATATAAGGTAGCCCCAACTAAATGTTTTCCTTTTTTAGAGTTGTTGTGGTCATGGTATCTCTTCACAGCAGTAAAACCCTAACTGAGACACATCCTGGTTTACAATTTAAAAACTGCTTCTTCCTTAGTGTGATTGGCTATAATAATTTAAGGCAAGCAAGATAGCCTTCTCTCTTGTGCCTATGTGTTTGCTGAGTGTAGCTGCCTTCTGACCCACATGGAGTGAGTGTGTAGTCATGGTTCCCTGCTTTCCTGAGCATGCATCCTTATTCTAGGGCCATAAAAAGTTAAGGAATGTCTTTGCTAAAACAGTAAAAAGGTTTGTGCTTGCCTTAACAAGGACACTGTGTCCCACTCTTGCTGCCCCAGCAGCATGCACTGTTATGGCTAGTGTCCAGGGGAGATATAGAGCAGGAAGAATGGCAGCTCTGGGATTCCAACCTGATTCCAGAGGTCAGAGGTCATGAGCATGAGAGGAAATGAGCATACAGCATTTGGACTCTTTCCCCTGAGCATCCTACAGAAACCTGCAGAATTGTACATCCAGATTTCTAAAATATTTTCAGAATCCATGTAGATATACGTATTTTTTTCTGAGACAATTGGAAGCTTTTGTAAGATTCTCAGAGAAGTCTATGACCCTTGCTAAGAAAAAGAAAGGTAACAACTAATAGTTTAGTCTAAAATCCAGACTTAAAATGAAATTGATTTTAAGCTATCTTGATTAGGTGACTGCTTTAAAAATCTTTAGGAGCAAATGCATGAAACACATGGTTTCCAGCTCCTCACCTTCCAATTACCTGCTGGAGATTTCTGAGGTACTATGAATTCATTTGCTTCAGTTATAATCTCTATGGTGACAGTGGCTAGGGAGGAATACTGACAAGAACAGTCACCATGTTACCACAGAATTTTCTAGTATTGAAACTAATTAATCTGGTTCTCCTGCTTTCTCCTTCTTAGTTTTACACTTTAACCAATTTTACGTTTTTGTCAGTCTTTTTGCTTTACTGTTCTATTCTATTCTGTCTTTTAATTGTTCCATAGAGAGGGACCACAGAGCTTTGTCTAGTGTCCCACTAGTGCCAGGCAGTTAAGGAAAACAAGAGTCTCACCTTTGCTCTCATGGTATCTCCTATCAGCCCACTGCAATGTGGAATTTGCTACCTGCCCTCAGCTGGCCTTGATGAGGGATTCAGTATTGGTGACATGACTTAGGACTTGCATGTGACTTGCTCTTTTGCAACTTGACTAAAAGTAGAGTCACTTGGGAAAACAAAATCCCAATTGAGGATTTAGCCTTATCAGATTAACCTCTGGCAATGTCTGTGGGATATCTTCATCCTTTGGGAGGGCTCTCAGCCCACTGTTATGGTCCCTTTCTTTGACATGTGTTCTTGGTCTTGGGTGGCACTTTTTGTAGGAATCTCTGTCCGCAGAATAGTGAACTGTGAGGTAGGTGAACATAAAAACTGTGACAACTGGACTTGGTCAATGAGACTGGATCAAAACTTGTAGCTAGTATGGTCCTGTGGTTTAATTGTCTTGTACATTTAAACACAATAAAACTTTGGGGGGAAAGTTTTCATATGACAAGTCTCATGGCAAAGCTTTAGGGATGAGTACATCGTAATTACATTGTCAGTGGTAAAGCACCTGTGACCTTTCCCATAAGGATGAATTCCATTGACTGATTGTCAGAGCTCAGGGCCTAAGGAGGAAGGATTTGTAATAAGCATAAGAATATATTCTAGTGATGGAGGAAGCAGAGAACATGGAGCCTCTTTCTTTCTTTTTCCATTTAGGATTATATTTTTAGTTTAGCAGTACACTTTTTTTTTTTAAATTTGAAATGGTGCAATTTACCCCCTTTCCCATAAGGAAATAGATATATAGTATACTAATTTAAATGTCTTGCTTACCAACAACATAGCATGCATTTTTACATTTCCAGAGAAATTGCAATGTGAATTCTTTTTTTAATTGGATATTTTATTAATTTACATTTCAAATGTTATCCCCTTTCATAGTTTCCCCTCTGCAAACACCCTATCCCATTCCCCCTTACCCTGCTTCTGTGAGGGTACTCCCCCATCCACCAACCCCCTTTCAATACACTGTTTTAGCATTCCTCTACACTGAGGCATCAAGTCTTTACAGGACCAGCAACCACCCTTCCCACTGATGGCAGATAAGGACCCTTTAGCTCCTTCAGTCCTTCCCCTAACTCCTCTATTGGGGTCCCTGTGATCTGTATTGGTCACGATCTATCGGAGCCTCTCAGGACACAACTGTATCAAGCTCCTGTCAGAAAGCACTTTCTGGCATCAGCAATATTGTCTAGGTTTGGTTTCTACATGTGGGATAGATCCCTAGGTGGGGCAGTCTCTGGATGGTCTTCCCTTCAGTCTCTGCTCCACTCTTTGTCCCTGTATTTCCTTTAGACAGGAGCAATTCTGGGTTAAAATTTTGGAGATGGGTGGGTGGCCTCATCCCTCAACTGGAAGGCCAAACCTAATCCCTGAATATGGTCTCCACAGGTTCTCCCTCCCCTTTGTGGGGGTATTTCAGCTAATGTCATTCCATGGGGGTACTGGGAGGCTTGTGTTTTACTGGCATGTGGGACTTTCTGGTTGCCAGGTCCCCATCCCACATTGCTATGTACTTCTATTCAATTTCCTGAGCCTCTGTATCTTTCCTCCATCTCCTCCCATACCTGATTCTGCCCCTTTCCTTGCTCCAGTCACTGCTGCATTCTTTGTTCCTTTATCTGCTCCAGTGAGTCTTTTGTTCCACCTTCTAAGAGGTCTGAAACATCCTTGGTTTTCCTTCTTCTTGAGCGTTTTTGGATTGTTTCTGGGGTATTGCGAGCTTTTGGGCTAGTATCCACTTATCAGTGAGTGCATACCATGTGTGTGCTTTTGTGACTGGGTTACCTCACTCAGGATATTTTCTAGTTTCATCCATTTGCCTAGGAATTTTGTAAAGTCATGGTTTCTAATAGCTGAGTAGTACTCCATTGTGTAAATGTACCACAATTTCTGTATCCATTCATCTACTGAAGGACATCTGGGTTCTTTCCACCTTCTGGCTATTATAAATAAGGCTGCTATGAACATAATGGAGCATGTGTCCTTGTTTCAACTCTTTGATACAGTTGTTATTTTATTTTCTGTATCTTTTCCTCCACAGCCTCACTCTGCTAATTTCAGTGACTCCAGCTGACAGGCTGGAATCTGACCCTGCTGTACGGAAAACTGTCATCAGACATTTTATAGCTTTTCTTTTCATTTTTGCTGAAGTCCAAAACCAATGCTATCTATCCTGTGATATATAAATATTATATGTATATGTCATATATATATTTAATAAAGCATTAGTTTAGAACACACTTGGTACACACTCAAGGATAAGCAGATACTAGCCCCCAAAAACTCTGAATACCCAAGAAGCAATTCACAGACCTTATGAAGCTCAAAAAGAAGGCCAGAATGCAGATGGCTTAGTCCTTCTTAGAAGGGAGAACAAAACACTCACGGGAGGAAATACAAGGTCAAACAGAGGAGCAGAGATTGAAGAAAAGATCAATCAGAGACTTCTTCACTGGGGATCCACCGAATATGCAACTATCAAACCCAAGCACTATTGCTGATGCCAAGAAGTACTTGCTGGCAGAAACCAGATACGAATGCCTCTTTAGAGGCTCTGCCAGAGTCATACAGATACAGCTGAAGATGCTTGCAGCTAAGCATTGGATTGAATATGAGGAACCCAATGAAGGTGCTAAAGAAAAGACTGAAGGAGCTGAAAGGGTTTGCAACCTTATGGGAAGAACTACATTATCAACCAACCAAACCCTCCGGAACTCTCAATCAGAACCCAACAATGAGATTTAAAAAATCTTTAAACCCTAGTTTTCTATTTTTGTAAGTTTAGAATGTCTAAATATATTTACAATTTTGTAAATACATTTGTTTTCAGCTGCAGTCTTGAACATACAAACACATACAGTAAAAAGGAGTTAAGAAGGCTAATTGCTGACTTGAAAGTCAATCTTTACATCTCAAATCTATTAGTACCGCCATGGGAAATGCTGTCTGCATGTGCTCAATGCAGGTACAGCAGAATTTCAAACAGGTTGTAATTTACTCATCACAACAAAAACACCAATTAAGTAGAAACTTCTGACTCAAACAACAACAACCACCACCACATGCTAAGTGTTGACCAGATATTGTAATTAAAACAAGATTAATAAATATGTTATTTTAAGAATTTGTTTTTAACTAGTGTGTATGTATGTCTGTGAGGGGCTTGTGCACATGACTGTAGGTGTCGTAGAGACCAGTGGTGTTAGATCCCCTCTGGAGCTGTAGTGAAAGGCAGTTACGAACTGTCTAATACAGTGCTGGCAACCACACTCATATTCTTTTCAAGAGCAGTTATGCCTGAATTCATTAGCCATTAACAGATATGTTTCAAATCCTATGGCCATATTTAATAAAATGTTGACAGTTGCTATTATCTTTTATTGTGTAAACAGTCTCATTCAACTTACGGACAGACTTAGCTTTTAGTTAAAGGACTAAAACATTTTATTGAGATAGGCGATTCTTTATTTTGTTTGGCTTTGTCTCATACTCTGGCTTCTAGCAATTTTCTCATCTTGGCCTCTAAAACATCTGGGACTATACACATATTCACTGTGTACAGCATATGGATATTATTTTCAGGCAGTTGTTTAACATTAGAAAAATATATTTCTTAAAAAAAGATAAAATTTAAAATAAATTGCAAAATAATTAGATTAAAATATAAAGCAACTTTTAGATTATTATAAAAATAAATTTTATTGTAAAATATTTGTGGAAGCTGCCATTTGGTAGAAGATTTTATTTTTTTTGGGATTGATAAGGCATTTTAATAATGTTGAAAAAGTAAAAAAAAAGTATATATTTACAAACTATGAGATGTTGACAATACATTCTTACCAGTTATTTGCTTCTAAATTTTCATTATTTAAATTTATTTTCTAAGTCTACAGACAATGAAAATAACTTAAGACCAAATAATTGTTTTCTTTTACACACAGATTTTTTTTAAAATCTAGTTTGTAAGCTATCGTCCACTCTTTACCTCTTCTATGGTCAGTTTTATAAGTGAAAATACTTAAATTTATTTTATTTTTTTAAATTTCTTTATTTTTTCCTTTTTTTTGTTTTTCTTTCTTTCTTTATTTCTTTTTTTCTTGAACTTCACACAGTCTGTGACTTGTTTCTGGGGTGTTCAGAGCTTTCTGGGGTTAGTATCCCATTATCAGTGACTGCATACTATGTCTGTTCTTTTGTGACTGGGCTACCTCACTCAGGATGATATTCTCTAGATGCATCCATTTTCTTAAGAATTTCGTTAAGTCATTGTTTCTGATAGCTGAATAGTACTCCATTGTGTAAATGTGCCACAATTTTTGTATCCATTCATCTACTGAAGGACATCTGGGTTCTTTCTAGCTTCTGGCTATTATAAATAGAGCTGCAATGAACATTGTGGTGCATGTGTCTTTGTTGTATAGTGGAGTGTCTCTGGGGTAAATGCCCAGAATCGGTACAGGATTTTTATTGTCTTTAATAAAAATGAAATTTTGTGGAGAGCTAGCCCTGCCCCTCACCAAGCAGTCTCTGCACCTCAATTGGGCGGCAGGTAACTGACCCTCCTCCTAGTGTTAGGAAAGACTCCCTCCCCCATATGTCTTGTGGGCTTTAGCACTAGTGTGAGCTAGCCACCAGTGCTGGAGAGCTAGCCCTGGTGGTGTGGGTGTGGGAGAACTAACCGTTGACAAACTTAGCTTTGAGGTGGCCCACCCCAACATCTACATCTATTATCTGCCTTGAGTGAGGGGAAGGACCAGTTCTTCAGATTCAAAGCTGAAGGATCACCATGATTCAGGGTAACAAAGGGGCATCAGAACAGAGTCCCAGGGATGATCCAATACTGATAGTGTAGCAGCAGCCAGAGGCCTCAAGCCAGACCTCACTGCAATGAACATTGGCAGATAAAGATGTTTTGACAGAAGGATATGTATGTGTATGTATATATGTATATATATATGTGTGTGTGTATGTATATGTATATATATATATATATATATATATATATATATATATATATATATATATATATATTGCATTACACACATGACACAAGACACAATATAGGTTCCATAGGAAGGTTTGTTTGTTTTTTTCTGTTTTTTTGTTGCTTCTTTTTGTTTTGTTTTCTTTTGCAGGGGCGGTGCGGGTTGCAAGGCAGGTAAAACGGGACTGGGGACTAACTGGAATTGTAGTGTATGATGTGAAATGCACAAAAAATAAATAAAAAGCTTAAAAAAAAACCTTGGAAAGACTGTGAACAATATGCAAAATTCCAATAGATCCTTGCATTACTTTTGCTGTTTCAGTTACAGTAAAATAATTTTTAATTTAAATAATTAAAGTAGGCTACTTTGTTCTTGTTTTGAGACAAGCTCTTGTGTAGACAAGCTGGCTTCACGCTCACTATGATTTTGAATTCATAGTGATCCTGCCTCTACTTCCCAGATGCTCAGATTAAGGGTATATGCCACCATGACTGGCTGTAAAAATGTGTTTCTGTGAGTCAGAGGAGAGATTGATCAGTGACTAAAGTCACTTTCTTTCATGCCGGAGGACTGGGGTTTGGTCTTAGAACCCATGTTGTGGAAAGAAGAATCACCTCTCTGTATTTTTTGTGTCCATGTGAACACATTTCTGTGCTTTAAAAAAAATTACATGCCTGAGAGCCTGCTTTTTAGTAAGCTAAAGCAGAAAGATCATTTTGAACACTGGAGTTCAGGACCAGTTTGGACAGGACAGTAAAGCCCTATCTTAAAATAAACAAGTACAATTAAATAAATAAATGAATTACATAAAGAAGTGATTTTCTTCTAGTGGTCCATTTTTAAAATTTTATGTTACTTATGTCCAATATTTTTAAAATATTGGTGCATGAAAATACAGGATACAGAAATTTTGCTTACAGTGCAGTAATTTAAAAGGATCCTGCAATATCTCCAGATTATGTTTTAGGATTGCATATTGATTTGAAGATGAATTTCTCCATTTCATCCATTATGTCCTTGGGCATTTAGCATGGAGAAAGAAAAATGAGAAATATATTTGCTCAGTTACCTAAGACGCAGAGATCAGCAGAAGTGAAGCAGGCAGGGTATCTGAGTTGTCCCCAGGACTACCTATGTATCATTCTGATGCTGAACATGGGGTTAAGCAGCTCATTGATCTTCAAAGCACAGCGAACTGTGAATATTCTGAGTTCATCTCTCTCTGCCCACAAACTGTGCTGTGCAGAGCTAAGTTCTTCTCCACACACTTTTATGAAGATGGAAACCTCACCATCATTCCTGTTACTGACCTCGAACTGTATCATGTCGGTATGGGGGAAACTGATTTTTCTTACCTTTTCAGACAGTTTTGGTCTATTGAATACTATTAACTGTACTTTAATTTTATAATCCATTCTCTTTTGCTTTTTTACTTCTTATTCTTACTAATAGTTGCTTTTTAATTCATTCAGTTACTTTTCTAATTATTCAGGTTCAACATTCACCTTATATCCTATAGAATTACTTTTTAATAACGTGATTGCGTTATTTCTTCACCAGAGCCTTTGAATTTTACCACATACCTTTTGTAGTGTAGTCTTCTAAAGCTGCCATAATGATTTCTATGATAAATCAGTTTGGAGGAACTTATGTCTGGAATGTCTGAAGGATTTTAAAGGATAGGTTAATGCAGGTGGAAGAATCACCATAAATATGGGTGGCCCAATCCATGGTTGAGGCCGGTACTCCATAAATAAGAAAAAGTGACATGGTGCACGGGCTCTCATGTGCTTCTGGAACATGGAAGCACTGTGACTGTCTGCCTCATGCTCCTGCTGCTACAGTGGACTGTCCCCTCAAACTGTGAGCCAAAACAACCTTTTCCTTCCCGAAGTTTCTTTTTCAGGTATTTCTCCACAATAACAACTAAGCAACGAATATAATTGTATTTGACAAAACTAGTTATTCAGACTGTGGTTTCTAATGATATAAATTGTATCAGTAAAAGTAGTTTGGATCGTGAGAACAGTTTGAATTTTCTTTGGGTTGCTTGCCCGGTGCAAGCTCCACTTTCGGAAATGAGCAGCGCATCTGCAGTGAAACATATGAGGTAATCTTCCCTGCTTGGTTATGACACTGTACAATGTAAAGACAAATATGATCTAAAACAATGGGCTTAAATTTTCCAGTTGGAAATAAGTAAAGAAACTTTCCTCCCCCCCCCCATACACTCCCAATTAACTTTATGAAGCTTGCTTACTACAAATACCTCTTATTTCTTAAAAGTAAGTCTGCATTACCTTGGGAGATAGGATCAGTCTTCAATCAAACCAAGGATGGTCCTTCCCAAGGAGAGGTTGGATAGTATCTCAGAAATGCAGACGTCATTTTCTTGACGGGTATTGGTGGGAGGATGGGGTCTCTCATTTGAGAAACTCTTTGTTACAACTTGCAAAACTAAGCACTACTTAAAAGACATGAGAAGTTTGTTCTGTGCTTGGACCGTATCAATTTCAAGATCTTTACAGTGTCCATTTCTACTTGAGTTGGTCACTAGTGGTCTGGGTTAGAATGGCCCACAAGCTCTTAAGTTTCAGTACTTGATCGTTAGAGAGTGGTGCTGCTTGGGAGAGATTATGAGGCATGGCCTTGTTGTAGTAAGTGTGGTCTTGTAGGAGGAAACTTTCATTGGATTAATGCTGTTTAGCTGTATTGTTAATAATTTTATACAACTCTTAATTTGATTCAAATAAATTTAGGAAGTTAGAATGATTAAGAGAAAGTTTAAGGAGACAGTTTTAGTTGTTTTGCCAGAGAAACAGAATCAAGAATAGAACGCGCCCCTCCTCATAGGATAGTAAGTAAACCTACATGGAAAGAAGTACGATGGGGCTTTCAGGCACTACAAGCATGTACATTGCACTAGGAAGTGGAATAGATTTGGAACAAATTAGTGATCAAGAGAAAACATTCATTCTAGGTCAGGTCCAAGGAGAAGGTTACAGGTGTGCACTATGATAAAGCAAGGCCATGAAAAACTATTGCTCTGAACATATAATGAGCTTATTGAATGAAACACTGCTTTGAACTTATAATCAACATCCTGCTCTCCCTCTTGTGTAACATTTTATTTATGAGGTCACGTTTTCATAGATAGAGAACTCTTGTCTTAAAGGCCATAAGATGGTGAAAGCAAGAATAATAGTTTGGTGGAGCTCTTTTTCGGTTTCATCTGCTGTGAGTGTTTGTGTGCCTTTTGCTTTCTTTTCTTTTCTCTCTGGCTCATGCAGAATTAATAAACTCCAAGCCTATCAGTGGCCAGTGAGCATGGTCCCTGAGTTAAAGATAAAATAGCCCAAGTAATTAAGGTTTTTTTCTTAATCTCTTGCTGCTATCAGCAGGACTTAATTGCCAGAAGCCTTTAGCTCTGGCCCCAGAATAGCAAGAGAGAGTTAATTGCCAGAAGCCATCATCTTTCCCTCTCCACTACCAACTCTACATTGTGCCTCAGTTTACCTGTGTGTAAAAGCTGACCCTTGACACTTGACTAAGAGAGTCACTGTATTTTAATATTGTCATATAAGGAGGGATTCAAGTTTAGAATCCTTATGTCTACCTTAGAGTTGAAATGAGCACAATTTAGAGACAAAATTTATTTCTGGTGATATCAATTTTTTCTTTTCTTTCCCTCCCTCCTTCTGTCTCTAACCCTATGTGTTCTTTGTCCTTCTTTCCCTCCCTTCCTTCCTCCCTCCTTCCCTCCCTCCCTCCCTTCCTCCCTCCCTCCCTCTCTCCCTCCCTCCCACTCTCTTTCCTTCCTTCCTTCCTTCCTTCCTTCCTTCTTGCCTTCCTTACTTCCCTCCTCCCTCCCATCTTTCCTGTGGTGTAAAGTGTCAAATTCATAGCCTTGCTCATGCTAGATGGACACTCTAACTGAACTTTATTCCCAGGCCTTTTTTAGTGTGTCATACCAATGTGAACAGAATATCAACAGAACTCTTTTAGTTTCTATTTATACAAGATGCCTTTTCAACCTATCTTTTTTAAAGTCAAGTTTATTATAACAGTATAGCTAAGCTTAAAAAATAGCTTTAATTTTTTAAAATCTTCTTAGCTAGAAAGTAGTAGTTCATATTTTCTGATAGTCATTGATGAGTTGTTCTGTATCTGAGGATTTGTGCCATAGGTTCTAATGATGATGGATTGGACATATGGAAGAAAAATCATGAATACCAAACACGTACAAACTTTTCCATTGTGATTATTCTTGAGACAACACAGTATTAAACTACTTCCATTTACACAGCATCTGCATTGTATTATAAAGTATGAATAATGTAGAGATGACTTAAAATGTATGTGAGGATCAGCACAGGGAATATGAGATGCTGTTCTAGCTGACATGAGTGCTGGGGGAAAGGTGGGTCAAAAGCAGTCAAGAACATCAGAAACAGAAACAAAGCTCCCTTTTCTTAGGAGTCCCACTAAAACTATAGGAGTCACACAACTGTAACAAATAATCAGAGGGTGGGGGTTGGAGCCATGTTGGCTCCCTCATTGACAGTTAAGTCTCAGTGGCCACTGTGAGTCCAGGATGGTTGATTCTGTGGGTTTTCCTATAGTGTCCTGTAGTTGATGTTTTACTCTATGGGCGCTTCAGAGGGTTTGGTTGGTTGATAATGTTGTTATCTTTCATGAGGTTGCAACCCCTTTCAGCTCCTTATGTCTTTTGTTCAGCAACCTCATTGGGATTCCCGAGTTCAGACTGATGGTTAGCTGCAAGCATGCTCAGCTGTATCTATATGACTATAGCATAGTCTCTGAGGGGGCATCTCTTTCTCATTCCTGCTATTAAGTACTTTTTGGGATCAGCTATAGTGCTTGAATTTGGTGACTGTATTGTTCTGGTTGTTTGTTCTCTCCTAGATCTCTGGGCCATCTGACCTCTGATTTCTGGTCCTCTAGGCAGTGTCAGAGGTGGGATCCTTCTCATGGAATGGATCTCAAATCGGAACACTCTTTGTTTGGTTTCACCTTTACCCCAGTCATCTTGCTGGCAGGAAAAATTGCAGGTAGAATGGTTTGTGGTTGGCATGGGGTCCCAGTTCTTCCACTGGAAGTCTTGCTTGATTGTAGGAAATGGCCAGTGGCACATTTCTTAAGAAATATAATTTATCATACTAAATAAAAATTGATTTGTACTACAGTATTTTCTATTGTTTCAGCTAAATATATTAAATTGAACGCATTAGAGTATGACTTACATTTTTTAAGAAAGCTTAGTCTCTTACTTTATTAACTATTTTCTCTGTATATATGTTGAATGAACTTGAGGAACATGAACTAAGTTTTAATTAAAAGCAGTTATTTCTATATGATGAACTTTAGAGTTAATTGTAGATTTTGAATGTATTTTTCAGAATTATTTAATAATTTAAATTATGACCATAAGTCAACATATACATGATAGAGTGTTTTAGAAGAAATTAATGTGATGTGATTAGTAACTGACTATATTAACATACTTAAAAATTAAAACCAGAAGATTTTCTTTTCATCTATAAGCTTTTGGTTTTTTTTCCCCTAGTGTCTGTATTGAACAAATTGCCTGAGCTTTTAATGGAGTTTGGTCCAGGCATAGTGGGTTTTTTTTTCTTTTTTTTTTTTTGTATCTAAAGGTTCAAGCACAGCTGTGATTGACAGGGTTATTGATCCATGCTTCTGAGCATCTCTCCTCTGGGTTTTCCCTCTTCCATCACCGGTATCAGTGTCTACAGCTCTCATGACCACTTACAGATGCTTCCACAGAAACCCTTTTGCCTGCTTTTCTTAACTTTTGCAGAGACTCATTCATCCTTATTTGAGAATGTTCTTGGAACGTCTAAAATTTGAATCTCAAATATCTCGAGGCCCCGTCTGGGCTGAACTCATGGCTAGAGGAAACGTGTCCTGCTGCTGTTTGCTCCTTTTTGTATCAGCTCTATAATTTTAAAAGATAAACGTGTTAACATTAATAGATAGGTCATGAAGACATCTGTTGTTCAGAATACATAAATAAAACGATTCCTATAAACTTCTCCTTAGCTTATAACTGGCTGAAATAGAAAAATAAATACAGATTTTAATATCAAGGTCAATTTGGTTTGCTTCTGTCTCCTTATGAAAGTTCAACATTTGACAGATGTCTTCATCTCTTGATTCTTATCTTGTTTTTACATGTGTAAAAGTAAAGATCATAATGGCTATGCCATAGTATGATCTTGAGATCGTAAGTATGCTGATGTATGGAACACATATCCTTATTCTTAGTTTGAACTTACAGAATATGAGGTTGAGTTCCTTGGCAGAACAGTTTGCGAAAACTAAGTGTAAGGAGGTAATTCATTTATTTGTTTTGATTCATTTATTTTACGTGCATGAGTGTTTTGTCTTCATGAACACATGTGTATCATGTGTGTGCCTAATACCTTGAGAAGTCAGAAAGGGAACAGAACATTCATTGGAGTTACAGTTGGTTCTGAATCAACATGTGAAGCTCTAAAGTGCTGAGCCATCTCTCTAGCACCTGGGTAATTTATTTTGATGTATAACTATTTTCATCCATGACTACAATGTTGGGTTTTTTTAGGTTTAGGTTAATAACCTTCATTCTAATTGACAATCAATATGGTCAGATATAATTCTCTTTTGTAGATTGAGGAATTAGGACAAGGCCGACATTTCTCCAATCTTCGAGGTAGGAAAGAGGTGTTTTCGCTGGACATGTCCACTGCCTCCTCATGACCTTTCCCAGGATCAGTGTCCTCTGCAGTTCAATCTTCTCCCCAGCTTGGCAATGCCTATCAGATGCCATGGTTGCTGTAACTTATTTCCAGAGTCCTGGACAACATCTACTGTTTACAATAAAGGGACATTGCAAACAAACAAAAAGAAAATAAACAGGCAATTAAACAACAACAACAAAACCAAACAAACCAGAATTAGACAAAACAAATAGGAGAAAAAGATTCAAAAAGACACAAACCTAACAACAACAACAGTAAAACCCCACAACAAATGGAGAGACACACATATTCACACATATAGAAATCTCATAAAACCACAAAATTGGAAGCCATAATATATAATAACTAAAAGACCTGTAAAGTAATTTAAAAATGCACAGATTAAGCATCATTAGACCAAAAATTCTTCCCAAAATACTATTGACTTCATTTTGGGTTGACTATCTACTCTTGTTAATTGGACTCACCCTTAAGTGTGGTTTGTATACCCAGTGAGACTTGGTTGGAGAAATTGTTTTTTTTTTTTTTTTTTTTTTGTGAGCAATTGTCAACAGGGGATACCATCTTGGTTAGAGATGAGGGCTTGCAAACACTTCTCTCAGTACTGGAACCCATCTGTCTTAAACCTATGCAGGCCCTCCACACAGCAGGACATCTTCAATGTTTATGGTAAATAGAAGATCCTGGCTTAGATTCCCAAGCCCATAACTGTACATAGAGACAGTCTCACTACTTGAAACATGGATATATTTGCTTTTATAATTTGGTAACACAAATTAACTTTTGGGTGTAAGTGATGGAAGCTTGAAGGTTTTTAGAATTTCTGTTCTGCATTGATGAAGTTAGCTGCCTAAGTTTTACCCAGGGAGATATGTCAATGGGCTGTTATTATGCAGAGATTTCTACCTTCAAATAATCCAAACACTGAAAAGTTAATGTCTTAACAAATGTAATAATTTGTTATTATCTAATACTTACTCCATGCTTGGAGTTTCTAAAAATCAAATATATACTACTAAAATTGAAACTCTAAGCTGATGGCTGTGTGAAGTTTCCCTGGGACCTGAGCTGTTCCTGTGCCTTAGATTTGTGGTAGGGGTGAACAACAGTTCAGAGAACAAATTCATATGTCCTTATGAATTATTCATTTCTGTCTCCAGTGTTTAGTTTCTAGATTCATAATAAACATTCCTCTCTTTGTTACAATATTAAGCCTATCTCCTGTGCCCACTACTCTGATCCCTGCTATGAACTTTATCTTGGTTTCCCCTGGTTTGTCAGCCACCCAGATTGGTCTTGTTTTAATGACTGCTCAAATTGTCAATACTGGTGTCTTGCAAGCATTTGGGATCCTTAAAAAAAAAACCCTTTCAGAGAGGCTTTTTATTTCTTGCTTTTTGTTAACACTCCCATTTGCTGGAATAATAAAAGTTGTTTTTGCTTTTGTTTTTTCTATTCTTAGTGTTTCCTTAGTGCAGACTCATTACTGTTACAACTTTACAACCCAAATGATACAGAGTATAGAGTAGATGCTCAATAAATATTTAATAAGAATATTAACTGAATAATCATAGCAACTGTATACTGCATTTAATCGCTCATTAAGCAGAAAGGAAAAACTTCAAATAAATTGTTCCCCTATTGACCATCCAAGTTTTGTTTATGAAAGTCATGATTGTTATCACATTATAAACCCCAGAATGTTGAACTTGGTGTAGCATGAAGACTTCTTTGAATATCTTCAGTTCTTTAGGGAAGAAGCAAAAGACTAACTGGCCATTAGGAGAGGCTCAGGAACCCTGCTGGGAAGGAGAGTGGGAAGATTAGCCTGCCTTGGATGTCACTGACTGATTACCTCACTGGGAAGAGAGCCAGAGGGAAGAGAGCCTGCCCTGAAGCCGGTTGTAGAGGATCCATGAGACATTCCTGTTGTCCTTGGCTCCCTGGAAACCAGCAGCGGATGGAATCTGGATCAAGCTTTGGTTACATCAAACAAATGCAGAAGCAGCAGCTTATAAGCAAGAACGGAGGAGCCAACCCTTGACCTTGGGTCCTTTGAAAATCACTACGGCAGTTTCAGGAAAAAGGCACTGCCTCTGTTTGCCATGAGAACAGCAAACGATCTACCCTGCCACTATATCTCTGAGATGTGACCTTTGTTTTGTTGAGCTCAACAAGACGCAGTTTTCTCTCTGCTGAGATGCACTGTCCTGGTGATCACAATGGCGTAGCATGTGCGTCTCTATGGAGATGAAAACAAGAAGGAGGAAAATGGCCATTCCCTGCCCGGTTCTCTTACTTGAATTTGAATTCTTATTTGATTGCTGTAGCCCCTGCCTACACCTTTGCCATTTTAAACATCTGCTTGCTTTGGAATTTTTGCTTTATCCAATTTTCAAATGTTTCCAATAGTTTGTACTATAGATTTGTGCTCAATGAGTATCACTGTACAGTACATATTGGTAATAATGTTAATGTTTATTTCTCTGGTATCTTATGAGCCGAATATATTTATATTTAAAAATAAGTTATTTTGCTAAAGTATTACCTTTTATCTTTGTATTCTCCTAATGGAAGCTTTCCTTCCACTCCTTGCATTCCTTCTCCTCTTAGTTTCCCCCTTCTTCCTTGTGTTTCCTCTCTTTTTCTTTTTTTTTCTTTTTCTTTTTCTTTTTCTTTTTCTTTTTCTTTTTCTTTTTCTTTTTCTCTTTCTCTTTTCTTACATTTAGTGGTTGAGATCACAGGCTCTTTAGAGCAGTTCTTTTGACCTTTGTCTGCTCTCTGTCTCTTCCCTGAAACACGAATGGGCATGTTATATAATGGCTGTGTATCCATTCCCACCTTCAAAATGGGGACTGATAAATATAACCATGTTTAGAAGAAACTATAAATAGTAATGAAATAAAACATATGTTCCTCCTATCATTGTTAGTTACTTGAATGTTAAGGCTAATATTCTGTTGTAGGTCATAGTTTTATTTTTACATTTTTTTTTTCGTTTGATATTCACCTCTAACTTTTCTGAAAAATTGACCTACCCATTTCTGGTTATACAGTTTCTTCTTTAACTTTGCATTTTCCCCTTAGGTGTCTGTGTGCAGGAAGTCTTTCTCAATTTTGCAACGAGCAGGTTTTCACATGCAATCTCTAAGTTTTGGAAGCAAAATATCTTTGATTTGTATTTCCACATCTTAACATTAATTTGCATTTTTGTTACAGTTCCTCAATCTGCTGTGACTTTGGTTTTCTGTAGAATAAGGAAAAAAATGCTGAAGAGATCTTCCAAACAATTCCTCTTTATTTTTTTTTATTTTTTTATTTTTTTTGGTAAAGACTGTTGCACCTGTCAATAGTCTGCTATTTATATTACTAAGTGTCTTAGGGTTTCCATTACTCTGATGAAATATCATGACCCAAGCAACTTAGGCAGGAAAGGATTTGTTTGGATTACTCTTTCATATCACTGTCCATCATCAAAGGAAGTCCCAAACACAGCAGGAACCTGGAGGCAGGAGCTGATTCAGGGACTATGGAAGGGTCCTGCTTACTGGCTTTCTCCTATGACTGCTAGGTCTGTTTTCTTATGCAACCCAGAACCACAAATGTAGGGACGGCACAACACAAAATGGCCCACCAATAAGTGGTTAAGAAAGTATAGCACATTCAGAGACGACCTCATCTGGGGATCCATCCCATATACAGTCACCAAACCCAAGCACTATTGCTGATGCCAAGAAGTATTATTGGCAGAAACCAGATATGATGCCTCCTCAGAGACTCTGCCAGAGTCATACAGATATAGTTGAGGATTGGTTGGTGTTTTAGTCCATGGGAGTTTTGGAGGGTTTGGTGGTTGATATTGTTGTTCTTCCCATGAGGTTGCAAACTCTTGCAGCTCCTTCCGTTTTTTTTTTTTTTTTTTTTTTTTTTTCTAGCCCTTTCATTATGGTTCCTGTATTCAGTCTGATGGCTAGCTGCAAGCGTCCTCAACTATATCTGTTAGCTGTATCTGGTTATTATTGTGTGTGGTACAATATATGTTTTAAACTTTAGTAGGATTTATGTTATAAATGTGGGTGTCCTTGTATTTAGAGCATAGATGTTCGAGATTGAGAGTTCAATTTGATAGATTTTTTTTCCTGTGATGAGTAAAAAGTGTCCTTCATTGCCTTTTTTGATAATATTTGGTTGAAAATCTGTTTTATTTGATATGAAAATAGCTATTTCAGCTTGTTTCCTGAGGCCATTTGCTTGGAGGGTTGTTTTTTTTTTCCTCCAGCCTTTTACTCTGAGGTAGTATCTGTCTTTGTCTCTGAGATGAATTTCCTATATGCAGCAAAATGCTGGATCCTATTTACATATACAGTCTGATAATCTATGTCTTTTTATTGGGGGAACTGATTCCATTTATGAGAAGATATTTAAGGAATAGTGATTGTTGTTTCCTGTTATTTTTGTTGTTAGAGGTAGACTTATGTTTATGTGCTTTTCTTCCTTTTGTTTTCTTGCATGATTATTTTTTTGCTTTTTCTTGGCTTTAGGGCTATCAAGACTCAGGACCCACCCAGAGACTGCTTAGCCTACAGAAGAGCCTCCCAAGTGCTCTCCCACATGAGCCCATAGTAAGCCCTAAACCCTTCAAACACCCCCCACGGGCTATCCAGGGAGGTAACTCCTGGAGCTCTCAGAGGGCAGATAGAATGGTGCACTCTGGGACCAGATCCTTTCTGATGCAGAGAGAGGGCCGGGTGTCCTATCAGGACTCAGGACCTGCCAGTAGACAGTAGATTCCATTCTATTCGTTATGACAGAAAGTCTGATACAAAATACTTGTGAGCAGAGGTTTGCTCTGTCTCCTAGTTTCTGATGAGTTACTCCATCATGGGGGAGAATGGGTGGCAGTGAATTTCACTTTACATTATGATGGTATGGTCTCAAAAGAAAGCATAGTGCTCCCACTCTGCTGGAGTGCTCCCATTTGCTGGGGTGCTCCCACTCATGTGCATTTCTTCTTTTTCTACTTCTGTCCTGTGTGCAGTCTCCAGCCCAGTTGACTTCATCTAGAAACATCTCCAAAGACATACCAATAAGTGTGCTTTATTAATATTCTGGGAGAATCCAAATTCAGTCAAGTTGCCAATGAGATTAACTGTGACAGATTTTCATACATCTTATTAAATATCTCTATGACAAAAATTACAAATCGTTCCATTGTCCAGAACATTGTGCCCACTGATTTAATATGAAAAATAAACTAAGAGACTGAAGAATTTTCATAAAACACAATAACGCATGCACAATGAAACTGGTTGAATATAAGAGAGTGTATGTGTTAAAATTTGGCAAAGCAAACTGTAATATAATTTGTTCTTTAACTCTGCCAGTTCACAAGACACTTATGTATTTGGGACAATTTCAGGCAATATGCTACTTTTAGTCAATACACAGATAAGAACAATATTCTCAGTGAGGAGGCAGGCTTTTTTTTTTCCAAAGATCTTTCTGCCAGCAAATAGTGTCACTCTGCTGACCAAGATTTCATCACATAGACCTCTGAGGGAATCTCAAATCTAACACCAATCGCATTGCAGCATCCCAGATCGTGCCATGGACACACCAAATCACAATCCTGTTTTACAAGTTCTTATAATTTATATGCCATTAAACTTTGGGAAGTTTTTATCTTAAATACACTTAAGAATTTCCAGGTCCCCAGGGTTCTGACATCTCGGTAGCCAAGGTACACAGATAAAACACTCACGAACACAAAACAAAGAAAAAGAAATTCGATTGAAATCTCTCCAGTGTATGTCGATCTGTCAATATAAACCAGTATTCTTTAGGTTTGACATAAACATGTATACTTTGTATGTCTTGAACACTTGAGCTGATGTTTAATTAATTTCATTTTGTTTTAAGGGATAAGAGCTTGATCTGAGAGAACATTGAACCATTTTACATTTCTGTGTGTTTGTCAATGGGAGGGGCACACAAGTCCCCAATAAATGACTATTACTTTTTTATTGGATATATTTTGCTTACATTTCAAATGTTGTCACCTTTCCCAGTTTCCCCACCATAAACCCTCTATTTCAACCACCCTCACCCTGTTTCTATGTGGGTGCTTCCCTACCCACCTAACTCCTCCAGCCTCCCCGCCCTGACATTCTCCTACACTAGGGCATTGAGCCTTGGTGTACCAAGGGCTTCTCTTCTCATTGATGTCCAACAAGGCCATCCTCTGCAGCATATGCAGCTGGAACTATGGGTCCATTCACTTGTACTCTTTGGATAGTGGTTTCATTTCTGGTAGCTCTGGTTGGTTGGTATTATTGTTTTTATGGGGCTGCAAACCCCTTTAGCTCCTTCAGTCCTTTCTCTAACTCCTTTATTGGAAACCCCATTCTCAGTTCAATGGTTGACTGTGAGCATCTGCCTCTGTATTTGACTTGATCTAGTAGAGCATCTCAGGAGACAGCTTTATCAGGCCCTTGTCAGAAAGTACTTATTGCCATCAACAATATTGTCTGGGTTTGGTGGCTATATATGGACTGGCTCTCCAAAGGCAGTCTCTGGATGACTTTTGCTTTAGTCTCTGCTTCAAACGTTGTCTCTGTATTTCCTACTGTAAATATTTTTGATCCCCCTTCTAAGAAGGACTGAAACATCTGCACTTTTGTCTTCTCTCTTCTTGAGCTTCATATGGTCTGTGAATTGTATCTTGGGTATTTTGAGCATTTGGGCTAATACCCATTTATCAGTGAGTGCATACCATGTGTCTTTTGTGATTGGGTTACCTCACCCAAGATGATATTTTCTAGTTCCATTCATTTTTCTAAGAATCTCATGAAGTCATTGTTTTTAATAGCTGAGTAGTATTCCATTGTGTAAGTATACCACAAATTCTGTTATCCATTCCTCTGTTGAAGGACATCTGGGATCTTTCCAGCTTCTGGCTATTATAAATAATGCTTCTATGAACACAGTGGAGCATGTGTCCTTGTTATATGTTGGAGCATCTTTTGAATATATGCCCATGAGTGATGTATAGGGGTCCTCAGTAATACTATGTGCAATTTTCTGAGGATCTGCCAGATTGATTTCCAGAGTGGATATGCCAGTTTGCAATTTTACCAAAAGTGGAGGAGTGTTCCTCTTTCTCCACATCCTTGCCAACATCTGATGTCACCTGAGTTTTTGATCTTCGCCATTCTGACTTGTGTGAAGTGAAATCTCAAGGTTGTTTTGATTTGCATTTTTCTTATGTCTAAGGATGTTGAACATTTCTTTGGGTACTTCACATCTATTTGATATTCCTTGGTTGAGAATTCTTTGTTTAGCTCTGTACCTCATTTTTAATAGGATTATATGATTCTCTGTAGTCTAACTTCTTGAGCTCTTTGTATATATTGGATATTAGCCCTCTATCACATGTAGGATTAGTAAAGATAGTTTCTCATTATGTTGGTTCTTGTTTTGTCCTAATGACAGTGTCCTTTGCCCTACAGAAAGTTTGTAATTTTATGAGGTCCCATTTGTCGATTCTTGATTCTTAGAGCATAAGCCATTGGTGTTCTGTTCAGGAAAACTTCACCTATGCCTACGTGTTCTAACCTCTTCCCTACTTTCTACTCTAATAGTTTCAGTGTACTGGGTTTTATGTGGCAGTCGTTGACCCACTTGGACTTGAGCTTTGTGCAAGGAGATAAGAAGGGATTGATTTGCATTTTTCTACATCCTGACCGACAGTTAAACCAGCACCATTTGTTGAAAATGCTCTTTTTCCCACTGGATGATTTTAGCTACTTTGATGAATGACTATTATTAACTATTGCCCATGTTTGCTTACAGTCGTTAATCACAGACCTTATTGGCATATATGAGTAATTCACGCTTGTATTACAGACATTACATGGCAATAATAACAGACATTTTTTATTATTTCTGTCATGTCACTTTGTAACCATTACCAATTTTACTGTCATGGAAGATGTATGCCTTAGATGCCATATTTTTTCAATTTTGTTTAAATCTTTGACTGTTCTGAAAAGTTCCTTTCTATATTCTTTATTACATATCTTCATAAAGATTGGATGCTGCTAAATCACCTCCCTTTATTATTCCTGCTTCTCTCTCTGTTGGGATTAGCTTTCCAGTCTTATTTTTTTATTCATAGTGAGTAGTTATTCTCACTATGGATGTCCTAATGGTTTTAAGGTTTTGATTCATAAAAGATAAAGGTCTTTTGCCAAAGAGGGACCTTTCAGAAAAGCACAGGGCACAGGAACCAAGGAGCAGCCAGAGACGGGAGCCTTCTGGTCTCCATTCGTGCCCTGAAGTTAAGGATGTCTTAGGGCCCTCTGTACCCAAATCCCTCCCAGGGAGGGAGATGGTCTTCCAAGAGTGCTGTCACTCCTAAGCTTACCACTTTTGCTCTAAAAGCTGTCCAAAGAGAGACCTACCCTACTAGGATTGCACAGGACACAGGAAATCAGAGCAATCTGGGACAGGAGCTCTCTGGTCTCTATCTTCAACCTGGAGAAAAGGCAGTGCCGTAGCTCTCTATCTGAAAAACCAGCCCAAGAGAACTGGGCTAAGAGGAGTGCTGACACACCTAAGATCACAGGCTCACAGGGTCAAGCTCCAATCAGAGATTGCAAGAGCAACTAATACCAGAGATAACCAGATGATAAGAGGGAAGCACTAGAACCTAAGCAACAAAAACCAAGGCTACTTGGCATCATCAGAACCCAGTTCTCCTAACACAGTAAGTCCTGGATACCCTAACACACCGGAAAAACAAAATTTCTATTTAAAATTACTTGTCATAATGATGATAGGGGACTTTATGCAGGACATAGATAAATCCTTTAAAGAGATACAGGACAGCATAAGTAAACAGGTAGAAGAAAAGAGGAAACACAAAAATCCCTCAAAGAAGAACAGGAAAGTACAATCAGGAAAATTGTGAAGGAATTGAACAAATACATCCAGGAACTAAAAATGAAAATAGCAACAATAAAGAAATCAGAAAGGGAGACAATCCTAAAGATAAAAAACCTAGGAAAAAGATCAGGAATCATAGATACAAGCATCAAAAATAGAATACAAGGGATAGAAGAGAGAATCTCAGTGGCAGAAGATAACATAAAAATCATTGACATAACAGTCAAATGAAGTGCAAAATGCAAAAAACACCTAACTCAAAACATCCAGGAAATCTAGGACACAATGTGAAGATCACACCTAAGAATAATAGGTATAGAAGAGAGCAAAAATTCCCAACTTAAAGAGCCAGTAAATATCTTAAACAAAATTATAGAAGAAAACTTCCCTTTCCTAAAGAAGGAGATGCGCACAAACATACAAGAAGTCTATAAAACTCCAAATATGTTGGACTAGGAAAAAAATCCTCCTGTCACATAATAATCAAAACACCAAATGTAAAAACCATAGAAAGATTATTAAAAGTAGTAAGGAAAATGTCAAGTAACCTATATAGGTAAACTTATTAGAATTGCACAAGACTTCTCAACAGAGACTATGAACTTCAGAAGATCCTGGACAAATGTCATACAGACCCTAATAGAACACAAATGCCAGCCCAGGTTACTATACTCTGCAAAACTCTCAATTACTATAGATAGAGAAAACAAGAAATTCCAAGATCAAACCAAATTTACAAAATATCTTTATACAAATCCAACACTACAAAGGATAATAGACAGAAAACTCCAATACCCTAGAAAAAGCAAGAAAGTAATCTTCCAACAAACCCCAAAGTATATAGCCACACAACCATAATTCCACCTCTAACAACAAAAATAAGAAGAAGCAACAATCACTTTTCCTTAAGATCTCTTAACATCAGTGAACTCAATTCTTCATTGAGAAGACATAGACTATCTGATTGGGTATATAAGCAGGATCCAGAAGTTTGCTGCATACAGGAAACATACCTTAGTAACAAATACAGACACTATCTCAGAATAAAAGCCTGAAAAACAATTTTCCCAAGAAAATGGTCCCAAGCAATAAGGTGGAGTAGCTAAATCAAATAAAATTAAATTTCAACCAAAAGTTATCAAAAACAATATGGAAGGATGCTTCATACTCATCAAAGGAAAAATCCACAAGATGAACTCTCAACTTTGAACGTCTATGGTCCAAATACAAGGGCACTGACATTCATAAAAGAAACTCTACTAATATTTCAAAGCATATATTGTACCACACAGAAAAATAGTGGAAGACTTTAATACCCCACTCTCATCAATGGACAGATCATGGACAGAGAAACTAAACAGAAACACAGTAAAACTACCAGAAGTTATGAACCAAAAGGATTTAATAGATATCTATAGAACATTTCATCTTAAAACAAAAGAATATACCTTCTTTTCAGCATTTCATGGTTCCTTCTCCAAAGTGACCATGTAATTTGTCATAAACAGGACTCAGTGGGTACAAAGAGATTGAAATAACTCTATGCACTTTATCAGATCACCACAGACTAAATCAGATCTTTTATAACAACAGAAAAGAGACATACATACACTACATATACAGAAGAGCTGAACAATGCTTGACTCAATGGTAACTTGGTCAAAGAAGAAATAAAAAAATTACAGACTTTTTAAAATTTAATGAAAATGAAGGCACAACATATTGCAAAATAAAAGCAATGCTATGCTTTGATGTACGCGAGCTTTTTAGATTCATGAGGTTTCTTGTTCATCATTAGTCTTAGTGCCTGTACTACCAGGGTCCTGTGCAGGAAGAGTCCTACATGGTACTTCAGAGATGCTTGCTCATCTGTTCATTGCTGCTCTAGTCACAATGGTGCAGGAATGGAAACAGTCTGGGTGCCTGTCAACTGATGAGTGGCTATTGAAAATGTACATATTACACAATGGAATATTACCAAACTGTAAGAAGGAAAATCCAAACTTCAGTTGAAGAAGAAAAGCAATCTTTAAATAAAACTATGATTCATACAAAGAAAAAAAATGCAGTGCTATGAGTGCCTCCAAAATGAAACAGGTGAAAACATGCACTAGCAGCTTGAAACCTCACCTGAAAGCTCTAGAAGAAAATGGAGCAAATACACCTAAGAGGAATAGACAGGAAATAAGCAAACTCAGGGCTGAAATCAACCAAGTAGAATGAAAAAGATCTATACAAAGAATCAATAAAACCAGGAGCAGAGAAAATCAACAAGACAGATAAATTCTTAGCCAGATCAACCAGAGGGCATAGAGACTGTATCCAAATTAAAAAAAAAATCAGGAATGAAAAGGCAGACATAATAACAGAAACTGGGGAAATAAAATTAGTTCCTACTACAAAAGCCTATATGCAATAAATCTGGAAGAAATTGACAATTATCTAGACAGATACCAGGTGCCAAAGTTAAATTAGGATCATAAAAACTATCTAAAAAGTCCCATAACTGCTAAAGAACTAGAAGCAGCCTTCAAAAGTCTCCAAACCATTAAAAACCCAGGACTGGATGATTTTAGTGCAGAATTCTATCAGATCTTCAAAGAAGACCTAATACCAATACTCTTTAAATTATTCCACAAAATAGAAACAGAAGAAATACTGCTCAATTCCTTCTATGAAGCCACACTTACTCTTATACCTGAACCACACAAAGACCCAACAAAGAAAGAGAACTTTAGACCAATTTCTCTTATGAATATCATTGAAAAAATACTAATAAAATTCTTGCAAACTGAATTCAAGAACACATCAAAATGATCATTCACCATGATTAAGTAGGCTTCCTCCCAGGTTGCAGGGATTGTTCAATATACAGAAATCCATCAATGTAATTCACTGTGTAAATAAATTCAAATTAAAAGAAAAAAAAAACACATGGTCATCTCATTAGATGTTGAGAAAGCCTTTGACAAAATCCATCACCATGGTAAACGTCTTGAAAAGATCAGTAATCAAGGCCCATACCTAAAACATAGTAAAAGCAATATAAAGCAAAAAAGTAGCCCACATTAAGCTAAATGGAGAGAAACGTGAAGTCATTCCACTATAATCATAAACTAGACAAGGATGGCCATTCTCTACCTACATATTAAAATAGTACTGGAAGTCCTAGCCAGAGAAATGAGACAACAAAAGGGGTCAAAAGGATACAAATTGGAAAGGAAGCAGTCAAAATATCACTACTTGCTAATAATATACCAATATACTTAAGTGACTGAAAAATTCCACCATAGAACTCCTAAACTTGAAAAACATCTTCAGCAGAGTGGCTGGATATAAACTTGACCTAAACAAATTAGTAGCCTTCCTCTACTCAAAAGATAAACAGGCTGAGATAGAAATTAGGGAATCAACACCCTATACAATAGTCACAAATAATATAAAATGCCTTTGTGTGACTCTAACTAAGCAAGTGAAAGATCTGAATGACATGAAGTTCAAGTCTCTGAAAAAGGCAATTGAAGATTTCAGGAGATGGAAAGGTCTTTCATACTCATAGATTGGTAGGATTCATATATTAAAAATGGCCATCTTACTGAGAGCAATCTACGTATTCAATGCAATCCCCATCAAAATCCCAACTCTATTCTTCATTGAGTTATAAAGAGAAATTTGCAAATTCATCTGGAATATCCAAAAACCCTGTAGAGTGAAAACTATTCTCAACAATAGAAGAACTGGAGGAATCACTATCTGTTACATCAAGCTGTATTGCAGAGCAATCATGATAAAATCTGGAAGGTATTGGTACAGAGACAGGCAAGTAGATGATGAAATAGAATGGAAGACTCTGAAATGAACCCACACATCCGTGGTCACTAGATTTTGACAAAGTAGTTAAAATCATCCAGTGGAAAAAAGGACAGCATTTTCAAACAATGGTGCATGTTCAACTGGTGGTCAGCGTGCAGAAGAGTGCAAATCAATCCTTGAACAAAGCTCAAGTCCAAGTGAATCAAGGACCTCTACACAAAACCAGATGCACTGAAACTGTTAGAAGGGAAAGTAGGGAAGAGCCCTAAACATGTAGGCACAGGGGAAATTTTCCTAACAGAACACCAATGGCTTATGTTCTAAGATCAATAGCCAAATGGGACCTCATACAATTGAAAAGCTTCTGCAAGGCAAAGGACATGGTCAATAGGACAAAAAAGATCTTTTCCAATCCTAATTGTGATTGAGGGCTAATATCCAATATATACACAGAACTCAAGAAATTAGACTCCAGGGAAGCAAATAACCCTATTAAAAATTGGGTACAGAGCCTAACAGAGGATTTCCAACTGAGGAAACTTGAATAGCTGAGAATTACTTAAAGAAATATCCAGAGGTTAGGCAAGTCCCCTGGTTGAGGGATGTGGCCACCTACTCAACTCCAAACTTTTAACTCAGAATGTTTCCTGTCTAAAGGAAATGTGGGGACAAAGAAAAAAAAAAAAAAACAGAGCCTGGAGGAAAGGCCATCCAGAGACTGCATCGCTTGTGGATCCATCTCATATACAGACTCTAACCCCATACACTATTTGAGGATGCCATGAAGTGCTTGCTGACAGGAGCCTGATATGAATGTCTCCTGAGAGGATCTGTCAGCGTCTTACTGATACAGATGAAGATGCTTGCAGCTAACCATGGGACTGAGCACAGGGACCCAGATGAAGTAGTTAGAGAAAGGACTTAAGGAGCCGAAGAGGTTTGCAACCCCATAGGAAGAACAATAATATCAACCAACCAGACCCCCTCTAGAGCTCCCAGGGACTAAACCACCAACCAAAGAGTGCGCATGGAAGGATCCATGGATCTAGCCACATATGTAGCAGAAGATGGCCTTGTCTGACATCTTGGTCCTGTGAAGGCTTGATGCCCCAGTGTAAGAGAATGCTGGGGTATTGAGATAGGAGTGAATGGGTGGGTGTGTGGGCACCCTCCTAGCGGCAGGGGGAAGGGGTATGAAATAGGGAGTTTCTGATGAGAAACTGGAAAAGAAATAACATTTGAAACACTAAAATATCCAATAAAAGAAGGTGGAGGTCTTTGCTTTACCAGTGTAAAACCTAATTTTGTACTAGGTATTAGAGAGATCCTTGGCCTCCGGTTTAGGAATTATTTGAGAACACAGTTTACTGGAGGAGGTTCACAGTGATGAATATATTGTTACGGAGTACAATAAACAAATGCTCAAACTCTATGCAAATCTCCATAATCACTGCTACTTGAGCAGAAAGTCACCTCCTCGGGGCTTCAAGTAAGGTAAGTGCTCATGAGTCACAGGGGCTGTGTTCCTTTGTTCTTGAGTGTCACTTGGTGTTGCAAGATTACACCAATTATTGATTAGTGTAGAGGGGTTTCAGTCTCTACTGGAACCCCCATACACATATTATTTTGGGTTACACTCATTCATGTCACTTTTTTCCTGTGGTGAGTAAAACAGACTGGTTAGAAGTTCCCTTTAGCTTGTCACACTGTTTTGTACTTGGGAAAGTCTCATGGACAGTGTGTAACTTGAGACAGGAGTCAGGTCTCAGGAGGACGGACGCTGTAGTTGAAGGTTGGATCGGTTCTTATAGTAATCAATCTTAAGTTGCTTGGCTTCCTCTCTCTGAGTAATTTTGAGGGTACCGTTGTACCGTGCGGCTAGAGGAAGAAGTTCACTGTGGCTCTGAAAAAATGTTTGTTAGCTCGGCATGGATTTTTGTATTACCTTGGGGTAGTTGCTTATACATCAGAAATATATATATATATATATATTACTTTAAACCAAAGGATGACAATGCTGTCATCACGAGGATCATGGGTGCTCATTGCTTGTTTTTCACAGTCTCAGATATTAATAAATGAGAGGAAAAAAATAGGTGCTTGGGAATGGCTTTACTTTGTGAGAACAGAAGGGAAACCATTTAAATATTGATGAAAGGATTCAGTCTAAAGTCTTCCTCCGTGCTTTGTAAATTCCCTTTGACTTTTCCTTCGTTTTCACTCAAACCCCTTTCACCATGGTTGCTCAGTGTTTCTGCTGGGACTATTATGGGTTGCCAGTCTGGGGTACACACTTTACCTTGTGCGTTCCATTGTTCTGTGGAGGTCAGATTATTATCAGTGTCCTAAGGTGAGAGTCAAGCAATCAGAGAGACTGGAGCGTCAAACACTTCCTTCCGCCGTTTAAAAAATCATTTATTTTGAAAAAAATAAAGTGAAGGAGGCGCTCCCTGCTCCCCTTCCCTGTCCCAATGTTAATTCGATATGAGCTTTCAAGCTTTTACTTTTGGCAGCGCAGTTGCAAACAGCAAGACCAGCTTTAAACTTAGAATCAAGAAATGTTTCCGTTTTTCAGCTTTTGCTGAAGGCAGCCCCTTTCCGACATCCGTAGGTCAGCTCTTGTTGGTGAACTGATTGGCCGCTGAAGCACCTGCTCTTTGGAAAGAGCTCAACATTGCGTCCAAATAACAAGTCAAGCAGCAAAGGTCCGGTGAGAATGTGAGCCCTGGCGAGTGCCCCAGGCAGGAATTCTGTGGGATCTGAGAAGCAGGTCTCAGGGAGAAGGAGAACATTCAGTTCCTGCCCAGCATCCTGCTCAGCCACTCAGAAGAGCCCTGGTCAAAGTCCGCCGAGCACAGGTGATGGAAGACAGGAGAAGCAGACCGGGGTAGACACGGCCAAACAAATAGAGGCGACAGTGACCGTTCCCCTCCTTTTCGCCTGCAATGTCTGTAGCTGTGCCCGTTATCTTGGGACCTCGGCAGCGCCCAGTTTAAGCAGACTGCTCATTTAGTTAAGGACAGCAAAGTCAAAATGTGGAAAACAGCTTGGAGCCTTAATCTGTGTAAAACTAACTAGCATGTGCGGGTTACAAGACATTTTACTTTTACATGTTAAACCGTGACTTTTATTTAATGTTAGCTACATGAACTGAATTGGTCTTTTGGGTTGGGGGGTACAGTGGAAGTATATTTAATTTCTTCTTCTTTTATATAAGGCTCTTCTCTACCTAAAGAGAATCGTCACTAAGCAACTGTTTCCCTCGCTTTCAGTAAACATAGATTCTTTTCTCACACAGTATATCCTGATTAGTTTCTTCTCCCTCTACCCCTCCCAGTCTCTTCTCACCCCCTCTCCCATCTGCATCCAGTCTCTTTCTGTGTGTCTTTAGGGAGAAAAAGGATTTTTAAAAGATACCAGTAAAATAGAACAAAATGAAATATAATAGAACAAAACCCATCCTATTGAAGTTGGGTAAGCCTCGTCCAAGAGGAAGCACAAGAGTCAGAGACCCGCTCATCTTCACATCCGGCTGTCTGATAGCAGGACTAAGCCGAGAGCTATAGTGGATATGCAAAGGTCCTGGGGCAGGTCCAGTGGGTCTACCATTGCTGCTTCAGTCTCTGTGAGTTCCTAAGAGCTTTGCATGGCAACTGTTTCTCCTGTTAGCATACGGCTGCTTAGAAAGCTGTGGTATGCCAGGAATTAAGAATATTACAAATTATAGGAAAGAATGTACTCACAGGACAAATATGAAGGCCTCTTTGATAATGTAGTATAAAGAAGAGAGGAAAACCCTGAAAGGATTCTCCCCAGCCCAGGCATGGGAAGCATGTCTCTGGCAGGCCTTGCCCTTCCCCCATTCTCTCTGCCTTGCTAAGACCCCTTAGGTTGCATGTCTAATGCTAGCCACCAATGTCTGTCCCCTTATTTGGCCATTTCCTCCTGCTGAGGCTGACTTCCAAGGTCCAGTTATTAAAGTATTGAAATCCAGCAATCAAAAGCCCCCTTTGGCTCACTAAATTAAAACACCCAATTAAAATTAAACGGCTTTCCTTACAGAGTTTCACCTTTTACCTTTATATATTACCATTTGTCTATAGGTCACATCTGTCTCCTCTCTATCCAGAGGCAGTCCTTTGTTCCCACTCCCAGACAAATATCCCTGCCACCTCTCCTTTGTCCCCTTTCCCTTCTTCCTCATTCTGTGTCGCCTGACTTTGTCCCTTTGTGGCTCTGGAGCAAATAAACCTCATTTTGTGCTAAGAACTTGCTTGGTCTTGGGGTGCTCTGAGCTGATACTTGCTCCTTCAAACTCCCATCAGCTCCAGGGCTCTATCTATTTCAATCACATGATTGGCAGATAATCAGTGGAGACTCACCAACATTATAGACGCAGTACCTAAGGACTTAATCTTTGCTTCATATAAGAGAAAAACCACACGCCAGTTATCCCCTGAAAAGTGATATTTATCCCATCTTCATATGCACATATCTTAAAAATAAGACAAAGACACCATGACTCATGTCTGTGGTAGGAATTCTGTCTCCTGGTTTTTAAAATGATCGCTAACCAAAGATGCTATGACGTCATTCTAACCAGGCACCAAATTCACTGTACAGGCCCATTATAAAAGCCTGACATGGATACTCTTAAATTGTTCAGAATTCTTGTTTTTGTAAAGCAGGATGAAGCCAAATGGAGCTTAATGCAAAACAGATATTATAAAACTGTTTGAAACCTTATTAAATTTTATTTGAAATTAAATTTAATGATGTTGGACTAGCTAAATGATTGCCTAACAGTACAATGTCCTCATATATGTTCTCAGGAGTGTATAATAATAATAATAATAATAATAATAATAATAATAATAATAATAATAATAATAATAATAATAGTACATATTAATGAAAATATAAGGAACACTTAGTTTGAGCCATTTTGGTCATTTCCTTTTGAAACATTAAGCTGCTCCAAGGTAGAAAGAGAAGTTTGATGTAGTTACATTCTGTTCTATAACAAGACTTTTCTGGGGAGACACACTATACACTCATTCTAAATAGAGAGCCCACAACAGACCAAAGTCCAACTTGACGAATGAGTGAGTTTTATTGGGGTTATTTACAGGAATATATGGATATGGGGTTACTCACAGGAATATATGGATACGGGGTTACTTACAGGAATATATGGATATGGGGTTACTTACAGGAATATATGGATACGGGGTTACTTACAGGAATATATGGATATAGGGTTACTTATAGGAATATATGGATATGGGGTTACTTACAGGAATATATGGATATGGGGTTCCTTACAGGAGCCGATATAACTCAAGGCAGATGCATCACCAAAGCCCATGCCAGCATGTGTGACAGATCACAAAGCTGTGAACCTGGAGCACACTGCACATCTTGTAGGCAGCTAAACCAGTTGCAGAGCGTCCTTTTAAGTGACCTCGTTTGTCTAAACCTGATCCAGGCAACTTGGCTGGTTTCTGCTTCTTCCAGTCAACTGGTTTTGTCTCAGAATCTTTGTAGTTTGTCTTGTCTGAGTCCTGTTCGGAGCTTGGCTTGCCGGAGAGTGACCCTCAGCAGCCTTTAGTGTTTACTGTTGGGTGGGAGGGGATCTAATGAATCTGACCAGTTTGGGAAGTGGGAATCCATGGATGAATACTACACTTGAAGAAAAATAGGATTGTGGCTTTTGGGCATATTCCAAAATCACTTAGTTATATGTTAGCAAAATAAGTAATCTCAGATATGTCACTTCTTCTGGTTGAAACATATGAGTCAAACTGCAGAGCTAAACCCTACTAGGACATTTCTCTCTTTGCCACCTTACTCCATACCTTCTCATCTGAAGACAGGAAATGCTCTTTAGAGTATCACAATACTCATAGTATAGGAGATGAAAAAAATCAGCAAATTCAATGGCAGAGTGGAACACATAAGCATCAGCAGTCCCAAAACACAGTGGCATTCCCTGGGGTGAGTAACCCTGATGTGGGTTTTGGGTTTGAGGGGTTCTGCAGTTCCTTCTTGTCTTCCTAAAATCTGTGAAGATGGAGGCACTACCCATTGTTTGCTGGTTTTCTGTAAATATACTGAAATGGTAGTTGGTGGTTAAAACTCCAAAGGAATGTGCTGTTCTTTCTGTCTGATCTTTAGGGACACGGAACTATATTCTCACACACAGAAGTTATTATTCATACTTAGGGTGTCCCTGGAGGTTGAGGGGAATGTGTGACCTTAAAGAAGAGTCTGCTGGGATTAGATCAGTCCAGGGCACTGTATTGTTTTGTGGATAAAAAACAAACAAACAAATAAGCAAACAAACAAAAAAGTAAACCATTTTTGACCTGACAGTGCCCAAAATCATAAGTTATATTCTTATCATACTCAATCAAAGAAGTGTCCAAAATAGAGAAAAGGTGTGTATTTCATGAGGGATGGTTTTTTATTTCATCTAATCCATGTACTAATCAAAGTACTGGAAGAATCCTTACCTTGTTTATATGGAACCCTGCTGTAGCAGACTCACTCTTGCAGCCATTAGATAGTGAAGACCTTTTCTGGAAACTGACATTTAAAGAAATGGGCTTTCAGTTTAAATGAGAAACTGAAGGAAAGGTTAGGGCTTCCTGCCATTTCAGCTTTCATTTCCTTGCAAGATGCTGGGTCAGTGTGTCCAACGGACATTGAACACTGAGACATCTAAAATCCACTTTTATGACCAATATCCCCAGAGCCATCAGCCATTAAAATAAATAGTAAACTTCAAAGCTGAAGCAGCCCGGAAATGAAGGGCTTGTTCTTCACATAGAAGACTCTGGTTCCAGCATATCTGGGATATCTATACACAACAAATAACCTTTGTAGAATCTCACAGAACACTTTAATTCTGCTTATACCGATAAAATTATACTTATAAAATGCATATTAAAAGAATAATAATTTGAAACCTCTTACAGCTTGCTTAGATGACAAGGAATGATTGGTAATAGTTACATATTCCCCCTTGCCCCCAGTCTACCAAAATGTACACCGTGGCTTTGAATGCCTCTAATTGTCTACAGTCCAGGCATATTCATCCCATAAGAGGAAAAGAGAGCAACACACTTGGTTCAGTCTATCATAATCAACTTAAAAGACAGACATGCTGCGCCATGTAGTGTTTCTATGTAGCAGTAGTTTCCTAAAGCATAGCGTGTTTTACTTGAATGATGTGCTTATTTGGGTTTTAATTAAATGTAGGTTAAATAAATAGCAGTTCTTGTCATTTTGGGCTTAAAGCAAATCTGCTAGCTTGAATCTGCAGGTTAATGTTTGAATGTAGGCCATCTTGCCCACGATGACGTTCCTTTTAGAGGTATTTGCATCGGCATTCTTCCCTCTGAAGTTAGCATGCTCTCTAATTTGGGAAATTCTATTTGAAATTCAAAATACTCCCTTTCAGTAAATTCTTGAAATGATTTTTTTTTTTTTGGTAATATAACAAAGTCAGAGTTAGAGACAGCAGCTCCACAGTTCCTGACACCCGTCATACCCACCGTCCTGGCACTCATCAATACGTCCGAGTAT
Source organism: Micromys minutus (assembly GCF_963924665.1). Taxonomy (NCBI): domain Eukaryota; kingdom Metazoa; phylum Chordata; class Mammalia; order Rodentia; family Muridae; genus Micromys; species Micromys minutus. Next base: position 19,719,647 of record NC_137961.1, on the reverse strand, counting down.
CGATGGCATTCCTGTGAGTCAACAGAGAGAAAAACAAGCACCTTTTTTAAATAGCAAATTCTCCAAATGGACAACTCAGGCTATGATGGATTCTTCCGTGAACTCAAAAACACAGGAAGGCAGACTACCTTGAAACTGCTTGATGAGTAAAGTCCGGGGGCCACAGGCACAGAGTTACATCCGGGTATTCAGAATCTGTTTCCCTGAGAACGCTGAGGCCAGTGCTGGTTTGAGATCTCTGAACTGTTAACTTCTCACTCAGTTTAGCTGTGTCTGCCCTGTCAGTGGAGGGATAGCTGGTGCCTGCCAGGCTTTAAAAGCCCTCTCAAGAAGTGCCGTTGAAGCCCTCTGGTGGCTCAGCAGCGGGAGGAAGGTGTTACTCTGGTGTTGGTAGGCTTTGCCTCTGCAGCAAACCTTTCTCCTATTTGTACAGGTTGTTTAATATCTCAATGTATTTGTGTTTATTGAGGCCATTTATCTGTGCCTCCCTCTACCCTGGAATCTCCCCCCACTCTTATATAAACACAAAACTCACCTTTTATGCTTCTCAATCTCATGCTTTAGTACTGAGTACTAAATTAGGGAATCTCCTCTCTAGTCTCACACTAAAAGACAGCTTTGAGGACTGGCCCCCCCACAGACACTGAGACTTAATTGTACATTTCCAACGCTGTTCCCCTCCCCCCTTCTTCCAGCAGTTGGAATCAACACCCATTCCTTACGGTAAAATTACACTTAATAGCAAGTCACTAGCTGGCAAAGCATCTCATTCAATTTACTCCAAAGATATAATTCTGCCCTGGAACAGCTGAAGTAAGCGCAGTCAACCGCTACCATAAGGTATTGTCATTGCGACTGGAGGCAGCCATTAAATCAAAGATAATTTATGGTTCTTATCACCACAAAAAGGTGTATGAACCTTCTTTAGCTCTTCAATAAAAAGAAATGGCAACACCCATAAATCTGAATATATCATCCTGAAGATACTGAAAAAGGGGATGGTGTTATCTTCTCCCTCAGTCATATTTGATGTTCTATGAAACAGGGAGAAGAGGAAAACTCTGACACAGACATCTTGGGATACGCGAGTTTGCTACGGTGGAGTCTGTCACAGAGTTGTGGGTCTTATTGATGACATCATGATAAAAGGACCTGAGTTAAAGCATCTATATGTTGTTAAGAAAATGCAGGTGGTATAATTCCATAGTTAGGGACTGGGGAGGTGGTTCAACGAATAAAGTACTTGCTGGCAAAGCACGAGGATTCCTGAGTTTAGGTCTCCAGCATCCTAAACTCTGGTTAATAGTGATTAAGACCTGGAACCTCAGCACCAGTGGGTAGAGGCTGTTGACCAAGAATTTTAGCCAAGTAAGTGAGCTCTGGATTCAGTGAGAGTCCCTGTCTCAAAAATAAGGTGAAAAAGACACCAAGAAAGGCATTCCAAATATTAGCTTTTGGCTTCCACATGTGCCAGCATAGAAAAGTGTACCTGGATACACACATACCACACCACTTACACAGTCATATACACACAGAAGTACATACACCCCACACATACATTCACGTATACAATTACATACACCACACACACATCCTACACACATATCACATCACACATACACCACACATAAAACATACATAAATACATACACATACACCACAAGCTTATTATGCTACACACACACATTCACCTACATACACACATTCACATACATACACACACATACTACACACATATACACATCATACACACATCATTCACATATTCTATATACACACAACACACATTTGTATACACATACATCACACAATACTACACCACACACACATTAACACACATGCATACACCATACACATACAAAACCACATCACACAAACACCCACAGATATCTTATACATACATACATCATTTACTCACACATCATACACAGACACACACACACATTACATATACACATTTGCCAGTACTCTACCATGGAGCTACATGTCCAGTCCCTAATTGAAACTGTCTCAAAAACAACAACAACAAAAGAACTAAATTGGAAAATTCAGACCTGATTACTTAAAACATAAATGAAAATTTGATTTCTAGTTTTCCAAAATGATAAGTTTTATATTAAGCATCCGAAAAATCGAGGCTGGAATGATGGCTCTGCTGCAATGCCCAAGTTCAATACCACCCCTCTCCCCTTTCAAATGTTTGAACTCTAGCCCCAAGGGGAGCAGACACTCTCTTCTGCCAACCTTAGGTGCCAGGCATAAACATACTGAATGTACAAAGCACCCGTATACATAAAGTGAATTAATTAATTAATAAAAACGAGAGCATTCATATCTGAGGTACATCTCTAATAATTACTCTAGTCCCCCGCCCAGTCTCCAGCCGGCTTGTGCATGTCTTAGACAAAATCCTCAATACTTTGCTTTCAGTTCTATGAATCTGCAAAAAATTAAAAAGAAAAAGTCTATTCTAGGGCTGTGCATTGTAGAAGAGAATATTTTTCATTAAAATATATAAGTAGTCTCTTTTAGACATTTAAACATACAAAAAAGTAGTCCAAGTTGTTTAATGGACAGAAGAGAAAGGTCAGGAAAAGGGGGAGAAACTTCTTAACAAGGGTTATTATAAAAGACAAGGTGAAAGGCTGGTTAGTGGAACAGTCTGAGAAAATTAAGAAAATAATTATGTTCTAAAAAATAGGGAATTTATTTTTAGGACTATTTTTAGCAAAAGAAATGCAAAAGTTTATATTAAAAACTTAAAATCGCCATGCTGTGTGTTGGTGGTGCATATCTTTAAGCCTAGCACTTGGGAAGCAAAGGCAGCTGGATCTTTGAATTTGAGGCCAGCCTGGTCTACAGAAAGAGTTCCAAGACATGTATGGATACATATACAGAGAAACCCTGTCTGAAAACAACAACAAAGGAAAAAACCAAATAAACAACAACAAAAAAATTCCTGAAAACTGTCAACAAAAATGTAAAAAAAAGAGTTGAGAGTGGAAAAATATCTTGTGTTAAATAGACCGAAAACCCTGCTACAGTTAATATGGAAGCACTCTGCAAATCGTCCCACAATGCAAAGCATTCAGAGGAATCAAACTCTCTTTTGTTCCTACAGAAATGGAATGCCATTACTCACCACTGAGTGTCACTTTCTGTTCTTACTCATCTCCAGCTCTTACTCAAGAGAACTTTAAAACAAAACAACAAGGTTGGAAAGTGCAGCCCAGCTGGTTTAAAAATCTCCCAATTATATAGGCCAACAGGTACAGCTCCTTTCAAAAAATTTGGAAATTCCACAGTGTTAGAATATGCTAAGGTCAAAGATTAACAAATGGGACTTAATGAGAATTCAAAGTTGCTGTAAGGCTAACGACATTGTCAAGAAAACAAAACGGCAGCCAACAGAATGGGAAAAGATTTGTACCAACTCCACATCAGATAGAGGCCTAATATCCAAGGTATACAAAGAACTCAAAAAGCTAGACACCAGAGAATCAAACAACCCTATTAAAAAATGGGGTACAGAGCTAAACTAAACATTCTCAATTGAGGAATATCGAATGGCTGAGAAACATCTAAGGAAGTGCTCCACATCCTTAGCCATCAGGGAAATGCAAATCAAAACAACCCTGAGATTCCACCTCAAACCAGTCAGATTGGCCTATGGAATGCAATGAGAGCAGTACTGAGAGGAAAACTCATAGCCCTAAGCTTTTCCGAAAAGCAACTGTTGGTGGGGTTGGAGACTAATACAACCACTCTGGAAATAAGTCTGGTGATACCTCAGAAAATTGGATATAGTACTACCTGAAGATCCAGCTATTCTACTTCTGGGCATATACTCCAGAGACACTCCAATATACAACAAAGATACATGCACCACAATGTTCATTGCAGCTCTATTTACAATAGCCAGAAGCTGGAAAGAACCCAGATGTCCTTCAGTAGATGAATGAATACAAAAATTGTGGTACATTTACACAATGGAATACTACTCAGCTATCAGAAACAATGACTTAACCAAATTCTTAAGAAAATGGTTGCATCTAGAGAATATCATCCTGAGTGAGATAACCCAGTCACAAAAGAACAGACATAATATGCAGTCACTGATAGTTGAATGCTAACCCCAGAGGCTCGGATTGCCCCAGAAACAACTTACAGACTGTGTGAAGTTCAAGAAAAAAAGAAAAGAAAACAAACAAACAAAAAAACATCATGCTCAATCCTTACACACCAAGAAAACATTGACTAATTCAGGGCTACATCCTGTTTTACATGTAATTTTTGCTCATTGTAACTAGTAAGACCCTAATGCAGAGTATCAAACCTTAAAAAAAAGAGGAAAAAAAAAGCCAAGCACTGACAAAAATGTATTTGTATAAATTTATGCAAAAATGTTTAAAATTTTTTCTTTTATCTTTGTTTTTTAAAATAAAGTTAAAAAAAGAATATGCTATCAAATAACCTACCATCTTGATTTCCCATTACTAATGAAAAGAAACACTGCAAACCTTGCAGCTTAAAATAATATAACTTTCTCATCTTGCAGTTTGCATGTCCAAACGATGAAGTCTGTGTGACTGACTCCTGTCAAGAAAGCTGGCAGGTTGACTGTCCCCTTCTTTTTTAGGCTGCATTGCCTTGTGACCTTATTTCTGTATTTCAAATTCCAACTCATTGGCTTCCTCTTCATCTGACGTGTATTCCTCTTTTATCCTGTTTCATTTTTATCAAGATAACTAGGTAATTCAATATAATCTCTCCCTCAAAGGTATTTAAAAACAGTCATATAGACAAATTTCTTTTGAATTATAAAGTAAAATTAACATGTTTTGTGCATTTGAACATGGATACATTTGAGAATTATTATTCCGTTCACCATTCTCAGCATCCTAGTTAGCTTTACCCGTCAGCTATTGGGAGCCTCAGATGAGGGATTTCCTAGATCGAAATAGCCTGTGCCTGTGAGGGACTGTCTTGAATGTCTGATTGAGCAAGCTAGAGAGTAAACCTGTGCACATTGCTTCTCCATGGTGTCTGCTTGTCTTCCTATGTCACGTTCCCTCAGTGATGGACTGTGGTCCGGAACTATAAGCCAAATAAACCTGTTCCTCTATATGTTGCTTTCGGTCATAGCATTTTCTCACAGCAGCAGAAGAGTAACTAACGCTTCCAGCAAATTCTTTCCTAGTTGTGGATCCAAAGGGAAGAAAAAGAAACGAGTATGCAAATATTCACAGTCACACTCTTCATAGTGGCCCCAGAGTAGTAGCAACCACAGCATGCATCAATCGCCATATGGCAGTAGATAGACATTTGCTCCCAGAAGGATAGATGTTGAAACATGCTAAGTGAAAGAGCGTGTAACAGTTCTGCAGGGAAAGAAAGCAGATGGTGCCTGGAGAAGAGAACTGCTAATGGATGTGGTCTTTCTTTGGAGGGGGGAATGGTGGTAAAAATTCTCTAACATCTAGTAGTGATGGTGATTTTAAGACAGGCTATATTTAGCCGCCAAGTTGTTCACTTTAAGTAGTTAATTCTATACTACACAAATTATATTTCAATCAAGCTATTTTTCAGAAATAATAATATAGCTTTTCATTCCTGCTCTCTATTCTCATTCCTAAGGCTGTACTTAGGCAATGGAAATGGTTGTTGTGGCCACTAGTCAGAGAAGATCACAGCAGTCAGACCCACTAACCCAAAGATCTTAACCATAGGGTAGAACTTTATCTAATTTAGTTAAATTTTGAGAGTAGAGTGCTCAGCAAATCCAGGTATTGCTATTTGTATTAAAGGCTTGGGGTATAATAAAATCAATGTTAAGTCTTTATAATGTACATGACAGATAAATATAGTTTTAGTAACTATTCTATAAATGTAAATAATAAAATGTAAGTAAAGAAATTCAGTCCGCTTACTCATAGATAGGAGGAGAAGGCATGGTAGATAGAACAGGCCACACAACAGGAAGAAGAAACCAAGAATGCCTACTTTCTGTGACTTCTTTCTTTGTCTTCACTCAAGAGACAGTGCTGTTCACATTTAGGATGGATATTATCACTTCAATTTTTGTTTTTGAAAAACCCTCATAGAAACACCTGGAGATGTGTTTACTACTCTGCTAGGTGCTTCTCAGCCCCTTCAAGTCGATGATCAAGACTAAACTAGAGCACGAGTCCACTCCTTGTCAACTTGATAACCACATATCACTTTAACTTGTGACATCCCAGCACTGGCCTCCAAAAGGCTCATGCCTGTCTTCTAAGGCAACATGCATCCAGTCTGTCTGTAAGGATATCCATGGTATTAGCAATTTCAACATTATTCAAAAGTCCTAGTCTAGAAATCTACTAAAAACAAAATCAAACCTGAGCTTGTGAGCTCATTTAAAATTCAAAACTTCCAACATACAGGAGTATAAAAATAAAGAGTCCCATTCCAAAAGGGAAATATGAATGTACAGAAAGAAAGAGTAGGGGCTTGTGAATTGGCTCAGTAGATCAAGGTGCTTGCAGCCCACGTTTACAACCTGAATTCAACTCTTGGGAAGGTGGGAGAAAACATTCAACTCTACTCAGTTGTCCTCTGACCTCCATATACATGCTCCAAACACACACACACACACACACACACACACACACACACACACACACACACACACACACTACTACTACTACCTCTATTACTAATGACTTCTACTAACAATAATGACAACGATGATGATGATAGATAATAAATAATAAATATTACTTTAAAAGAAAGAAGACTAGAACCAAAGCAAACTCTAAACCCAGTGATAAAAACACCAAGGTCTCTAGCTCCATATTTGGCATGCATGGCTCACGGTGGCTTATGTGAGTGCCTAAAACATTAGTTAATTCCACCTCTATGGCCTTCCTTGCTGAAGTGCACATGGGCTGAGTGCCTCTGCATCTTTTAGAGTTTCAGAGATTTCTAACTTCTTGATATACTTTGTCATCATGTGATTCACTTTATAGCTTCATTCATTTCATTCGTAGGGACCCTAACCTTGTCATACATTACCTGCCCTGTAAGACCTTTGATCATGATCTTGGCATATACTACCCTTTTTTCAGTACTTCCTTTTGAAGGAAGTATGGATGGCCTCAGGACCCTGGTACTCATAGTTCTTTGTGCAAATCTAGTATCACATGCATGACACCAATGTCTACCACAGCTAGAGCAAAAACTGAACCTCTTAGGCTATTCCTGGATTGGCCTTTTTATGCCTGGCTTATAGATGTTGGAAAAACATTTCCCTGTGTGTCAAGCAGGGAGATTCTGAGTTTTCTTCTATGTTTAAAATCTTACAAATGAGTCAAGCACCTGCACATTCCAGTGTGCAGTGTGTGTAGCTTGCTCAACTGTTGAAGTGACTTGACTATTTCCTATTGTCCTAATGCAAAGAACTTGGCATCTTCTTAGTGAGTGACTCTTTTCAGGAGTTACATCGTTCTTGGTACCAACTTTATACACCCTACTTTTCTGGCAAAATTATGAATCTGTAAAAACATCTCTGTTCTTCCAATTTTTATTATTTAATATTTTAGATTATGAGAGAATTACATCATTTCCCTTTAATCTTCCTAACCTCTTTCCTATATTTTCATCCTTGCACTGATAAACTGGCTATCTTCATGAAAAAGTCATTTGAAAACTAATGTGAAAGCAATAAAATTAGTTTTTTTTGATCATGAGAATATTAAAACTTAAATGTATAAAATACTAAAAATCTCCCAACTTCAGCAATCCTATTTAAGAGTAATTTATATTTATATTGATCTCAAAACCTAAACACTCAGACTAATTAATCTGTCAACCCAGGAACATTGTCTACAAACTTGAATTGTAATGTGAATTTTATTACTCATTTATAGGGACTAAATTGGAGCTAATACAAATGACTCTGCCCAAATCACATATCGTAAATTTGTAACCAATTTATATTTTATAATTTAGAATGTATTTCCATTTTCTGTTACTTTCTTGACTGAATAAAACCCTTAGGTATAGGAGAGAGGGGAGTAGGGTTACTTGTATCAGGAACTTCCAAAAATATTGCCTGGAATCATTAGGAAATCAATAGGACTTTTCTTTCCCCATTTATCTAGACATGAATGGAAACATAACAGTAGAAAACAACTACTTGAGAGTTATTTTCTTGTTGGACTGCCCTGGTTTCCTGGTTCTAAAGTTGGAATGGCCTGATGGAAACAAAGGTGATTTTCAGAGAAGGAAGGAGTAAGAAAGTTGCTAGGAGCGGTCAGTGCTGGCTCAGATTGCTAGATTTGGGAATTATCTGCCCATGACCCTTTTTATGAAAAATTTCAAGGAACAGGAAATCTAGTATTTTCAACAATTTAGTTATTAATCACTGTACATAGTAAAAGAACTAGGTGGGTCATTCAAAGCTAAGATCAAGTCTTCAATTGAACAATTCAATTGTTCAATTACTTGACTAATGACCAGAAGTTAGTGAAATTCTAGGGACATGGATTCGCAGTGGAAGGAAGAACTAGAGGCACTGTGAGATAGATATGAAAAAAGATTAATCATTGAAGTGAAATATTAGTTTTAACTTTCAAATACCAGACCAAGGAAAACATCAATTTTTTTCCTTCTGTGATCTAATAACAGAAATAGCTTCTTCTTCTTCTTCTTCTTCTTCTTCTTCTTCTTCTTCTTCTTCTTCTTCTTCTTCTTCTTCTTCTTCTTCTTCTTCTTCTTCTTCTTCTTCTTCTTCTTCTTCTTCTTTTTCTTCTTCTTCTCCTCCTTCTTCTCCTCCTTCTCCTCCTCCTCCTCCTCCTTCTCCTCCTCCTTCTCCTCCTCCTCCTCCTTCTTCACCTCCTTCTTCTCCATCTCCTTCTTCTCCCTTTTTCTCTCCTCCCTCCTCTTCTAAAGAAATACATTTCACAAAAACAATGGGATAAAGAAGGGATGATCAGTAGACATAACATTTTCTAAGATCCATGGATGACATCAGATCTATTGATATTTTGAGACAAAATGTAAGCAAAGCCAAAGCAAAAGGAGTTTCATGGAATGGAATGGAAACAGACTGAAGAGCTGACAGGAAACCAGGGCAGTCCAACAAGAAAAACAAACAAACAACAGAAAAAAAATTCCCATGATCCTGCGAAACATATAAGAAAATACTATACATCAGAGATGGATCCTGGAAGCTCAAAACTGGACAGAAAGCGCTTCAGAAAGTGAAAATATGGAAACTGGAAACTGTGAAAGAAACAACACAGTCTTATGTGGGTGTGTGTCTCTAAATGAAACAGACAAATACAACAATATGTTGTTCTTTTCTCACCTGTCACCTGGGCAAGAAAGAATTCTTTGTTATTTTCCGATTGATACAAAATAGTTATGTATATACAGGGTATGATATGTCTGTCATTCATGTGTATATATTGGCTAGTTATATAGGTCTCAGTCTCTCTGTCTCTCTCTGTCTCTGTCTCTCTCTGTATCTCTGTCTCTGTATCTTTGTCTCTCTGACTCTCTGTCTCTCTGTCTCTCTGTCTCTGTCTTTCTCTTTATGTAGTATGTGAGTTTTTTCTTCTATAGCTGACCTTGGACTGGAAATTTTTCTGCTTCAATTCTTCAGGTGACAGGGTTTCAGGCATCTGCCGTTCCACCTAACTAAGATTTTGTTTCATCTTTTATCTCAAATCCAGATTTTGCATATACTCACTAGAAGACAAAAATAGCAGTGGGCACATTATGCTTTAAATTATGCTTCAAATATTTACATGCATTATATATAAGGTCAATTACATGAAACATGAGACAAGATAAAATGGTGTGGATATTGTGAAGGGAGTTGTTCCCTAATTTCTTTCTCTGCCTGTTTATAATTTGTATAAAGGAAGGCTACTGATTTGTTTGAGTTAATTTTATATCTAGCCACTTTGCTAAAGTTGTTTATCAGCTGTAAAAGTTCTCTGGTAGAACTTTTGGGGTCACTTATGTACACTATCATATCATCTGCAAATAATGATACCTTTGCTAATTTGTATCCCTTGGTATTTTTTATTGTCTTACTGTGATACACAGAACTTTGATCACTATATTGCATAGATATGGGAAAATTTGGAATCCTTGTCTTGTCCCCAATTTTAATGGGATTGCTTCAAGTATTTCTCCATTTAATTTTACATTGCCTGGTGCTTTGCAGTAAATTGCTTTTATTATGTTTAGGTATTCCTGATCTCTCCATTACTTTTAACATGAAGGGCTGTTATATTTTGTTAAATGCTTTTTTATTTTTTCATCTAATGAGATGATTATGTGATTTTTTTTCTTTGAGTTTGTTTATATAGTGAATGATGTTTATGGATTTTTTTTTTGTATACTGATGCAACCTTGCCTCTTTGGGATGAAGCCTACTTGATCATGGTGAACGATGTGTTTTGATGTGTTCTTGGATTCGGTTTGGAAGAATTTTATTGAACATTTTTGCATCAATATTTATAAGTGAAATTGGTCTAAAGTTATCTTTTTTTTGGTTCCATCTTTGTATAGTTTAGGTATCAGAGTAAATGTCATTTTATAGAGTGAATTTGATAGTGTTTCTTCTGTTTCTATTTTATGGAAATTTTTTAAGAAAACATTTTACTTTATGTATATGAGTACAGTGTAGCTATTTTCAGACACACGAGAAGAGAGAATGAGATCCCATTACAGATGGTTGTGAGTCACCATGTGGTTATTGGGAATTGAACTCAGGACCTCTGGAAGAGCTGTCAGTGCTCTTAACTGCTGAGCCATCTCTCTAGCCCCCAGAAATTTTTGAGGAATATTGGTCTTAGATCTTTTTTGAAGGTCTGGTAGAATTCCGCACTGAATTTTTCTGGCCTTGGGCTTTTTTTTTTAATTCCTTATTCTATTTCCTTGTGAGCTATGGGCCTGCTCATAATTTTTCTGCACTTGTTTTAACTTTGGAATGTTGTATCTCGTTATTATTATTATCCATTGCTCCAGACTTACCAGTTTTGTTGAGTATAGGCTTTTATAGTAGGATCTGATGATTTTGTTTCCCCCCTTTCTGTTGTTATGTCTCCCTTTCCATTTCTAATTTTAATTTGGATACTGCTTCTGGGCCCTTTATTTAATTTGGCTAGGGGTTTATCTATCTTGTTGATTCTCTCAAAGAACCAGCCTTTGATTTTCTTGATTCTTTGTTTCTATTTGGTTGATTTAGACACTGAGTTTGACTATTTCCTGCTTTCTACTCCTCTTGTGTGTTTTTGCTTCTTTTTGTCCTAGAGCTCTCAGGTGTCCCATTAAGTTGCTAGTATAAGATCTTCCCAGTTTCTTTACTGGGACACTTAGTGCTGTGGATTTTTCTCTTAGGGCTGCTTTAATTGTGTCCCAATAGTTTGGGTATGTTGTGTCAACATTTTCATTAAATTTCAGGAAGTCTTTAATTTCTTTATTTCTTCCAGTCTAGTTATTATTGAGTAGGGAGTCATTTAGTTTCCACATGTATATTGGCTTTTTGCTGTTTTTATTTTTATTGAAGACCAGCCTTAGGCTATGGTGATCTGATAGGATACATGGTATTATTTCAATCTTCTTGTATCTGTTGAGGGTTGTTTTGTGACCAATTATATGGTTGATTTTAGAGAGAGTATCATGAGGTGCTAAGAAGAAAGTGTATTCTTTTGTTTTAGGGTGCAGTGTTCTGTAGATATGTTAAATCCAACTGGTTAATAACCTTGATTAGTTTCACTGTGTCTTTGTTTAGCTTTTGTTTCAATCATATGTCCATTAGTGAAAGTGGGGTGTTGAAGTCTCCCACTATTATTGTGTTGGGTTCAATGTGTGTTTTGAGCTTTAGTAATGTTTCTTTTATGAATGGGGGTGCCCTTGGATTTGGGGCATAGATTTTCAATATTGAGACTTTCTCCTGGTGTATTTTCCCTTTGATCTTCCTCATCTTGCTTGATAACTTTTTGTTGTATGCCTTTTTTTTTTTTTTTTTTTTTTTTTTTTTTTTTTTTTTTTTTTTTTGATATTAGGATGGCAATTCCGGCATATTTCTTGGGACCATTTGTTTGGAAGACCTTTTTCCACTCTTTTACTCTGAGATAGTGTCTTTGTTGTTGAGGTGAGTTTCTTGTATGCAGCAAAAGGCTGGATCCTGTTTATGTATCCAGTCTGTTAGCTTATGCCTTTTTATAGATGAATTGAGTACGTTAATATTGAGAGATATTAATGACAGATGGTTGTTAGTTCCTGTTAAGTTTGTTTTTGTAGGTAGCATTATCTGCTTTAGGTTTGTTGTGAGATGATTAATATATTGTCTTTTCTTTGGTATAGGTACCCTCCTTGCGTTGGAGGTTTCCTTCTATAATCCTCTGTAGGGGTGGATTGGTAGATAGGTGCCATTTAAATTTGGTTTGGTCCTGGAATGTTTCACTTTTTCCATCGATGTTCATTGAGATTTTTGCTGGGTTTAGTATCCTGATCTGGCAAAGATTCTGCATAACTTCTGACCAGGGTCTTTTGAATTTTAGTGTCTCTTTTGAGAAGTCCAATGTAATTCTGATAGCTCTCCATTTTTATGATAATTGGCCCTTTTCCCTTGCAGCTTTTAATATTCTTTCTTTGTTCTGTGCATTTAGTGTTTTGATTATTATGTGACAAGAGGATTTTCTTTTCTGGTCCCATTTATTTGGTGTTCTATATGCTTCTTGTACCTTTATTGCCATTTCTTTCCTTAACTTGGGGAGGTTTACTTCTATAATTTTGTTGAAGCCATTTTCAGGTACTTTGACCTGAAATCTAAGTTTTCTGTATTCCAATTATTCTTAAATTCAGTCTTTTCATTGTGTTCTGAATTTCTTGTATGTTTTGGGTTAGGAATTTTTTATGTTTTGAATTTGTTGGCAGTTGGGTCAATCTCTTCCATGGAATCTTCTACACCTGAGATTCTTCCATCTCTTGTATTCTGTTGGTGATACTTCTGTAATTCCTGACCTCTATTCTGATTTAGTTTTTCATTTCCAGGTTTGCCTCCATTTGTGTTTTCTTTATTGTTTCTACTTCCACTTTTAGGTTTTGACCATTTTATTCAATTTCTTCACCTGTTTGTGTTTTCTTGTAATTCTTTAAGAGATTTATTTATTGCCTCTTTTAGGGCGTCTACCTGTTCACCTGTGTTTTCACATATTTCTTTTCAGAGAGGTATTTACATCCCTTTTAAATGACTCTAATATTTTCATAAGATAGAATTTTAGATCAGCTTCCTGATTTTCAGGTGTGTTGGTACATTCATGGCTTGCTGTAGTGGGAGAACTAGAGAGAAGTATATTGGCTTCTGTTTCTTATGGTCTTGTGCTTGCCTCTTGTTATCTGGTTATCCTTGGTATTTGCTGGTCTGAGTGGTTCTGTCTGAAGCCTGCCTCTTTTGCTCCTGGGTTGCTTCAGGTAGGCCTGTGGCCCTGGCTATAGATCTCCTGGGATACCTCAGGCTATGGTGTCTTTAGGGGAACAGACTAGCTAGCAATCTGCCCTGGAAGAAAAGACTGACTAGAAGGGGAGTGGAGTTCTGTGGGCAGGGATTTTGGGGGGTGATGTGTCCAAAGTCTACTGGGCTCCAAGCAGCAGCTATGGAAATTTGGGAGGGTTCTTACTAGATGCTCTGAGTGCAAGGGATCATTTCAGATGCCTCAGGCTGTGGGTTTTTAGGGGAGCCGACTAGCTAGCAGTCTGCTCTAGCAGAAAGGATTGTCTGGAAGAGGAGAACTCAAGATTCTGAAGCAGGAGAATTGTCATGAGTTTGAACCCAGCCTAAACTATGCAGTATTAGTCTTCTAGGGATACATACTAAGATCTTGTTTCAAATAAAATCAACCAAATAAAAGTTTTACTTGTTTACTTACTTGCTAATGACAACTCATCAAAGAAATACTGTCTAATACATCCCAGAGGATGCAAAAATGGGTCAGACAAGATCAAGTCCTTAGGAATTTCAGAAATATAGCAAACAGCTTTATTGTAAGTTTACTATTACTGTTTAGCTTCAGGAGTGTGGAGGGGCCATAGTGGAGGTAAACCATAGGTGATCTACTTTCAGTACAGTAGATCATTTCCCAACATATCTTGTCACTCACTGTCACTCTTCCCTTGTGCAGCCTATGTGGAAAGTGTGTGTTCATTGTCACTGGGATCTAGTCTGTGGCCCTTCTAGTTGTTTGTATCAGCAAGCACAATTATTGCTACTCACACTACTACTGAATCAAATAACTACATTATTAGCTTCTTAAGCATACCACTTATAGGGTATTTCAATTTGTTGAGGATTAAAGTAAACCGGGGCAGAGTGTTTGGTTACAGAATATAGCAATGTGTCTTACTAAGGGCAGCCTCTCTGTCAGGGAAAAGCTATATTTAACCCACTCTTTCTTAATTGCTCTGATGCAGCCCTTTGAGCAATGAAATTTAATCTCATCGGAAACTTTCCTTTTTATAGATCCAAGGCCTTTCTTAGATTAAAAAAATGCATTTACCTCATTTAGAAAAGAAGAAATACTCCATCATCATGCAAAGAATAGTTAAGAGGACATTCATTATTTTAACATAGCACATGTCCTCACAGTGTCTGAAATATGAAACAACTGCCTACATTTTAGTAAAGTTAATACATTATACACTCACCTTTTCCTTGTAAAAATCTGAGCAAAGATTAGGTATAGAGTATGTTTATGTAAACTCAAAGCACTAGTACTACAGATAAAGTAGGTCATGAAAATTTCCAGAAAACACAGACTATACATTTATGCCTCTATATGCACAACATATAGACAATATAGATGTTTTGGCTGCTTTAAGAATTTTTTTGTTTATAGAATGCACATGAAATGTTTGGGGGGGGGGTCATCAAAAACCATGCACTGTATTTGTTAAGCAGCAGTGAGAGGAATTAGATATTGACTTTTGGGAGAAGGTAGACAGTACATTTTGGCACTAGAGTAAAATTCCATCCTTAGCTAGGAGCAAAGTTTAGTGACTCCCTCCTAACCTTGGTTCTAGTCCCTTCAATTATGAGAACATTTTCGCTGGTCTGATTCTAAATTTTCTTACCAATCATATTAATTGATTTTGATCTTGATATATCGAAATACTAACAAAACAGCTTAAAGCAGGAAGGGTTTATTTTGCTTTATGGTTTGAAGAAATAGGTTCAACCTTAGTGTAGAAAGTTTGACAGCAGGAGCAGGCAATTGGTTAGAGCATTTTATTTGCTGTTGGTGAAGCCACCTCAGTCAGTCAACAGGGAGGGAGTGAGGGTTAAAGAAAGAAAAAACAATTAGACAACGTTATTATATGACTCCAGCCAGGGCTGAAGTGGGTTTACTTTTTTCCAATCTGCTCTTATACAATTCTAGGTACATGCAAAGAATAAGGTCAGTTCTTAGATCAAACACAATGTAGTCAAAGAACAAAGAAAGCATAGACAAAGTAGTCAAACAAGGCAATAAACAAAGTCCTGTGGTCACTGTGTGGTCACTAGGGCTTTATCAGGATGACCAAGACACAAGGAATACAATATATTCCTCAGCTGTATTCATCTTGAGCCTTGTCTTGGCCCAGTGTAAATATTCCTGCCAGTATCCTTGAAGAGGCATCAAGGGCTTTCTACATGCTGTCAGGAAGCAGAAAGGCAACAGTAAATGGGGCTAGGCTATGAAATCTCAAGGCATGTACCTAGAGATCCACCTCCTCCTACAAAGCTCCACCTCCCAAAGATTCTATAACTTTCCCAAACAGAGTCACCAGCTGAGGAAACACAGGAGACTGTAAGGGACATTTCATATTCAAACCACAATTTCACCAATTTTTAAATTAAGAATAGTAAGTAAAACACCATCTCAGGATAGGAGAAGGTCTTGCTGTTTCAAATAGTGGAAGACAACTTTTATGTTAAATTTCTAGAGGAAAGTATTAGTTATCATGTTACTAATTTTAGTTACCATGAAAGATAACAAACACTTATTTTCCTTTAAAATCACTATACTCTTCCTAGGTAGATATGGCTGAGTAGGAATCCAAATATCATGGTTAAATAGTTTTCCAATCATTTCAGAGCAAAAGAGGCCATTCGACATCATCCTCATCTTTCTACTTCTCTAAAGCTACCATGGGAGGCATATGTCATCTGTAAAGCTCAGATTAAAGGATTAGAGTTGAGTATATCACAGCTCATCTTGAGTGGGTGCCATGGAGACTGTGTGCTAGAACCCAGAGTTCTCTACCTACCTCCTAGTTCCAAGTTCACTGTGTTTAGGGTGAGGTCCAAGAATTCACAATGCCAATATACATCAAAGTAATGCCAATGGAACTGCTCAGAAGGCCACAAGTCTGGACAGTTCCCCATGCTTATTTCAGGACTTTAGCTGTACCACAAAACCACTCTGGAGATTAGGAAGGAGGTTCAGATTGTTTTCTGTAGAAAGTTTTCTCCATAACAATGCTGTATCTGTTTCCTACCATCTCAACCTGCTGGCTTGTTCACACAATTTTGTATCTTCACACATCTGCAGAGTAGCATCCTTTGAGGACTATAGCCCACTGACCAAGCCATTCATGTTACTGCATTTATCATAATGTTAGAAAAGACTTCTTTTTCCTCTCCTAAGTCTACAGCCAGCTAGGGATGTGTCTGACACTGAGGGAGGGATGTGGCATGGTGATTATGTTGGTAGCTTCCAGAAAGATATGAAAGCAGTATGTCTTCAACAATTTATAAGCTCAAATTATAGAAAGGTTATATTGAAAGGTGTCTGCTGAGATGAAAGATATAAACCATTTCAAAAAAAAATGCAAAAGTTTAGTTCAGGGTCAGGAAATCATTTAATTAAATACAGAACAGAGACAAATGGACCTTACTGAAATTAGTGTGGAAAATTCTTGGAAATCTTAGTTCAGCAGGAATCAATAAGGCAGCAAAGCAGCTTAAACAGCCAGAGCCGCCATTAGGTTCTATTTCTATTGGGTTTAACACAGTATTAGCTTCTTATTTTAAAAATAAAAGCAATGTCTGCAAGGAAGGAACAAAGCTGGGAGCCGAGTTCATGTTCCGATAGTGTAGTGTGAATGAACCAGCATTCTCAACAGAGTGTAGTCTTTTATCCAGACCTACTGTAACTTGGCTCCAGGAAGATTTCATTTATTTCTTCTTAATTTAAGACTGGCAAAGTTTTAACTAGTTTCACTTTTGTTTTTGCGGGTAAAGAGGAGATATCCTCGCATTTACTTTTCGAAATAGAGTTTTTCTGTTCATGTCTCTCTTACCAGCTCCTAATATTTTAAAATGTGTCTATTCTGTACTTTAAGTTTGGAAGCTCAGTCTTTTATAAAGCAAGTGGATTACTGAAAGAGTGGTTTAAGTCAACTTCATTTTATTTTTTTAGCCATCTATCGAGAGGTAATTTTTTACTGGGGGGAAAAAGAAAGAAACCGACAAACTCTTTAACAAGCAGTGAATTTTAAATGTAGTTACATTTTTTTCATCACTGAAACACAAAGTTTCCCAGATAGAGGTTTATATTGGCTCACACTGTGAGGGATACAGTTCATCACGGCAACAGCTGAGGCATCTCAGTCTGTGGTAAGTTATGTAACACTGCCATGAACTCACAGAGCTTGACAGAAAGCCTTTCCTCGGCTATGAGCACTTTATGCTCGTTCCTAGTGATTTACACCACCAACTAGGATTCATGACCAAAATTTTCTACAGACCTAACATAACAAAAGGACCTGGGGGCCCAGTGCTCAAACATGCAGCTTGTGGGAACATTGCATGTTCATATCCTAACACTAGGACTGAAACTTTCAGAGTTACATTTTTAGAAGTAGAAACAGGAAGCAAAGGGGCACTAATAAAGTTTAGGCAGATGTTGTTGCCCATCTTGTCTGTTTTTGATACAATTCTATTATGTGTGTGTGTGTGTGTGTGTGTGTGTGTGTGTGTGTTTCTCTGCCCTCTAATTATTTTCTCTTCTGGATGTCTAATTAATGGTCCTCCAACCTTCTCTTCCTGTAGTTGCTGCTTGAGGCTGTTAACTCTTCTTGATTCACAATCTCCTTAGAAACATGTGCAGTCCCATGTGTACTCAGACCATGTCTTCAGCTCTCACCATAAGGTTTAATTCCAATGTGCAGTACCCAGTGATGTTTATTGTTTCACCAGCCTAGGGTTTTAGTTAACAGCTTAATTCTACGTGCATTTCTTTCATTCCCTTAAACTTATTTTTCTTTTCTTCAATGAGATCCATTGACCTTTTGCTCCAACTGAACTTCCTTCTAAATTATTTGGTCATATTAAAGCATGATCAATCTCTCTCAAACACTGGAATTTAATATTTTATATTAGTTTAAAAACCTCTTTTAAAAACATTTTTCATGTGATATTGGCCACCAACTAGTTATGTATGCATATATATGTATGTATGTATATATACTCCTGTTGTTGTTCAAATGTTACCTCTTTTATTTGAATTATCTATGGTATTGTCCAAGTCCAGTCTGATCTTACTGGACATATTAGTCATTGAGTCTGTGTTCCAGAAACTCCACTCCTGAAACATGGAAGGAGAAGACGGTGCCCTCTCTAGTATTTTTTTGTCAGCTAACTAGAGCATAGCTGAGCTGCAATGTAAGGCTGGAATTTGGGGTAGGAATTTGGTTAAAGAGCAAAAGATTATGTCGGATTGGCTGTACTTTGCTATTGTATATATAGCTAGCAGACAGGGCTCAACATAGCAGGAAAATTTTGGCATGTAGTAGAAGAAGGCTGTCCCAGTCTTGAGTAGTTTCTTGAGAATTGAAAAGAGACGTTTAACTCTTGGTACCCAGACCCTGCTGGGAGAAAGCTGGTCTCCCAGGAGTGCTGACACATCTGAAAACACAGGTGAGACCACCACTTCTGCTCTGAGAGGCCTACCCAGAGCCTTCAAGACACAGGAATCAAGAATCAGCCAGGGACAAGATTCTTCCAGTTTGAGTCTATGCCTGAGAGTTGGCCCTGTGTCAGAGCTCTCTGTACCCAGACACCGCTGGAAGAGAGCTGGTCCCCCAGAAGTACTGACACATTTGAAAACATAAATAAGACCACTTTTTCTCAAATTCCTAGCTTGAAAGGAACTTGCCTGGAGCCCCCAGGTCACAGGAACTTAGAACTCTGGGACAAGATCATTCCAGTTTCTGTTTGTGCCCTATGCTGACCCTGTGCCACAGCTCTGTGTGCCCAGATCCTGCTGATATCCCATTAGTGCTGATACACAGGCTTACAGGAGGGTGAAGCCATTGTCAAAATATGCAAGACCAGTTAACACCAGAGATAAGCAGATGGTAATAGGCAAGTCCAAAGACCTAAGCAACAGAAAAAGGCAGCTTGGCCTCATTAGAAAACAACCCCCTTTACCTCTCCCAATCCCCCCAAGCAAGTCCTGGATACTCCAACACACCAGAAAAGCAAGATTCTGATTTAAAAAATGACAACTCATGATGATGTTAGAGGACTTTAAGAAGGTCATAAATAACTTACTTAATGAAATACAGGAAAACACAGGTAAATAGGTAGAAGCCCTTAAAGATAAAACACAAAAATCAACCAAAAACATGAAAGAATTAAATAAAACCATCCAAGATCTAAATAGAAATAGAAAAAAAATAAAGAAATCACAAAGGGAGAAAACAATAGAGATAGTAATTGTAGGAAAAAGATCAAGAATCACAGACACAAGCATTATAAACAGAATACAAAAAATAGAAGAGCAAATCTCAGGGGGGAAAGATATGCCAGAAAACATTGACACAACAGTCAGGGAAAACTCAAAATGCAAAAAGTTCCAACCAAAAACACCCAAGAAATCCAAGACACAATGAGAAAATCAAACCTGAGGATAATGGGTATAGAAGAAAGTGAAGATTCCCAACTTAAAGGGCCAGTAAATATCTTCAAAAAAATTATAGAAGAAAACTTGCCTAACCTAAAGAAAAAGATGCCAATAAACATACAAGAAACCTACAGAATTCCAAATAGATTGGACCAGAAAAGAAATTCCTGCTGTCACAAAATAGTCAAAACACCAAATTCACAAGACAAAGAAAGAATGTCAAAAGCAGTAAGGGAAAAAGGTCAAGAAACAAGCAAAACAGACCTATCAGAATCACATCAGACTTCTCAACAGAGATTATAAAGGCTAGAAAATCCTGGGCAGATGTCATACAGACCCTACAAGAATACAAAGGCCAACCCAGTCTACTATAACCAGCAAAAGTCTCAATTACTGTAGATGGAAAAACCAAAATATTACAGGACAAAACCAAATTTAAACACTATCTTTTCACAAATACAGCCTTACAAAGAATAATAGATGGGAAACTCCAAAACAAAAAGGGAAACTATACCCTAAAAAAGCAAGAAAGTAATCTTCTTGCAATTAACCCAAAAGAATACAGCTGCACAAACAAAATTGCACATCTAACAACAAAAATAACAGAAAATAACAACAAAAATGACAGAAAATAACAATCATTGGTTCCTAGTATCTCTCAATATCAATGGACTCAATTCCCTAACTTAAAAAAAAAAAAAAAAAAAAAAAAAACCAGAAACTGACAGATTGGATACTTAAAGAGGACCCAGCATTTTTCTGTATACAAAAACTGTACATCAGTGACAAAGACACTACCTCAGAGTAAATGGCTGGAAAACAACGTTATAAGCAAATGATCCCAAGAAACAAGCTGAAAAGGTCATCCTAATAACAAATAAAATGGACTTTCAACCAAAAGTTATCAAAAAGATAAGGAAGGACACTTCATACTCCTCAAAGGAAAAATTCACAAGGTAAACTTTCAGTTCTGAATATCTGTGCTCCAAAAGCAAGAACACCTACATTCATAAAAGAAACCTTACTAAAGCTCAAAGCACACATTATATCTCATAGGATAATAAAGGGAGACTTTAACACCCCACTCTCATCAATGGACAGATCATGGAAGCAGAAACTGAATAGAGACTATGAAACTAACAGAAGTTATGAAACAAATGGATTTAACAGACATCTATAGAACATTTTATCCTAAAACAAAAAAATATACCTTTTTCTCAGCACCTCATGGTACCTTCTCCATACTGACTATATAATCTGTCACAAAAGAGGCCTCAACAAATACAAAAACCTCAAAATAATCCCATGCATCCTATCAGATCACAATGAACTAAGACTGATCTTCAATAACAACAAAAACAACAGAAAGTTCTCATACACACGGAAGCCGAACAATGCTCTACTCAATGATAATATGGTCAAGAAAGAAATTAATGACTTTTTAGAATTTAATGAAAATGAAGGTACACCATATCCAAACTTACACGACACAATGAAAGCAGTGAAAATTGTAAAAACTCATAGCTTTGAGTGTCTCTAAAAAGAAACTGGAGAGAGCGTGCACCAGCAGCTTGACAGCACACCTGAAAGCTCTGGAACAAAAAGAAGCAAATATCCCATAAAGGATTAGACAGCAGAAAATAATCATACTCAGGGCTGAAATCAACCAAGGAGAAACAAAAGAATTATACAAAGAATCAACAAAACCAGGAGTTGGTTCTTTGAGAAAATCAACAAGATAGATTGAACCCTTAGCCAAACTAACCAGAGGGCACAGAGACAGTGTTCAAATTAACAAAATCAGAAATGAAAAGGGAGACATAAAAACAGAAATTGAAAAAAATCATCAGATCCCACTACAAAAACTTATACTCAACAAAACTGGAAAGTCTGGAGAAAATAGACCATTTTCTAGATAGATACCAGATACAAAAGTTAAATCACAACCTGATAAACCATCTAAACAGTCCCATAACCCCTAAAGAAATAAAAGTAGTTATCAGAAGTTTCCTTGCCTCCCAACAGAAAAAAAAGCTCAGGTCCAGATGGGTTTATTGCAGAATTCTATCAAATTTCATAAAAGGCCTAATACCAATACTCTCCAACTATTTCACAGAATAGAAACGGAAGGAGTACTACCCAATTATTTCTATATAACCACAATTATGATTATACCTAAACAACACAAAGATCCATTCATATTCCCATATGAATATTGATGCAAATATGCTCAATAAAATATTTGCAGACTGAATCCAAGAATATATCAAAGCAGTCATTCATCATGGCCAAGTAGGCTTTATCCTAGGGTTGTAGATTTGGTTCAATATATGGAAATCTATTAACGTAATCTATTATACAAACAAACTCAAAGGGGAAAAAAAAACCACATGATCATCTCATTCGACGCTGAGAAAGCATTTAACAAAATTCAACATCCCTTCATGTGAAAAGTCTTGGAAAGATAAAGAATTCAAGGCCCAAACCCGAACATAGTAAAAGCAATATACAGCAAACCAGTAGCTGACATCAATCTAAATGGAGAGAAACTTGAAGTAATGCCACTAAAATCAGGGACTAGACAAGGATGGCCAGTCTCTCCCTCCCTATTGAATATGGTACTTGAAGTCCTGGCAAGACCAATTAGACAACCAAAGAAGGTAAAAAGGATACAAATTGGAAAGAAAAAGACTCATAATATCACTATTTGTGGATGATATGATAGTGTACACAAGTTACTCCAAAAATTCTACCGGAGAACTCCAATAGCTGGTTAAAAACCTCAGCCAAATCAGTCACGTAAAAGGTCTGACAATGTACAAAGCTGTGTTAGATTCCTTTTACTGAATCTCACTAACCTTCTATTTCCTCTTACTGTAAACAAAACCAAATCCCCTCTTTCTAACTTTCTAAAATTATTTTATTTCTTTTTTTAATTAAACAACTTTATTTTTTAAAAACAGGGATAAATGTACAGATTTTAAAAGCATTTTTGCATAAAACTATATGAATATATTTTTGTCTGTACTTGATTTTTTTAAAGGTTTGATAGTATGCATTGAAATCTTACTAGTTACAATGAGCATAAAGTACATATAAAACAAAATGTAACATGGAAATAGTCAAAGTTTTCTTGGTGTGTAAAGATTAAACATAATGATTTTTAAATCCCAAAAATGCTCCAATATATAATAAGGACACATGCTCCACTATGTTCATAGCAGCCCTATTTATAATAGCCAGAAGCTGGAAAGAACCCAGATGTCCTTCAGTAGATGAATGGATACAAAAATTGTGATATATTTACACAATGGAGTACTACTCATCTATCAGAAACAATGACTTTATAAATTCTTAAGAAAATGGCTGCATCTAGAGAATATCATCCTGAGTGAGGTAACCCAGTCACAAAAGAACAGACATAATATGCAGTCACTTATAATTGGATACTAACCCCAGAAAGCTCCGAACACCCCAGAAACAACTCATAGACCATATGAAGATCAAAAAGAAGGAAGGCCAAAAAGTGGAAACCTCAGTTCTTAGAAAGGTTTCGTGGTACACCTAGACCTTAAATGATTAATAATTCAAGAGCTAAGAACGTAGCCTTGTGACAATTCTTAGTATTTAAAAATCATTACGTTTTTTTTTTTTTTTTGTTATTTCTGTTTTTTATTTACATTTTAAATGCTTTTCCCTTTCTCAGTTCTTTCCTCACAGAATTCCTCCTCCATTCCCTCTCCCCTTCTCTGAGGTGTGCCACCCTTAGGTATCTCCTTAACCTGGTATACCAAGTGTCTGCCAGGTTAGGAGCATCCTCTCTTACTAGGCCAGACAATGCAACCCTGTTGGGGAACAGATACCACAGCCAGGCTACAGACTTAGGAAAAGCCTCCTCTCCAGTTGTTGGAGAACTGCATAGAGACTGAGCTGCCATTTGCTACATATGTTCTGGGGACCTCCATCCAGAACAGGTATGTTCTTGGTTGGTAGTTCAGTCTTTGAGTGCTCCCAGGGGTCTGGGTTAGTTAACTATGTTGGTCCTCCTGTGGAGTTTTCTTCTTCTTCAGGGACTTCAATCCTTCCACAAAATCTTCCATAAGAATCTCTGACCTCTGACCAAAGTTTGGGTGTGGGTTTCTGCATCTGTTTCAGTCAGCCTTTGAGTGGAGCTTCTCAGAGGACAGTGGTGCTAGGCTCCTGTTTGCAAACCTAACAAAGTATCGTTAATAATGTCAGGGATTGGTGCTTGTCCATGGCATGGGTATTAAGGTGTGCCCGTTATTGGTTGGGTTTCCTTCAGTTCTTGCTACATCTTTGTCCCTGCATTTCTTTTAGACAGGACAAATTTTGGGTTAAAATTTTGTTGGTGTGTTGGTGTCCTTATTCCTCCTCTGGGGGCCCTACCTGGTTACCGGAGGTGGCCTCTTCAGGTTCCATGTCCCCACTGTTCTGCATCTTTGGTAAGATCACCAAAATTGACTCCTGTGAGACTCCCAAGCCCTAGGAGTCTGGGACTTCCTAGTGATGCCTCCTCATCCCCCATCCATGGCAGCTGAGATTTACATTCATTCTCCTGGCGTCTCAGCCTTTCTCTTATTTCTCCCCACACCTAATTCTGCTTCTGCTTCTCCTCTCCCACCCACTTCTTCTCTCTGCCTCCTATGACTATTCTGATCTTCCTTCTATGATTCAAGCACCCTTGCTTGGGCATTTCTCCTTATTTAACTCCTTTGGGTCTGTGAGGTGTATCATGGATATTCTATACTTTATGGCTGATATCCACTTATCAGTGAGTATTCTTGAA
Source organism: Micromys minutus (assembly GCF_963924665.1). Lineage (NCBI taxonomy): Eukaryota > Metazoa > Chordata > Mammalia > Rodentia > Muridae > Micromys > Micromys minutus. The sequence goes on along the minus strand of NC_137961.1, from coordinate 19,694,891 downwards.
AAATACCGATTTTGCTTTCAATAGCTTTTAAAAATATTTTCTCTTTTATCATCATATTTCTTCACTTTGTCAGGGTACTTTATCCCAGAAATGTCATGTCTATTTCTCACTCCCGTTTAAACATATTTTCTTTTCCAAGAATGACTGTGTGTACATGAAATTATTGTGTTTTTATGTATTACTATATTTAGTTAAGTAGCCTTGAATAAATTAATGTTGAGTAAATACATTTGTGAGTATCTCTAAGACTCAGTGTAAATTACTTCCTTTATGAAGTCTGTGCTGGCTAGTTTTTGTTTTCGTTAACTTGATACAAGCTGGAGTTATTAGAGAGGAGGAACCTTACTTGAAATATATGTTTATAAGATCAAGCTTTGTCAAGTCTATGGGCATTTTCTTGATTTATGGTTGGTATGGCAAGGATCATCCTAATGCAGGTGGTGCCATTTCTAGGCATGTGGTCCTGGGTGGTATAAGAAAGTAGGTTGAAGATGTCAGAACAAGCAAGACAGCAAGCAGCACCCCTCTGTCTTCTGCTTCACTTCCTGCTTCCTGGTGCCTGCCTTGAGGTCCTGCTCTGACTTCCTTAGATGCACTGTTGTGTAGAAGTGTACTTGAAATAAGCCCTTCCTTCCAAGTTGCTTTTTGGTCATGACATTTTATCCCAACATTAGAAACAATAAGACAACTTCTTTTAGTATTATTTTTACTGTGTGCTTTCTTTTTTATCACTTATATATTTGGCTTCATAACTTAGTCATCAATTAAATACGTGCATTCTTCTTACATCCTTGTTTTAACTGGAAGAGACAATCTTGACTGTCAGGAAACATGACATTGTTTTCTTTTGTGTTTCCTTTAGTGTTTGGGAGACATAAAAATATTGCTCAATAGTGTTTATTGTAATTATTCAAGAACTATAATACTTAGAAAATTGGAGATTATATTTTATGTACCTGTGTGAAACTGCTTCTGTAGATATAGTTATATTCACCTAAAAGAAAGAACAAATTGGCCAAATACATAATTTCTTATTGGAAAAACACAATAACATTACATCCATGCTGTATCCTCTCTTTCCTTTTTCCTCCTCTGTTTGGTATCAATGTTTTAAATATTTTCAAATATTTTCCAAATGCCAGTCTCAGTGGAAAATAGCTTATTTGCTTTGTTTTCCTATAGTTAAGCTTCTGATTTGTTAGAACACCAAAGAAGTATAGGACAACGCTGTTTTTGATTCATCCCTATTTGAAAGCGTTCATGTGAGAACAAAATTCATCTTCTTTGTCAGATGCTTCTTTTGAAATGTGAGAAATTTGGCAGGAAGTGGGAACTGATTTGCTAATGGTGTGAAAGGGCAGGAACTAATTAGAGAACCGAAACAGAGAGACAAACCTGGGATGATTGAACGTTCCTTCATGTCAACAGCACTGTTTTCCAAAAGAATAAAATATAATAAGATAGAACAAAAACAAATATGTCTGAAGAGGACAAAAGAAAAAAAGCCTAAGAAATGGCCTAAGAATCATATAGACACAGAGACCCACTCATTCAAATACTTAGAAATCCCATTAAAAACAAAACCAGATACAGATTCAATGCAATCCCCATCAAAATTCCAACCCAGTTCTTCATGGAATTGGAAAGATCAATGTGCAATTTCATATGGAATAACAAAAGACCTAGAATAGCGAAATCCATCCTCAACAACAAAAAAACATCTGCGGGAATCACTATCCCTGACCTCAAGCTATATTACAAGGCAATTGTGCTGAAAACTGCATGGTACTAGTACAGAAATAGGCATGTGGATCAATGGAATAGAATAGAAGATCCAGAAATGAGCCCTCATGTATATGGTCACCTGATTTTTGACAAAGGAGCAGTAAACATTCAATGGAAAAAGGACAGCCTATTCAACAAATGGTGCTGGTCCAACTGGCACTCAGCATGCAAAAGAATGAAAATAGACCCGTTCTTATCTCCTTGTACAAAGCTCAAGTGTAAGTGGATCAAAGATCTCCACATTAAACCAGATACACTGAAACTATTAGATGAGAAAGTAGGGAAAACCTTAGAACACATAGGTACAGGAGAAAATTTCCTGAACAAAACACCAATGGCTCAAGCTCTAAGGTCAAAGATTAACAAATGGGACTTAATGAGATTGCAAAGTTTCTGTAAGGCTAAAGACATCGTCAAGAAAACAAAACGGCAACCAACAGAATGGGAAAAAATCTTTACCAACACCACATCAGATAGAGGCCTAATATCCAAGGTGTACAAGGAACTCAAAAAGCTAGACACCAGAGAATCAAATAACCCTATTAAAAATGGGGTACAGAGCTAAACAAAACTTTCTCAATTGAGGAACACCGAATGGCCAAGAAACACCTGAGGAAGTGCTCGACATCCTTAGCCATCAGGGAAATGCAAATCAAAACAACCCTGAGATTACACCTCACACCAGTCAGATTGGCCAAGATCCAAAACTCAGATGACAGCAGATGCTGGCGAGGCTGCGGAGAAAGAGGAACACTTCTCCACTGTTGGTGGGGTTGCAAGCTAATACAACCACTCTGGAAATCTGTCTGGCGATACCTCAGAAAATTGGATATAGTACTACCTGAAGACCCAGCTATTCCACTTCTGGGCATATACCCCAGAGACACTTTAATACACAACAAAGATATATGCACCACAATGTTTATAGCGGCTCTATTTATAATAGCCAGAAGCTGGAAGGAACCCAGATGTCCTTCAGAAGATGAATGGATACAAAAATTGTGGTACATATACACAATGGAATACTACTCAGCCACCAGAAACAATGACTTAACCAAATTCTTAAGAAAATGGCTGCATCTAGAGAATATCATCCTGAGTGAGATAACCCAGTCACAAAAGAACAGACATAATATGCAGTCACTGATATTGGGATGCTAACCCCAGAGGCTTGCACTCCCCTTGAAACAACTCACAGACTGTATGAAGTCCAAGAAATAAAGAAAACAAAAAAATATACATATATTTACAAAACAAGAAGACTTTTACTATTTCCATGTTGCGTTTTGTTTTGCATGTACTTTACACTTATTGTAACTATTAGGTTTTCAATGCATACTGTCAAGCCCTTGAAAAAAATCAAGTACTGACTAACAAAATATATTCACATGGTTTTATGTAAAAATTATTTCAATGTCTGAAAAAACAGTACTGACAAAAATGTATAATTTTAAGCAAAAAATGTTTAAAATCTGTACATTTATCTTTGTTTTGTAAAATAAAGTCGTTTAAAAATAAAAAAAAAACAAAACCAGAAGCTATAATATATGTGCAAACTACCTAAAGTGTAAAGAAAGAAAGTTAAACAAAAATTTTAAAAGATAAAATAAAAAACAAAAAAAAAAAAAAAAAAGAAGAAGAAGAAAAAAGTCCTGATATGACATTATGAGACAAAGAACCCCAACCCTGCCAGTGAGTCCTTTTTCTTTTGGCCACTTCCTTCTGATCATGCACCCTATCTTTGAGAGCAGTTTGCTTCTCGAGTGGGACTTGCTTGGAAGAACCTAAATTTTCCTTTGTAGGTGGCCAACCATCAGAAATTGCTTCTGGCTCAGGGATAGCGACATGTATGTACTTTTCCTTTCCACTCTAGAGCCTCATCTGATGCAGATCCTTACAGGTCCTGACAACCCGTAATCTTAAAATGGTAAATTTCGCTAACTAGAGATCATGAGAATGAAGAAATATTGTTAATAAGAAAATAGGCATAATTTCATAATTCCATCAAGAGGGAGCATATTAGATTTCATTGAAAAATATTGTTTTAAAACAAATGCATTTTAAAAGTAAAAAAAAAAATGTCTACTGAATTGCACCTTTTTGGTGTGTGTGTGTGTGTGTGTTTGTGTGTGTGTGTGTATGAGGGGACAGGGAATGCATATGCCTATATACATGTGTGTATAGAGACTAGAGTTTTTCACTGGCTGGCCCATGTGCCCCAGGAATATAGCTATATTCAGTCCCCAGGACAGGATTACAAGTGTGTGATATCACAGTGAGCTTTCACACAGAGGTTCTAGGCTCAGTCTTGGGTCTGTAGGCTTATATAACAATTCCTGTAACCACTGAGACATCTCATAAGATGCTATACCTAATTTCTAGTGGAAATTTTTAGTTACTAATTACCCAGACAGGACAAAGTTCTTTATCCTAATTCAGAAAGGATGTTTGTATTATGGTGAGACTTAAATTTTTTCTGATCCAGTAACCTTGTCCACTTTGAGATATTTTACTAATTTCAAAGGTGACTAGGCACTTGAAAACCATCTTTCTCTGGTCTAAGAGGGGGGATGTCATGGCATCACAGTTTGGACACTGTCACATGCTGTCATGCTGACACTGTAACTGCAGCAACTGCAGGCTGATGAACCACCTCCTAACAGGAGTGTGTTTTGAAAATTCCCAGGAGGCTCCAGCAGCCTGGTAAGCCAAAGGGGGAACATATTTCAAATTAATTGTTCCTGTTTTATGTGATAAAAAAAAATCGGCCAGGCTCCTCTGTGACAATCTTGCTTTATTGTGTCAGTAATGAAACCACACATTTAATTGACAAGTGACAGTTCTTTGCTGTTCTGTTTCCTTTGCTATTCATTATATTGTCAGTGGGTGTCTGGGGTGCCAAGGATGCTTATAGTGGGAGGAAGGCAATTTGAATGCCTGTAGCTAAGACAGGAGTTCCTTCCTTTCCTTGGTTGTGGTCTTCTGTTTGTTTTTGTTTCTAATGTGAATAAATTGACTTTTTATTTGTTCCCTGTAGAAATCAGATCATACATTTTTGTGAAACAAAAAGATTTTTCTGTACTCCAAAAAGGTTTTCAAGAAGAAAGGCTGGGAGAATGGCATTCAGCGAGGTTACTCAGAATGGAAGCTGACTAGGGTTCAGTTACTACTTGCTTTTTCAGCTACACTTTAAATCTTGATTCAGATTTGTATGTAGGAAGTCCAACTCCAAAATGGAAAATCCCTAGTCACCAGGCCACTTAATATTCCTTTTACTCTTGCCGTGGTAGCATAAACAGTACACAAGTATTTTCCTAAGTCTGGAGGCCAAAAGTTCAAGAACAAGTACTGTGAGTGGTACACTACATATCAAGGCAAGTTGCTTTCTCACTGTATCCTCACACGATGGTGACCATACACTGAGACAGATGCAGATATAGGAGAGAAGGAGGAAAAGGGAGACCACATTTTTGTCTTTTCTTAGAAGGGTAACCTTGTTAATTGAGAACTTCACCATTTCAACCTCATGGGCAGGTACATACACTTACCTCATAAGGCCTGTCCTCTTGTAAGATCCTGCCTTTATCACTGATGCTGGACTCACACAACTTGATGAAGGTGAGTTGGAGGGTTGACACTAGTCTCCTCCATCTTGTGCTCCATGCTCTTTCCTCCTCTTCCTCCTCTTCCTCTTCCCCCTCTTCCTCTTCCCCCTCTTCCTCTTCCTCCTCCTTCTCCTCTTCAGCAAAGAGTGCTTTACTAATGCCTGCATTGGGTTTGTCATCTGCTCCTGTCAAACAACGAACAAACGACAAACACAAAATGTAAGCTTTTTCAAAATATATAACACTGATCCCTCACCAACAGCGAGAAACACCCAGATGAATTACAGGCATGCGACACATGTGACAACTATAGACACATGGTGCTTGAGCACAGGTAACCAGCCATGTGATGGAATGTAGATTACCATAAATGGGTTATTTTAAGTTATGATCTAGTCAGAGAAGGGCCTAGCTGTATGGCCAAGGTACACGTAAATATATTTTGAGTCCGAGTCTTATTTCTAGGAACATAAGGCTAGGACTAAGAAACAAATCAACCTTATACATATGTGAAAGGGCCAGTCCTGGTGTTCCAACATTGCAGGATCTTCATGAACCAGGAAAACAACAGGATATCAGGAAGAGTCCAGATGAGGACTCTGTAGATGGTGTCACAGAAGCCAGAGATCTCAAACCAGATCAATGACTCATGGGAATGAACATTTTGTAGTGAAGATGTGCAGCGGAGTTGTACACTGTGGGACACACTGACAAAACACTACAGCTCCCACAATCAGATGGTTTTCAATGCCTTTTGTTTGTTTGCTTGATTGTGTGTTTTATTTGGAGGGGGGTGTTGTAAGGGTGAAGGGTGGATATGAGGGGATAAGAGATGAGCAGGACTGGGGTACATGATGTGAAACTCAAAAAAATCAATAAAATGTTTATAAAACAAGATGGGGGTAGAGGAACAAAACAAGATCAAACCAGACAAAACCCAAAACATGCCTCCATATGGAAGTATTCTGTTTTGACTGGAGTGTTCCTTCCTGGTTGGGAAAGTAGAAAGCACAACACAAATGCCCATCATAGATCTGATCATAGTCTGGTCACCTTGGAGAAGACAAGCACAGTAGTGAGAGCGCCTGGCTCCAATGCTCAAAGCTTCTCTAAGATTAATAGCATTACAGACCCACTGACCAGCAGCCTAGCAGGGACACCACTTTTCTGACCACTAATTAAGTAGGGGTGAAAAGCCCAGGAGGCATTTCCTCTTCTCAAGTTTGTGCTGTCTGAGGTATGAAGCTGTGGCTGAAAAGTGAGTTGGGTCAAAACTCCCTTAATACTAGAGAGGCACTGTGGTAAAGTACCTGCCAGCTGACACCAAAGGCCACTCAATATTCAGATAGCATAAACACGGATGGCAGGCAGAGCAAAGGAACAGTGAACTCAGCTAATTCCCGACTAGACTGATGAGATCTTTCTCCTGGCTGAAAGGGTTGGTCCTATTGATGGGCACATAAACTTTCCCAGTCTTTCCAAAGTAACACTGATGATTCATAGGAGATAACAGGATTATTCTTCGGGAGGCATGAGCGAGATGGTAGAAGAGAAGAAATAAAACTAGACTTTTTATGTCAAAATAGGTATTGAATCACAGAATAAAGAGCCCCAAGAACCACAAAGAAAGATTAAAATACACATATAAAATTAAGGGAGACCTATACCCAAACTGCTGGAAATTGAGATGAAAATGTGTACAGGAGCTTCCAGGGCTGAAAACACATTACATATAGAAGCAGAAGTGAGCATGAGCGGGGGAAGGTGAAGGTGACTATTTACTGCTCATCAGACACTGTCTGTACCAGAAGAAAGCCGAGTGACAACTTTAATGTTAAGAACGTGCCTCATCGATTGGCCTGTATGCAGATGAAAATATCACTCAGACAATATCCGTGGTAAGTAGAGTTTTAAAGCAATATAAAGTTAGAAGATACGACTGCTACAAGATCTACAGTAACAGGAATGTTTAAAAGTCCCTTATGTTACGGGGATAAAGCAGGTGTTCCAGATGTTGAAAATATTAGGCTGGTCTTACTTGCATTAGAAGTGAATCAGTACATTGTTGTACAAGCAGCACAGGTAAAATGAGAATGCAGGAAGATGGCAGCACAGTAAGAGGGAGAGACCAGAAATGTAGACTGAAAGGATTTCATACTACACTTGAAGTGGTGTGATATTATTTAAAAGTAAATTGTAAATTAAGATGCCACCTACGGCAACCCAAAGCAACTGGGAGTGGTTACATATATAAGTACACGATGAAGATAATTTTAATCACTAAAACATAGAAGTAGTAAATAGAAAGAGAGATAAATAAAGTCAGGTTAAGAAATAGGAAGCAACCTAAGCAAAGGCAGTTTTAAATATAAACATATCAACACTTATATGAAATAATCCCAAACACCCAAGGTAAAAACGAGAGATTCCTAGATTTGAAGAGGTGAGCAGGCAGGATTTAATTCAACAAATTCATTTTAAAGACATTAATCTTGTAAAAAGAACACAGACACAATAAACTCACACATACACACATATAGCACATATATGCAAATTAAGAGAGTTAATGCTGATACCATTTAAGCTAAATTTCAGGGGAAAAAGGCATAGTTCTATAATTAGAGAAAGCAGAAAATGATGATAAGATAATCAATTCATAAAAATGACTTAAATTTTATATATGTCTTATTCAAAAAAGAGCTTTAGAATTTGTGGGAAAAGCCGCTGATTAATCAAAGGAAGCTTAAGCTGTAGTGATGGTAAGATGGAAAGATGCTTCTCCCAGCAATCACTTGGCAAATGGACACATGATCAGCAGTGACAGAGGAATCAACAGGACTTGGTGCTCTTAAGTGATTTCATCAGCTGCAGAGATTTCACCACTCAGAGAACGTTCTCCAGAAGAGACTATATCCAAGAATTTGAATAATTGGTCACGAATTCAAAAGAATTAAAATCTTGTAAGGTATGTCCTATGGACACTCAGAAATTGAATTAAATATCACTGTCAATCTAGTTGGGTGATTACCAAATATTTGGAAACTAAACAGCATGCTTGTAAATAATTGGCTAATGCAGTGGACAGGGAGCGAGGGTCGGGAGGAGGGGCGGTCCAAGGCAAATCGAAGGCAGTTTCAATTAAATAAGAATGAGTCTTTACATTAAATTCAATTGAAACAAAATAAAATTTGACATATAAAGCAGTGCTTAAAAAGTGAAGCCTTACATTTAACGTGAAGAAAAGCCTTGAATTAGTATCATTTAACGTTCCACGTCAAGAAGGGGAGAAAAACAAAGCAACTAACCCCACACCGCAGTCAGAGGAAATCATAAGGACTGGAGCCGATGGCACTGACAACTGGTAAGAGCAAAAGCCAAAAGGCTGCTGAGCTGAACGGCCGAAGCATGAGCGTGATGATGGAGATGGTGATGGCGATGAAATAGGGAAAGTAGCAGCATCCCTGGCCTCTGCCACCGCTATGCTCCTAGCTTCTCCACTGTAGCTAAGATCATTAAAAACGTGTCCAGGTGGAATCTCACGGTTGTTTTGATTTGCGTTTCCCTGATGACTAGGGATGGTGAGCATTTCTTCAGGTATTCCTCAGTTGAGAAGTCTTTGTTTATCTCTGTACTCCATTTTTAAAATAGAATTATTTCATTCTCTGGAGTCTAACTTCTTGAGTTATTTATCCACCCCATATGCAGCCACCAAACCCAAGCACTATTGCTGAGGCCAAGAAGGGCTTACTTGAAGGAACCAGATATGGATGTCTCCTCAGAGGCTCTCCCAGAGTCATACAGATACAGTTGAGGATGCTTGCAGCTAAACATCCGACTGAATATGGGGACCCCATGAAAGAGCTAGAGAAAGGACTGAAGGAGCTGAAAGGGTTTGTAACCTCATGGGAAGAACAACATTATCAACCAACCAAACCCTCCAGAACTCCCAGGGACTAAAACACCAATCACTGAGCACACATGGAGAGACTCATGGCTCCAGTTGCATATGTAGCAGAGGATAGCAGTGTCTGGTATCAGTAGAAGGAGATGCCTTTGGTTCAGGGAAGGCTTGTTTTCCTAGTGTAGGGCAATGCCAAGGGATAAAGAGGGTAATTGGGAAAGGAAGCACCTTCACAGAAGCAAGGGGAACAGAGGGGGTGGGACAGGGGAAGGGGATAACATTTGAAATGTAAATACAGAGAATATCCAATAAAATGATAAAAAAAGGTCTCCAGGTATTGCTATGTGTTCAATAAAAGGCAATGGCCACTGCTCAAGTTCACTTGAAAAGTACAGGGGAGGCTCCAAGTCTGCACCATTGAATTACTGTTATTAACTCTGTTAATAAAGAAACACATGAAGTAAAGTCATGACAAATTCTGTATCTTACCTGAGATGCACAAGTTCTTTTACAAAATAAAGTTACTAACACAATTAGCTAAATCACTGGAATAGTGTCATTTCTCTCTGGGAAAACTATTGGCTATAAGATGTTTTCAAATATGTAAAGGAGAAATGCCAAGTCTAAAAATCCTATTCTAGAAAACATGTTTTATTACATTTGCACAAACTGTCTTATTGTTATTATAGTATATAGTTTTGTTATATGACTTCCACTTTTATTTGTAATGTACAGTAGTACAAGTAACATTATATCCTGAAGTTTATTCAATTTATATGTTATGATTTGGTTTTACTGTTCAGTTTCAGAGTTTTCTATGTAAACAACTAAAAAAATCTTTAAAAAATAGTTACTTATAATCTCCTCTAAAATGGGAAATATTTCCTATGTTGATTACATGAGGACAAAAATACCTTTGTGGAAAAATTAATTAAACAAGTTATAAGAAAAATCAATGCAATAAAAATTATCATGAACAACCTCTGCATTAAGATATTAGCCAAGTCAGAATGGTTGGCTCAAAAGAAACGTGACAGCAACTGGGACATCTAGAAATTCGTTGTTTATTTGACATTTAGAAATTTGTAAGTGAATTTTGTTGTCAGCAATAAATCAACAGATAAAGAAGAAAATCTTAGTTGGTAAAGATTCAAAAAATCTGTTGACAAATTCCAAATTCATTCATGAATTAAATAACACAGGAGAACATGCTCAGACTGAAATGGGCCATGTAAAATGTAAAACTGCCACAGCTGACTTCACACTAAATGACAAAAGACTACATTATTAATGTTGGGAATATTGTAAAGATATCAACTTTCAACTCCCCCTTTTCAGCATTATACTTTTACCCAGAACAAAGATGACAGAAAAAATAGATGAAATATGTTTGTGCTTGCAAAAAGTACAACTCAAATTTTATTTATTTACAGATAATTTGATTACCTAAAATTTCCAAATGCAACTGAAAAGACTGAAAATCAAACATGGTAAAGAAGTAGACTTTAAGGTATAAGATTGCTTGTAAATTAGTAATAAATTTGAAATTATATCACAATACTGTATATTATAATAATATTAAGAGCATAACACATTTTGTGTGAATGTCATAAGTATTTGTGAGATTTGACTGCTGAAAATAGAAGCTGATAACCAAGTAACTGGAAATATTTCAGGTGATTGTAGTTAGAAATGTTGAGTTTGATAACACGGACTTGGTTACAACTGTGTCTGCTTTTTATAAGAAGTATGAAGAAAATAAAAGTCATCAAACATCCATGGAATAACAAACACTATCCACAGAATACCAAATAGCTTTCACAAGTCAATAAATTAGGGAACAATAGGACTCTCAGCACATATCTGGAATCCCTGGCCACTCAGACAAGATACTGAGGTTTTAAAACAAAATGGCTTGACTCTACTAAAGAAGATAAAAAACCACAACGACATGTTCAGAAGCAGTTGCTAGCAGGAGACAAAGATTACAATCACAACCCAGATATCTAAGTGCCTATGACTTTAAAGCCTAGAGATGCTTACCATGATATGACAGTAAGTGGAAAGGCAACAAGCTGCTAAGGCCAAGGGAATGTTGGAATGTTCTTGCTAAGGCCAAGGTTTGGAAGCATATACGCCACATTGAACTGCACAATTCACAGATTTAACTATAGTGTTTTTCTTTTCCCTAAGAGAAATGAAAATGTATGGCCACAAAAAGGCATTGTATCAATGTTTGTGCTGACTCCACTCTTTATGGATAAGGTCTTAGAGCAACTGAGATGTTCATCAGTTAATGAGTGGATAAGCCAACCCTGGCATGTTTGTTCAGTGATTATCAGTCAACACTAAGAGCAATGAAGTAACATTATTTGTGAGTCTAGGTGCACTGAGAGTGAAAGGCCATTTCAAGTAGCTACAGATCACAAATCCATTGGATCCTTCTGAAAGAAATAAAAGTAACAGAACAGGTATACCTTTCTTAGATCTGAAATTGGTGACAGATCCAGGGACACTAGGAAGTATCTAGAGAGATGGAGATGTTCTAGTGTTTGGTTTTGATATTGTGTTGACAATGTATGCATTTGCCAGAACTTGTACACTTGCATACCTGACAATGTCACTATGGCATATATCTGTCATATTTCATTATATTGATTGTAAAATGCTAAGGGCTGGCTATACAAGTCAATGGTAGAGTTCTTGGCTGGCATGGATAAAGTTCTGAGTTAGATCTCTAGAGCATAAGTAAGTAACTATACAAGTAAATATACAAATAAATGGTTAAAGGTGGTTTATAACATAAAACATAGTTGAATTTCATATATCATGTATAGGCCATTTTAAATCTCAAACTTTAAAAAAACTTTTACAATACAAGTGAAGAGCTGAAACCTATCTATCATCTATCTATCTATCTATCTATCTATCTATCTATCTATCTATCTATCTATCTATCTATCATCTATCTATCTATCCATCCATCTATCTAGTTTATATATCTCTCCTCTATGTTTTTTATTATATATCTATCTATGTACATTCACATATATTTATGCACATGTGTGTACAGATATGTGCTCTTATGCCTATGCAGAGAGGTTAACATCTGAAGTCTTCCTGATTCATTTTACTTAAGTAGGGTCTCTTGCTGAAACAAGAACCTGCCATTTGTGTCTTGTCTAGCTCACCAGTCTGTCCCAGGGATCCCCTGTCTCTGGTTCCTCAGTGCTTTCATTAGATGGGTTTTGAAGATCTGAACTATGATTTTCATACTTGTTCATTGAACTCTCTCCTGGACTCCTAATACTCCTATCTGCTATGAAAATATCACAAGGACAATGTAGACAAAAATGGAAAATACATATATGTTTATATCTACCCATCTTTCTACATATCACCCAAATCCTTACTCAGCAAGGGTAGTTTGCTACCATCATTTCAGAATATTTTATATCTGGTATTTCTTTAGCTATGGGTTTCTAGGAATCAAATACTGGCTTTGTGCCCACTAAATAAGCATTCCATCAGTTGAGTTATACTCCGCAGCTCTTATTTCTGTTTCTGTTTAATTTTAAAAGGTTTATTTGTATGTATGTGTGTGTGTGTGTGTGTGTGTGTGTGTGTGCGCGCGCGCATGTGCATGTGTGTGCTCTCGCACATACATGTAAAAGGCTGTATCTCTCCATGGAGGATTGAAGAGGTTGTCAGATATCCTGTATCACTCTCTCCTGTTCTTTTGAGGTGGCACACATGTGTGTGGGGGAGGGGAGCTCTTCCCCTGATCCTGTGGCCTGGTTCTTCTCATCTAGGCAGGAAGCCATCAATCCTCCGACATCCTGGAGCTGGAGATATACCCTGGGTGCCTAGCTTTCTTATGTAGGGAGCTGAGATCCCAATTCTGATCCCCCCGTGACTATGTAGCAAGTGCCTAAGTCACTGACCTCTTCTTTCCACCCTGAGATACTGTCGGCATGCATCAACACTATCATTCACTGAAGGTAAATTTACTTTGATATAAAAAAGCATCCAGGTCCCACGGTCTCTGCTGCTACTCAGGACTTTTGTAGACTGAAAATTTCTTCTTATCACTTGGTCTTATTATAAATAACTGATGAATTACCGAATAATAAAACCATGGGTCCTTTTTTTATTTATTTCTTTGTTTTTGTTTGTTTGGTCAATTTTCCAATTCTCTGCATTTGTTGAGCCTCTTTCCAGCTTCTTTCTTTCAAGTTGTTATAGAGACCGAAAGCAAGAGCACACTGACATTAACATCCTCAGTGCAGTGTGAAGCAAAATGCATACTATTGCTATACTATTTATGTTTATTTTAAACCATAGACCACGTTTCTTTACTTCCTGCCCCTTTCTATTTCTTAGAATAACTTGATCCTGTTGTTCTTACCTAGTTTAAATCTACAGAAGCACTTGGAAGTCTTAGAACAATTCTGCAGATTCAGCTGATCCATCATTTTTTCACAAACAAAGATAATAACTCTATACAAAAGGTTGAATTTCTAGGTGAAAGCAAACTGGGTTAATATCTTAAGATATATAGAAAGGTTTTCTTGTGAGTGTGTATTCTTTCTCATAGGGTCTCACTATGTAGCCTTGACTGGCCTGGAGAAATTCCTGTAAACATATAATTTCCAACACAGCATTTATGACTAAGGATGTGTTAGAAACACTGCTTTGTCAAAAAAGTTCCATTTTCCCCCGACTGAATTAAAGCAACCTTTGCCACTGAGGACAGACATGGGACCTACATAACGATTCACTTCATGACCTTCAAAAAGAAAAAGTCAAATGTGTCACTTTATAATAAAACAGGAGACCAAAGAGACAGGTTTTATTACCTTGAAGGTCAGCAACCATAATAAAAAAAAAACATTTTTATTTGTGAGTATTTTCAAAAGAGTTTCAAAAGTAAAACAGGCATAAAATGACACAAAATATTAGTTCTGTATTAAATTGGATAGGAAATACACATCTCATTGGGTCTAGAATTTGACTTCAGACGTGAGTGTCCGTCCAACTAACACTGGAACATTCTTACCGTAGAAGTGGCAACCACGGTCAAGCAACAGAGATTTCTCTAAATTGTCAATTAATAGTTTAGAAACAATGAAAGGAGAAAACTGATACATTTGAGAATATGTGTGTGTGTGTGTGTGTGTGTGTGTGTGTGTGTGTGTAATTTTTTCTTACAACTTTATTTTAAAAAACAGAGATACATGTACAGATTTTAAAAGGCATTTTGTCATAAAACTATATGAATATATTTTTGTCAGTACTTTGTTTTTTTAAAGGTTTGCTAGTATCCATTGAAATCTTACTAATTATAATAAGCATAAAGTACATGTAAAACAAAATGTAACATGGAAATAGTCAAAATTTTCTTGGTGTGCATAGATTAAACATAATGATTTTTAAATAGCAAAAAAAAAAGCTACAAAGCTATCTTCTTAGCTCTTGAGTTATTAATGATTTAAGTTCTAGGTATACCCCACTCTTAGAGGGTGCTATACACTTACTTTTTTTTTTTGTTTGTTTGTTTTGTTTTGTTTTTTTGGGTTTTTTTTGTTGTTTTTTTTTTAAGAAGAGCTAAGGATTCCACTTTTTGGCTTTTCTTTTTTTGTGCTTCATATGGTCTGTGATTTGTTTCTGGGGTATTCAGAGCTTTCTGGGGCTAGTTTCCAATTATCACTGACTGCATATTATTTCTGTTCTTTTGTGATTGGGTTACCTCACTCAGGATGATATTCTCTAGGTACAACCATTTTCCTAGGAGTTTCATAAAGTCTTTGTTTCTAGTAGCTGAGTAGTACTCCATTTTGTAAATATACTACAATTTTTGTATCCATACATCTACTAAGGACATCTGGGTTCTTTCCAGCTTCTGGCTATTATAAATAGGGCTGCTATGAACATGGTGGAGCATGTGTCTTTGTTGTATGTTAGAGATTCTCTGGGGTATATGCCCAGAAGTGGGATAACTGGGTCTTCAGGTAGTACTATGTCCAATTTTCTGAGGAATCACCAGACTGATTTCCAGAGTGGTTGTACCAGCTTACAACCCCACCAACAGTGATATATGTAATTTTTATTGTACCACATATTATTTTAAAATTTAGGTCTTCCATAAATACCATGTCTTTTTCACAGAAGCAACCCTGGCAGTCTGCTTCTGGCAAAGTCTTAAGGTTTGCTTATGAGACTATATCCACAAGTTCTGTGCTTTAGAACTTTGTAAGATAGTCAGTTTGCCTCTGTCACTGCTAAAAACAACTGCATTCCTATGCCTGACCTGGGTTCTATTTATACAAGAAAGTCTATGTGTCTTGAAAACAAGGTTGATGTTGGCAAAGGAAGGATCTTGGGATGATGAAATTAATACTATTCTTCAACATAAAATGATTCAAACTTTTTTTAATTTGGAATATGCATTCTAGGAAGGTAGACATTTTTCCAGAAATAGATATACCCCTCAGCACTGGTATTAGTAATGACAGTTTAGGTTCCTGAAGAAAGCAAATTTACATCAGTATTAGTTACAAAGGTTTAAAAAGAGCTGTGCAGCAGAGGAAAAATGGGATGACTTAGTTGTTACCATCTGCAAAATGCCCTGCTGCTTTCTCTGTGTGGAACAGCCAAAGGAGAAAATATATTTTACCTGAATTATGGTGCTTAGGCCAGTAGTCTAGAGCCAGGATCATCCAGGGAACACCCCCCAAAAGAGCTGGATCTTCCATAGAAAAATCAAGTATCAGCAATTGGAACTACTACAGTGAAGTAACTTTTTCTAAAGCAACTAGAGTAGAAGTGTTATCATTTCTGGTCATCTTCCACATCTCTGTGTTGTGTGCATCCTAGTGCCAACATTTATTAGAAGACAGCTTTATGAAGAAGCCCGAGTAGGGAGAGATGCAGGGGTCAGGGCAAGTGGGAGGCTTGCAAGTCATCCAGTCTAAGAGCAAACAAAGAACTCCAGATGCACAGCTCCTGCCATTATCAAAATTTATTGGTTAGGATTAAGTTCTGGGTTCCCAGAGGGTATGAGCCACAGGACGCAGGTTGTGTTAAATAAATACAAATCTTTCATTAGGAGAGAGAACATGAAATGCTACCCTTTAGAGAGCGTTTGGAGGACAGTGATGGCCTAGAGGAAACAGCAGCAGAGAGGGGAGCAGGGGCCAGCACTGCACAGGCACAATCAATTGATGCTGAGTGAAAGCGAGGCTGAAAGCATGTCAGGGTTGGAGAAGGTCTGTCAGAGCAAACAGTGTGTCTGACAGGCTGCACAGCCTACACCCCTGAGATCTGCTTCTCAGATTTGTCTATATACAATGAAGAGGGTGAGAACCAGTCATTGGGAAGTGAAGGTAATTACCGACGCAGGGGAATAGGGGGCTCTATTACTCACCATTCTTGTGTAATTTGTACCCATGTGAACAATAATGGATTATAAATAGTGCTGTGTCTATGTGGCATTTGTATTGTGAGCATGGTGGCTAAAGGACAGAATCTCATTTAATATTTGTTGATTAGGTTTTCTTCTTATCAATGTATAGTTCAAGAGAGTAAGCCTAAGTCAGGTCTCATAGATGGTAAGAGGCAGACTAGAGCTTGTGCTTGGGTCTCCTGACTTCTGAGGTCTCTAGTTCAATCATCAACCATGCTATGTTTTCTTACTACATCAAGTTTGTACCAATAGCTTTATCTTTTAAAAATCAGCTGCATCTTAGTTTTTTAAAAGAGATGAATTGGGAAGATATGTCTAGGTCATCATGCCCAAATTACATAAAAAGGTTAAGTTTTTCAAGATGTGTGTATGAATATCCCCCTTCCAGACCATGAAAGGATATATCAACTGACACCCCCGTAATGGGTACTTAGGCTCTCATTCAGTCTGGCCAGATGCCTGGCATCCTGCTAGGTCTCTTTAGTAATCTAGTTCATTGAAGCAGTGTACATCACAGCCTACTACTTGGGAGCCCTCTTCAAAACAGACATAAAAACTCTGCAGATGTGATCATGCTGATGAAAAGCAAGGAAGTTTCTCTTTAACACGGCCAAGCATCTCACACCATCTGAACAACTAATGCCAGGAAGGAGAAACTTCCCTTTGCTTGAAGCAGGGGAGCAGAGAGGGAGCATTTCTTCCTGAGACTCCAGGGTTTGATCAAATGACTCAGGGATGCTGGGAGAGGCCCCCGTGCAGCAAACTTCATCTGTGACTTCTCTGAATGTAGCTGTGCTTGGAATTTGGTTTTGAAAGAAGTCAGCTGGATGACTTCAGCTGTTGTTAGATAATCCAAAACAGATTTTGTTTTACTTAGGGAAAAAGACATGCAGGAATTTACACCAGCAAAATGAATGAAAAATTAAGTAGCTCTTAGTTCCTCATGGGTACAGTGGAACAGCTTGCTTCATCTCTGAGCTTTGATTCTCAGCTGTCAATCACAATATATTAGCTAAGGTACAGAAATGTGGAAGTAGAAAAGAAACAAAATTACTAGCTGGACTCCACATTATAAGTGTCTTTCTTTTACTTTCGAAATGGAATTGGTGAGCTGTAAAAGCAAACTAGAGACAGAAAGAAAATATTTGCTAAATGACCATCAATTGAAAACCAGGTTTCCTGGAACATGTATTGTTACAATTCAAGATTTGACAAGTGAGCAAGTTGAATTTTAAGAAAATAAACAAAAGATTTAAACAGATTCTTCATTGAGGAAGGTAGGCAGACATTACAAACATAAACAAACATTAAACGTTGCTTAATATCATTGCTCATGGGGAAAATACAGCTTGACCATAGGAGAGTATAAACCAGCAATTAGAATGGTTAATATAAAAATTATGATTATTCCAAGTGGTTGTAATATCATAGGACAAGTGGGACTTGCTTATATTCTTCTGGGAATGTGAGATTTTTTTTGTCATGTTGAAAAATATCCTGGAAGATTCTTTTACAGTTATATACACATTTACTGTATACACAGCAAATTCAATAGATGGAAGCTTTTGATCTCTGTGAGATTAGAGGTTGGCCAGCAGTGAGGCTGAGGACACAGCTAATGCTTCACCACCACAGGGTAAAAACGTGAACCTTGCTCAGAATCAGTACATTTATTAATGATCAGATCCATCCCTTCTTTGTATGTGTGGGAGGGACGTTAGTGACTAAAAGTACAATGTTAGCTGGGAAGTATTAACCTGGATATGCAACATATTAAGTACCCCCTTGCCATGGCAGCTTTACACTGTGATGTATCAGAGTCTAATTTATTTTAAAAGGCCGTGCTGGGTCTGTTTAGTATGCAGAACACTTGACTGGTGACATGGAAAAGGGACTTTTAAGAGAGTAAAGAGAAAGCCACTTTTAGTTGTGACTTTGAAAAGTTGTTGCATGCCGAGTCTGCAGTAGAGAACTACTAAGGAATGAGCACTCCCTTTTTTGACAACATTGCTGCCATCTATCTCCACTGAGTATAAGAGGAAACTGAGGCTTAGGGTACACAAGTGACCTTCTCAAGGTCATAGTGACTAAGTATGAGGAGGGAATCTGAAGGCAAGATCCATTTTAATACCCATGCCTTTGCCACGAGCTACTGGGCTGCTGACCCAGCTGGCTGCACTTCTGACCTTGCAGACATCTATTGCATTCACAGCAAACCTATTAGTTTTTTTTTTCCTTAACTGCTTGCCTTACAACTAAAACCTAAAAATAGAAAGAATGGTAACATTGAAACTTCTACAAAGACACTTGGGCTCCAAAGAATAATCCCTTTCAAAAGATGAAAATTAAAAACAACAACCATATTTTTAAAGCAGAAGGGTGGAAAAATGTACAGCCCTGTCCAGCTGAGACAGTCTCAGTATAAGAACAGAAGCTGATGTTTCTTTATAGTTCACATGGGGAAAACAAGGATGAAAATGATGTAGACCAGACTGGGAGCCACCCACAGTTGGGAACCTTGGGGCAGGGAAACAGCCTCTCCTGCCAAACTGATCTACCAATCAGGGTAGATCGAAAGATAATCAAGCAAATAACTATTGCTTTGACCCATCACATTAATATACTGTTGTACCCATGCAACAAATATTCTTAAACTCCTAGAGACCACAAAAGAGCTGATTCTGATGCAATGGTTCTAGGGTCATTATTCAAGTTGGAGCTTGGGCTTACCGCCCTTCCTGATGCAGCAGGGGAGCAGGGGTGGGTGGGGTGGTGGGTGGAGGTTGTGGTGGGGCTGAAGGTCTGTGAGCTTTTAGTGGGGACCAAGATTTTAGGAAACAGTGAACAAGTAAGGGGATTTCTAATCTGGCATGCATCTGATTGGGTAGGCCATTATGAAATTTCGTTGTCCTTTAGCATAATTGGTTGGTGCTAGGAGCCAATCCATAAACTTAACTTCTGCTTTCAAAGGTATTGATGGCTGTTAGGAAATGGAGTGTCGGGGCAGGCTTGTAACCTGGGGGTGCAGATTTGTTGGGGGGTAGCCTCAAACTGGTGCTAGGTACAGGCTTGTTAGTTAACTTGAGTTCAACTTTAGGTCAGGTCCTTAAAGATGGAGTCTGAACCCAAGTTCTGTTCTCTCAATCCTTAGAATATTAACATATTATATATAAACATGGAAGCACTTTCCAAGATAATTTAAATTTAGTTGGTCTTTGTTTTAAAATAAAACGGATTTAAATCAATACTAAAACCCTTCCTCTCCTCCACCTGCCCATCTTTATCAATGATTTTGGTCATGAAGTTGGGTCAGATGTCTTCCTCTTCTTTTGTTCTTATGACAAAGGATGAGTTGTTAACAGTAGCTTCACTACATTGTGATCATAGCTAAGTATCATGCACAGCAGAGGTCCAGCGATTGCAGCAGGTTGGCTAAGACTTGACCCTTTTTCCTCTCCTTTAATCAGGAGTCTTGGCTTCTCCTTCATTTGTTGGACTTTATTTAGATTTCTACCAAAGCATACAAAGTTGGCACTTTAGACAATGTGGTCACAAGTGTTTATTCATAGATAGTTAAGAGTAAAACTTGCAACCTCTTTACCTCTCCTGGTTTTCAGTTATTGAGCTCTTACTGTTATCTACCACAGAGTATATTATAAGTATTACACAGCATATTTCACTGTAGCCACCTCTTCAAGTAGAAAAACACTTTGTCATGTCATGGTGACGTTGTACATAGCCACAAAGTGAAGGACTGGAAATGAAACTCAGATCTGCCTCTTGATCCCAAACATCATGCTCTGGACCCCTATGTGTTTCTAGTTCTCTTTCTAGACTCTGGCCACCATATTGTCTTGTTAATAACATTCTGATGGATTGTTTTATGACTATTATTATTTCATCCCCATAATAACTGTTGGTAGATAGGCTATATTATGCTTGCTATTTTTTATTTTTTTAGAACAAATAATTCTTTGTTGTTATAAATATTTGATGACAAATAATTCTGCAAATTTATCTGGGTAGTAAGAAGGACACTTGGAATTTAAACCAGATTTTTGTTTCCAAATTCTTCTTCATTGATGGTGACCAAATAAGGGAGGTTTGACAAAGACATGGGTCTCTTTTTCCACCACTTGCAGTCTCTGTTAGCATGAATAGAAGGTGGGCTAATTATTTTGATACATCTATAGATTTGGCTTCCTGTGATTTATGTCTTTTATGAACTAAATTAAAAAATATATAAATCTTAATCTGTAATCTCAGCAGAATAAATGATCTCTCTGTATATCTAGGGAATAAATAACCCTAGCATCTTCATTTTTTTTTAAATCATCACCAGGATGATCACATACATTTCCATCAAGTCAACAGTGACAAACTTGAAATGACATCTAAGATGCCAAAAATTGTGGTGGTGGGGACATGCTGAGCATAAAGACCCTGTCTGAGGGACAGGAAGACAACTGAATGAGAAAGAGAAGAACATGAGAATTATTAGAATTAGAAAAAAGGCTCCAAAATCATTTTAAAATTCTTGATTGCATTTTGTGAAACCACTTCTAATACTGAAAAAAAACTCGCCCAGTTTCAAAAGGATTCAAGAGAAGCATTTGTTGAGATAGTATTGAAGTCAAACTTGAAATCTCAGGAAGACTCAGTCCAATTGGCATTTCCAAGTGGCTTTAAAGCAGGGAGTTTTGTGGCTACTTGAGTTTTGGTCCATGTTAAGAAAAATGTATGTTTCAAAAAAGGAAAAACTGAATTGTTTCAGTTATGAGACTGTGTGTGAGTGAGTAAATGTGTGTGTGTGTGTGTGTGTGTGTGTTTGTCAGGGGTGTTCTAACGCATTCCACATGGAGATATATCCAAGAAGGCAGGAGGAATAGATGGAAAGTTCTAGAATATTCCCCAGCTGCCTCCCCAAGCTGCAGCTCATTACTTGGCTGTAATTAGTAAACACCCTGCTGCTACAGCGTTTCCAACAGTGAGTTTCACTCTATTAAGAAGTAGATGAAAATTAGTGTAGACCTGGCAGCTATATTTGATTATCCCTTGGAGGTTTTGCAGCCAAGATTCTGGAAAATTGCATGAGATTCCCAGGGCCATGCCATCAAACCCCAAATAAAAGATATGACTTATATGCAGGTTGCTTAATGGTACCCAATAGTTTAATAGATATTATGGAATAATTCGTTGTGTTACAAATGAGGTAATTAATATTTCCTTTTTAGTTTATAAAATATTCTTGAAATAGTGATGAAGAATGGCTACTGGGGAATAAATTCAAATACAACATATGTTCATTGAAATATCAATCTGTGAAGGGAAATGATCTTTGTTTAGAGTCATAAAACTGCATCAGCACACAGCTCTAATATAGCCTCGGAGTTTGATAGGAAAATAGGTTATATTAAAATCTCTCCAGTTACCCAGTAGAGGCCATTTTTGAATGAAAGAGTACTGAGCTTCATAGAAAAAAATTCTCCCATGAAAACACTCTTCTTATTTTTTTATTGCCTTACATAATATCTTTCAACAGTCTCTCATTCAAAAGCATGTATCTCCATCGTGATATGAAAAAAATAACGGTCTTTTCAGTTGATAGTTACAACCATCTAAGCCTTTCCCCCCAAGTCTCAATAATGTTAAGGGTATTTTCTCTAAAGAATAAGGAAATTCCTCTGACCTCTTTCCACTGACAACTTTGAATTATTGGCAGCCAGTTATGTTTGTCAGGTTGAAGGAAGTGTCACATGACAAGGAAGAAGAATTTAAAAGGAAAGACCATGAGAGATGTTGCTCCAGGAACTGTCCGAGGCAGGCTAGAGAGGCAGCATGTTCAGCTCTCTCCGGGTGGCCTGAGCTTTGAGAATTTTTTTCTTTTTAGCTCAAAAGCCATATTTTTTTTCACATTTTTTTTTTTCATTTTATGTCAGAACATTGAGGATGGGGTGTGCCTTCTCCCGTTTTCATAGCCTTGCTCTGTGACCTCAATTCTCCACCAACATCAAGGCTTAGGGAAAACATCAAGCTGCTGTTTTTACCAAAGCTAAATGTGCAGCAAATCCTCAATGCATCAGGAAGTCTGAAAGAGCCTGACTCTTCACTTCACAGGTTAAAAAAAAATTCAAGCCCAGCCAGAGGAAGAATGACAACTCACATCTATCTACAGACAGACCACAGACAACGCTGTGTGCGACATGTGTAACCTCTTTGTTCGCCTGTGATTGTAGCACTTCATTCCTTTTACCATGAATGAAAAAAGAAAGAAAGTAAAAAAAATAACAAAGAGAAAAGAAAGCCAGTTAAGTCACTTAATGTGCAAAATATTACTTTGGGTCAGAAAATTATGTCTAAATGAACCCGAAGGAAAAGACAAGAAAGTATCATTTTTCTAAAATACCTGCCGATCAAAAAAAGTAGATGTAAGTAATCTATTTAACCAATAGCTGTGGCTTCAATTTTCCTCATTCACAGCCTAGGAAAATCTTAATTTTTTTGCATCAGAGCAAGTGCCAGTTTGTGAGCTCTGGGCTTTCCGGGTTGTTTTGAGGCTTCCCAACAGGCTAAGTGCTCTTTTACACAATGTCCATGAGTTTTGAAACAAATGCTCACTTGAACTTGACAGTGAAGCCAGTGGAATAAATAGGAAAGGACAAGGAGAGCCCAGAGACACATTTGGTGCCCTTGTAGCTCCCCAGCATCTTCTGGCTTCTTTCCTGGGTGCTTTGTCTGCTTGCTCTTGGCAGCCCTCTGGTACCTGGTGCTGATGGTGTGGTTGGTGAGTGTATGGCAATTTTGGCTTTGCCTTCACAGCACAAAGGCAAGATTTATGTGACAGTGGCACCAGGTACCAAGCTAGTGGAGGAGCAGGGCCTTATATACCCACAACTATCTGTGATGTCAAATTACCCAGTTAAGCATACGGCCACGTGAAAATGCTGGTTTCTTCTAACACGTAGTGGAAAGAGGGCACAGGTATGCTGCACAGACACATTGGGTCCTTGTTTGCCCTTTGTATCCCAAACAGGTGACCACACAGCATCTTGTGAGCAGTCCTCTTCCAGATACTGAAGAGTCCTTTTCCTGTGCTTACCTCCAGCCCTACTGACACATCATTCCCACAACTGGAACGGTATGTGTCCTTGACTAAAATCTGCTTCTTTCTTTCTAGCAATGGCCAGCATCAAGTGGGCTGGGATCCAGAGACAGGCGTAGAACTAGGGGTCCCCTGTCTTCCTGTGTATTTACATAATGTCCCACAGACCATGACTTTTCTTCCCTGGTTTGGCTCTTTCTTCCTCACATTGGCTAAAATTCCTAACATCTTGGGTCATCCCAAATGATGGTAGAAAAGGGCCACATTGATTTAATAATTTCAAATCTTCCAGAGAAGTTTGCACCAAGTTATATATAAGAAACCGCAGTTAGGTTGGAAACCGAACTATGTTCTGTTAAAAATTGATTTTGAAAGAATAAACGAAGACCCTCAGTCCTAGAAGAATCTGTATAGTGCTAATGTACTTACTGTCCAAGACAAAAATACCAAACACTTTAAAATACTTCAAGATCCTGAACAGATTAACTCTCACATTTCCCACCACTGTTTCCCTTTAACCAACAGGTTTTTAGGTGCTTCACATATAAACATATGGCTTAGCATATTGGTGTATAATTCAGATGGTTTCCATGTATATATAACCACTCCTGTGGATATTACAAATCCAATGGCACAGTGAGACAATCATTTGGAGGTTTGTTGTTTATCTGCTAGCCGCATTATGCTCTGGGTTTCTGGTCACAGTAGGCCCTTTAGTTTGTAATGTATGTTGGACAAAGAGTGGGTCTGACAAGGCAAGGCTGAGGCAAGTAGCTTTCTGTCATTAACCTTTGGTCTGTTTTCTTTTGCTTATGCAAAGAAAAGCAATGTGTAAAATGCTGATTTTTAGTACAGAAAGACTTTAATTTAAAAAAAAAATCCGAATAGTTTTCCTGTTAGCAGCAACTATAAGGATGGGCTTTAAAGAGCTGGTAATTTTATTAAGAGATAATCCATTCCCTGCTTACTGGAGGACACCTTACAATGGAAATCTAAGGAAGATCATGGAATTGAAATCTCGAGTGCTTTTCCAGACCCTCACTAGATTTCCATATTTGCCTTCTTTCTGTGCAGAGTGCTCTATCAGCCTAGACTTAGAGTTGACTCATCCCTCATCTTGTATTTGGCCTTGACTCTTTAGCTTTCAGAGGAGGGCACAGACAGTCGCTTTGGAAAGAAGCTTCCTTAGCATGCTCAAGGTCGTGGGCTCAATTGCTAGTCCAGCAAAACAAAGTACGAGAACTAGAAAGTTCTAGTACCCATTTGAACTGCTAGGAACTTTGGAATTTTCCAGTCTTTCTACGTCTTTACTCTCTATAAGGACGGGAAACGTCTGGGCCCTGCGCAGTGCCCCGCGGGCAAAGCCATCCAAGCACCCTTTGTGACTGTCACAGGAAGATGACTGCGGCTCTGGACCTGGAGCTTCTTGGCTCCCCTCAACTTGTCCTGGTTGCAGTGTGGAGATCATCCAACACCGCGCCAAGTTCTCCAGTCACATGATACCCTAGGAACAGGATCACTCTGGTGGTTGTCTTTTTGTGTCTCTGACCTTGGGAAGTCACCTCAACGCACTGCCAACCTTTTTTTTTTTTTTTTTTTTAAACTTAGGGGAAGCTTTTAGGCTGCGGGGAGATTTACCTAGGAGCCTGCAGGAACAAAACGTTGGCCTACTTAGTTGCAGAGAGACTTGGCAAGGAGGGCACCCGATCTCTGGATTACTGGTTTGTGAGCACTCTTTCAGAACACTCAGGGTAATGTTTTCAAGGACTCGGAATGACTTTCACAGCCTATTAGAGTCAAGTAGTTTCTGGGAAGGCTAAAAGTTTACTCTATAGCTGTCTTCCAGGCTTGCTTTGGAGTTTTTAAACTTTTCTTGCATTAAAAGGGCTGAAAGAGCAGAGCTTCCTTTTATCTTGCGATGGTCAGAGATGGGAGCTATAACCCAGTTAGTTCTTGCCTCTGACCTCAGGCTACCAATGAATGTTCCCAATGAATGAAAGGTATTTCAAAACAAGGCACATTTTAATATGAATTAAGAAGACAAAAAAAAAAAAAAAAAAAAAAAAATCCCAACAGTTATAGTTGTTGAAATGAGTGTTTTAGAAATATACCCATTTACCACAAATTTGAGATTCTATCGAGTTTAAAATGATTTTTCAAAAATATATGTAGTACAACATAGTTTAATTCTTGGTGTTGAAAAGTTTATTTTTGTATGCTCAAAACAATTATCCCACAGGGAGAGTAAACTAGTCACAGTACTAAAAAATAATACTGTGTTTATACACAGTGTATTTCAGATTGTAAAACATTTCTGTATAGCTTATTTATTTGATTAGTCAACAACATACATTTAAATATGCTTGAATTCCCTTAATACAAGCAATTAAATAAAACCTGTTATCTCTTTGCCCCAAGGCGATTTTTACTCACGGAAAATAGCAGAACGTCTTGCTTACTACAAGATAAAGATTAACTGAGCAACGATTGTGATCTTTTCCGTAGCGGAAACCCAATTTGCAAAAATCAGTTAACCGTTCTTCAAATTTACTTAGCGTGCTTCCCGAGATTTCTGAGTTCAGGAACTCACATTTACTTGAGTCCTCACAATGCTCCCTGCACACAGTTTGGCAGATTTTGCCATTTCTGTTTTATGAATGGAAAACTCTGTTCATGATAAGATCGGAAGAGATGCCCTGGGTTGATTAGTTGGCTGGTGGTGGCTCATTTAACCCAGTGAAGCAGGGACGTGATCCGTTCACAGTGAGGCACCGAGGGCTGCCTCTTCAGCGGGTGGCTCAGGACCACTCTATCTGGTGATCCATTAAGGTGTTTTTGTTTTTTTTTTTTTTTTTTTTTCTGTGCTGTTGAACCATCCTTTCTTTTAATCCATTTCTTCACTGGGGGCAATGTTATCAAGAATCTGATCACTGTGTGGGGTCAAAGCCTTTCTACCTCCAGGTTAAATTTGTGAAGCGAAAGGGTCCTAGTAATTTCCCTCTGTCCTCAGCATAGCAGACTCTGGCAGGTGTTCACAGTACCCTCAGGACCAGAGCGAGAGCTGTCTGACCTGGAGAGGGGTCTTTCAGAACCTTTACCTCATCATAGTGAATTTTGCATTAAACCCACATGAAGGTTGATTTCTAAGCGGGCCATGCTTTGCAACAAAATACTTCTGGGTTAATTACATATGAATCTTAATAACATTTCAAAACTGACCCTTCAATAAGTATCATTTTCAGTATCAGCTAGAGAGCTGCCAAGAAGCCTGTTAAGCATTTCCCTACTGAAGTTATGGTGGACTGGAGTGGCCTTTTATAATACAAAGTTTCTGTTTCACACCCAAGAGAATTTTGCTTCCACTACACACCTATGGCTTGTGGAGAAATATAAGCAAACTGATATTTTAGACATACTTTCCTGGCCAACAGCCTCAGGAAATTTCACAGTTACAAATTTCAATTTCCTTTATTCATTAGATGCCAGAAAGTCCAGGGAGAGGTATATTGTTCTCAGTAAAAGATTGCACATTAGTGGGATTGGCTTAAAACTAAATCACTCTAATACATTTGTTTTCTGATAGCTGAATATTTTTCTATACTGCAGGAGCTAGGCATTTAAATGCCATGTTTATATGTTTATATATGCATCTATTAAAAATAAAGCCACAAAGGTTATCATATTCTTAAAAACATATATAGTTTTGAGTTATTAGGAGGTGTGAGGATAAACTTCTCAGATCCTAGAATCCATATTTCCAAATCCTCCATGCTCCCTGAAGCTTCCTGTTTGCTAATTAGGACAAGTGTTTAGAGTATGGAATCTCATAGCCTCTAGAAGGAAGGTCAGTCTGTGCATGTTTGAGAAGGACCAAGCTGGATCTGCTCCGCACACTCTGGGCCTCTCCCCATCTGGCTATACAAGCTGGACCTTCTCATTTTCTATTACTTTTCCCCATCTCTATTATTTATCCCCCTCAGTGTTCTCCAAGATTCAGCTCAAATGTTTCCCCATATGTCGAAGCCACCACGCCTTACCTAGAGAAACAAAGCCCTTTCCTATACTCCTTTATTCTCCCCACATGTTGATCTTGTGTTTTCTAGTGTTATGAAGAGCTCACTGCTATATGTGCACTCCGGGTTTTTACTCAGATGATTTCATTCAAGTATCACAATCATCTGTGAAATGCATATTGACTCTGTGCGACAACATGATGCTGCTAAAAAGTATACCCAACATTTTCCAGGTAAAAGGGATAGAGCCAGGACTTGAACATCTTATGTTTTGGGTAGACTTTTAGTGAGCATAGCAGCTGAGCCACAGAAAACCAGTAAAAAAAAAAAATCACAATTAAGGATTAGACTTTTACCTTAAATGAAGGTCACTGATGTTCAAAATTGACCTGTTCTTTTAAGTGGAAAAAGATGGCATTTCCCTTTCCTTATTAAATTGATGTGTGGAGAGGGTCAAAACCTTTGGCTACTAGGCCAAATAAATCTTTTACCTACTTTTCTATTTGCTGTGATTTATCAAAAATATGGATGTAAAGAAAAAAATACATTAAAGGTTTCCCTCCCTTATTGGAACAAGTTGCTCTGCAAGGCATTGAAAAGAGCCACAGTCTGCCTACATCTGAATGCTCTGGAGCTTGCAGTACAAAGAGTATTCATATGGGTGGAATGGTGAAGTCAATATACGGCTGTGTTCATTAACTTCAAAAAAAAAGAGCTAATTGGTAAAAGGTTACTTCAAAGGCTATATTTCATCTACACTAAATTCAAAGTGAAATTGAATTCTCAGTTAGAAAAGCAAAAGTGAGCCAAAACATGTCCATTAGGAGACAGGGTACTAGCAACAGAGGAGAGGCCAGGCTTCTCAGACAATTCAGTGAAAGGAAGGGTACCAGAGGTTATATGAGGCATCAGGTTGGAAGTCAATCATGAGCTCCTGCTGGGAAGAAATTTCCCCTGGTGCAAAATTAGGGAGTCTGTTATTGACTTCTGTTTATTGAGTCTTAGCAACACACTCAGCACTAGGGCACTGAGAAGGGGGAGATTTACCCAGCACACTAATGTTTTAAATAGAATATTGGGGCATCAAAGAAAAGTAAAAGAGAAGAATAGAGTAACAGCTAAGTGATTGATGCTGGTGGCTCTTCCCATTCAGTGCAGTGGGAGTGTCTTCATCTACTGTCTCCTGGACAACAAGTGGCCTAAAAATATTGGCATAGCTGACTACTTTTTGGAATGTTAGAAGGCATTCTGCTACATTACATTTCAATATGAACCTTCATCTTCTTGCAAGAGCGATTTCCGAAAGAATGTAATTTATTTCCTTCATTCAAACTCAGCACCTGGGGTTTGAGTGTCCCTCCTCTCCCCAGAGGATAAAAGTCTGCATTAAAAACCTGAAGCTTGGGAGCTAAGTTAAGTCAAAACTAAACCTAAAGTCTGCTTAGCAACAAAGTTTGGGAAACTTCTAAATTTCTAGAACTCATTTTATCATTTAGAAACCTAGGTGATTGTTTTAGCCACTGTTCTATTTCAGTGCAGGAAACTTGTACAAAAGAAAGCATTTGGTTGAGGGTTGTTTACATGTCAAAGGACTACTCCATCATTATGGCCAGGAACATCGAGGCTGGAAGGAAGGCATAGTGCTCAGAGCTTTATATCCAAACAGCAGGGAGAGAGAGGGGCACTGGGCTTACCCTGGGATTATGCAACCTCAAAGCCCACCTCCTATGACACACTTCCTCCAAGGCCACACTTACTCTAATAAGAGTAATCCTTCTAATCCTTCTCAAAGAGCTCACCAACTGGAGACCAAACATGCGAATATATGAGCCTATGGGACCGTCCTTGTTCAATCCATCACAGTGAACTCTTTTTTTTTTTTTTTAATTTTTTTTGGTACAATGCTGCAATACTTTTTAAAACTAAAGTGCTTTGGATACTGTGAGTATCTATTCAATGTTTGTTCCTTAGAGAGATGAGGATTCTGCCAAAAATATAAATATGCTCAAATGGGTTTACAAGTACTTTCTAGAGGTTACTGGAGAGGAGTTCTCTATTAGAGAACACCACGCAGCTACTTGAAGAATTATCTTCCACAAAGTTTCCATATTGAAAACATTTCCTTGCTTATGAAATGTTTTTGTATAAGATCATTTCCTTGGATTAATATACTGTAGGTACAACAGGTAATGATTCAAAATTCAAAATGTTACATGGATAGAAAAGTTAAGTATGGAGTCCAGGAAACAGTTATACAACGTAAGAGAAACTATTGTACATGGTGCAGAGCCATTCAACTTGAGAGTTGTTTCTTTAAGGATTTAAAGGGTGTTTGGGATGGTAATAATCTGTTAGAGACAGTTATGCCACCTCACTGTACCATAGAAAGGGAGACAGAATCACGTTGTATGCATGCATACATGTGCACATGCTACACACACACACACACACACACACACACACACACACGACAAGTAGAGGGAAATAACATTTGTCACTCAATAAAGCAAGCATAAAAGTATAAACATCTATGTGAAGTAGCATATTTATTGCATGCCTGTACATTCACACTACCAGCAGGCGTGGCTAAAGGAAAATAGATGCTAATGATTTAATTTCTATGTAAGTTCTGGAAAAAAAACTATACACCTGAAGAAGACTAGAGAAAACTCCCATATAGGAGATGTTAAAGGTCTTGTGGGGTAACCAGGGGCACGAGAGAAAAAGGGAGGAGGCAACTGTGGAGGAATAACATGGAAGTGAGTAGGAAGAAGAGATCGATGTGGAGAGGGAAGAAAATATGGACCAGTTGGAACAGGTTTAGACCACCTGGCTTCATGTACCAGTGACACATTTATCAAGAAGATTGGAAGAAATAACAAAATGGTATTTTTGCATTGCTCTGTGTATATACACATTCATGTCTGTGGTTGTACTTAACTGTTTCACTACTTGGAGGGTCTTCCAAGACAAAAGAACACCTCCCATCTTTTCCGACTGAGCTGGAGATTGAGATTGAACTCATGTTTTCTTCCTGAAGCCAAGGGTTGAGACTTTGAAAACAGCCAGGATCTACAAGAGTTGGTGGCAGATGGGTTAGAGTTTCAACTTCTTTTATTACTTACAATGTATCATAACTTGAGGCCTGCATTACACCCAGTCATAAAAGTTCTTCAACTTTCTAAGGATACAGAGAGCATTAATTTTTTTTCTTAAATTATTTTAAGACAATGAAACAGGGTTCTTGGCATGCATCTCAGTGGTAGAGCATTTGCCTAACATAGAAAAAGATTCTAATAAATGATTGATCATTAGCTACAGGAGGCCAAATGTCACAGGCTTACTTTCTTGTTTATTGCAGTTTCTGCACCAGGACCTACTCAGTTCTTTTCTTAGGAACAACAGAAATGTTCTACCCTATATCAATTCTACTTGCTTCTCTGAGAAAAACCAACCTTAACTTGTTGGTTATAAAGAACTGATACTGAAAGGGAATTTGGAGTGTTTCTCCTAAAACATTTCATCTTAAAGTTTCCTGTGGTCATCTTAAACTTTGATACCCAGCAGCATCCACTGCGTTTTACATAGTAACCACATAAGTGAACAAGTGACTTCCTCTTGGTGATTTTAAAAACTAGCAGTTCTCCTTAGTGATGCAGTTTCTTTTAAAGAGCTTTTGTTGTTGTCGTTGTTAATATATATTGATTTTATGGGTTTCATTGTGACATTTTGATACATATACATAATGTATTTTAATCACCTTCCCCCACCCCAGCATCTTAGTTAGGGTTTCCATAACTGTGATAAAACACCATAACCAAAGAACTAGTGGGGAGGCAAGGGTTATTTGGTTTACACTTCCGAATCTATGTTTATCATTTTAAAATGTCAGAACAGTAATTATAACAGGACAGGAAGCTGGAGGCAGGAGCTGATGCAGAGGCATGTCTTGCTCTAATAGCTTGCTCAGCCTGTTTTTTTTTTTTTTTTTTTTTTTTTAATAGAACCCAGGATCACTACCCTAGGGACGGCACAATTCACATGGGCTGAGCCCTTGCTCATCAATCACTAATTAAGAAAGTATCCCTATAGGCTTACCTGCAGCCTGGTATTATAAAGACATTTTCTCAATTGTGGCTCTCTTTTCTATGATGACTTTAGTTATGTCAAGTTGACATAAAACTATTTAGCACAATTGTTATCTTCTCTTTCCCTTTCCCACCCTCACTGGTCTCCCACCTAGTCCTTCTTATATGTTCAGGTCTTTGTATTAAATATTCTTTTTAAAATAAAGTTTGTTAGGGTGCTCTATTCCAAGAGGTCCTAATCAAACTCTCCTGTATATAGTTGAAATTCACTCATCATAAGGATCATTTTATCCTTCCCCAGGTAAAGAGATGAATTAAATAGTGTGTTAACGATGATTTCAAAGCTAGTCTTTAAGTATAACATCTCAGTCTTTTTAAACCAAATGGAGCACAAAATCTATTCAAACTTCCTTAGTGAAATATTCATCTAAAAGTAAAATAATAAAGTTGGATGCGATCATCAGTATCCGTTTTAGATCAGACGGACATGCTCAGAGGGAACTGTGTATTTTCCTCAGTCTCGGGGAAAATGCTTTGGATCATGCCCTACAGTTGGTAAGCAAACATACAACTCTGCTTTGGCATATGAATAATTGCTTCCTATACAGGACCTGCGTCATCCATGAATATATGCGTTCTGCTTTTGAAAAAGAATGCTAAATTACTTTCTGAAATCTAGACCTCTTGTCTAGAAACTTCTATCTGATCTATACTTTAAAGATTCTACAAGCTGAGGAAAGAAGAGAGAATCTGAATTTTCTCAAACTGAAAAGAAATCTATTTGCTGGTATCTGTGTCAGGCATGCTCTTCTTTGGAAAACCCATAGATGAAAGAAGATGGACCTGTCACAAACTGAGTCCTTTTAACTTCATTTTCCATGAAAACTAAATGAGATAAGGTATCCTGTCATCTTGCTCTACTAAGTCATTGATTAAGAGCATAAGTGAGCTTATTAGATAGTGTGTTCTGGAGACACCTTTGACATAAAGCATGAGAGAATTATAAAAATTTGTGACAAGAGCTTGCCCTTTGAAAAATAAGGAACACCTGAGTTTCCTAGTGTCTTCAGTGTTTTGAAATTTGATGAAAACATCCAGTGTTTCTGTTTTCCAGAAGTCTCCTGCAGAAACAATCTCAAGGAGCTCTTTGTCGGCAGCTGTATCACAGGTGTTAACTCACGCATGAAGAAGTCTGAATGTTCCTTTGACTTCCTTTTGTAAAAAAAAAAAAAATTCTTCACTGTAGTTATTGTGCCTAATCGATCACCTGATTGATTCTGCCTCTTCATATTTCCCGAGTCCATTCATTGTGTGCAGTTACCTTTGCTGTGTTCATTGAGTTAGGCTATTGATTTCCAGTTTGTGTCCTCTTCAATTTGTTCTGTACAACGCACCCAAGAACTCCTTCAGACTGAGAATCTAATTGTGTTGCACTCTCACTTAAACCATGCCAGCATCTTTCCATCTAACTCCCTGGCATCACAGGCAAGACCATCACAGTCTGCTCAGTGAGACATCCTCACTGCCATCCCTGCCTTCCCTGCCTTCCTGGTCCTTCCTGTACAGTCCCGACCGACTGTGTGCACACCATTAAAACTCCACTCTTCACACACCCATGCTCTCTTTGCACAATCTTTGCATCGTCTTTGAAGAGCCATGCCCTCTGCCTAGAATATTCTGTCTTCTGGTTTGCTTTCATTTCTTCAGAACTAGTTTAGAAATTAACCCACTGTAACACATGCCCTGACCCCAGAAGTCAGATTGCATGCCTTACAATGCCTGAAACTCAGTGTTTGTTTGTTTGTTTTTCCCCCACACATTTTAGTCACTCATATTTGAATTTTTTTTCTTCTAGAGATATAAACCTGTAAGAAGCAAAGGTTGACTCATATACTCGATTTTATCCCAAGTATCCTAGGTATATTATCAGACTTCTGTTATTATTTTTTTCATCTAATTCGTTTCTCATCAGGGCTTCTGAAGCTGTGAGAAGGCAGAAGGAAGAAGATGATTCATGGAAGACTTTTCAGTTGTAATGGTCAGGATTCTGTGAGAAACTGGGACTCTTAAATAGGAGGATTATTATTGGAATTTTTTGAAATAGAAAGAAGCCACATAGACCAGCATGCTTTTAAAAGGAAGAAAGAAAAAGTATGAGGAGATGAATAACACTCGTTTACTTCACAATTTTGCCTCAAGCCAACATTCCCTGATCCTTGCGTTCATTCAGGTGTTTAAATGCTAGAGATACTGCATGAGCAACACGTTCCAATACCACTCTCTCGTGGGTTGGGTCCTCAACCAGCTCCACCTTTCCAAATGTCCAATTTGGCTGTATTTAATTTTCGACAAACTTTTTGCTTAGATTAGAAAGAATTTGAATTCATCAAGACTAGAATCCAAGATGAGGTCTCCCAAGACAACTTTATTCTTGAATGTGATTCTTATTACTTAAGTTTTCGTGACTCTTTTCATATTAATTTATGAGGTAACTACATATATAGAGACAAATATTACATTTCTATCTGCTACCTATTCAGTAAAAAATTTTTTTTTAAATTGCATGTCCGTCTGCAAGATGATGACTTGCCAATTTCCCACAAAGGTGGTATCATTTTAGACATCTCAAATATGTAATCCAATATTCCCTTGATTTTAATAATGATAATTTTTGCATTGTAGAGCACAGACAAATGTTCAATACTTGAAAAGAAATTTGATATATTTTTTAAATAAGACACGTGTATGGAATGAACACCAGAAATGTGTTTCTGACTTCATTAGGTGATGTTTCGATACAACTGAATAAAGACATGTTAATAAATACAAGTAATAACTTTGACTTCAATCTTTAGTCAAAACCATAATACATTCTCTTCTCGTTGTATTTGTTATTATTGGAATAATGTTTTTAAAACATAAGTGCTTGTGGATCTTATACATAGGAAGAAACTTCCCACACAAGACTTCATTTTTATTTTTATGAGGAGGCACCCAGAAATGATTAGAAACATTAAAATAAAATGGAGTTTTAGAGATCTTTTAATCTTAATTTAAACTCCCTTCATAAAAACACCAGTATATTGTTGAAAATTGGCAAGCTGCTCACAGATGGTACCTATGATTTATTTGCCCCCAAATTTAGGAAAAAAAAAAAAAAGGCTGGAAGGTAGCAGACAGAAAAGCAGGCTTTGGTTTAGGGCTTGGGCTTTGAGATGACCCCAGCTTAGTTGGAAACCCAGTCCTGTGATTTATATCTTCAGTGACACTCAATTCACCCTTTCACTTTTCAAGTTGCTCCCTCTTTGTTGGTATATGGTCAACTGGCTGTCAGCCTTGAATGGACATGAAGAAAGATAACTAGGGCAGAGTAATGTATAGAGAGTATGTAATGTATAGAAAGTGCTGAGTGTCTGGCCTGGTTGCGTATGCATTAATATAACAAATGAGATGAACGATGAAATGTTCAAAACCCCATGCATGAAAATACTACACATCTGCCAGCCAAGGTGTCACATTATATTTTAAATTAAACATTTCACGTAAAGAAGCTTCAAGAAAGATTTTCATACAAGACGATGTCAGGAGAATACAGTCTTTTCAGTGAGAGTTAACTAGAGGACAGCCCGAAATGTGAGCTTCAGTGCCCAGTACACGACAGAAAATGTATCTCAGGGAGGTTTGAAGACTAACCATGCAGGTGCCACCTGTAATTCTAGGACTGTGCTCAGAAGACATTTTTTTACATGTAATTCAGTATAAAGGCAGAGTAAAAAGCACTTGATTTTGGTGTTGTGGTGTGAATGAGCCATGATTGGAAGTTTAATTGAAGGGAGATAGGCAGTGTGTGCTGGATTCAAAAGTCCATTTACGGTTTCTACTGAGGCTAAAAAGAAGTGGTTGGCACCAATGCTTAAATGGCCTGTGAACATTTCTCTGTAAATGGGGACACTTGTCCACTTAAGTCAGTAGTTATACAAATTTTTCTTAAGGGACAAGAATGGTGCAAATTGTCGACAGCTGATAATGGGGTAATATTTTTATGCTTAGATCCACTGGAAAGACGGCCATCAATATCAAAGCTGTTGAAGTTCCTGGAGGATACTCGGAGCTCTGAAATGTTTTCTAGACAATGTGCTGACAGTTGGCTGACATATTTTACACAGCTGTATCATGACATCACTACACTATGGAAATATATATATTTGATTTCAGTTTCATGAGAAGAGTCCAAACTCCCTAAATTGTCTGTAACTATTCAGTAAATGAGTCTACTCCATTGAACTACTCATCTCCTGATCATTCAGGCACCAATGCCTCTACCCTCCCCTCCTCTTCAGTACACTCTCCTATGCCCTTAACTGCTCATAATCACCTCCTGAGGAATGAGTGTCTAACGATTTCATATAGGATAAGTGTTCCCTGTCTGCTCCAACGGTGCCGTGAAAGTCTGTGGGAGTATATGTCTTTTGTCTCCTGTGTGCTCTCCCTCCCACCCACCTACTCCTTCCTCACCAGCCTGGCATTCTTCCTTACTGGCAAAATGAACCTTCACTCTATTGATGCTAGACAATGCCATCTTTACTATATTTGCATCTGGAACCAGAGGCCCCTCCATTTGTACTCTTTGGTTGGTAGATTAGTTCTTGGGAACTCTGAGTGTTCCAGTTGGTTGATATTGTTGTTCTTCCTATAGGGTTGCGAAGCCCACAGGTGAGACCCCACTTTTGCTCCATGATATAGCCATCTTCTTATTCTCCCCATGATTTCGACACACGGGCATTCCATAACTAAGTGTCTTTGGATTTCTATTCCTGCACAAACATCGTGATCAAGAAACAAGTTGGGGAGGAAGAGCTTTATTCAGCTTACACTTCCACATTGCTGTTTATCACCACAGGAAGTCAGCACTAGAACTCAAGCAGGTCAGGAAGCAGGAGCTGATGCAGAGGCCATGGAGGGATGTCACTTACTAGCTTGCTTCCCCTGGTTTGCTCAGCTTGCTTTCTTATAGAACACAGGTCTACACACCCAGGAATGCCACCACCCACAATGGGCTGGGCCATCTACCCTGGATCATTAGTTGAGAAAATGCCTTACAGCTGGATCTCATGGAGGCATTTCCTCAACTGAGGCTCCTTTCTCTGTGATAACTCCAGCTTGTGTCAAGTTGACACAAAACCAGCCAGTGCACTAAGTATGGGTAGAGCAAGTGATGTGATTTATGCTTTCTACATATCTGCTCAGAAGTTCAAAGACTTTCAGTGTCCACACTGCACTAAGACAGATTATCTTCATCCCTAACAGGAATTGGATTGTAGATTCCCAGAGCTGCACTGTCACTACTACTGGGTTGAAAAAAAATCAATAAAGTAACTCCTAAAGATATTGTTTTATTCCTGTATCAGCTCCTTACCCAGGCATCATCAGAGAGCCTTCCTCCAGCAGCAGATGGGAACAGATGCAGAGACCCACAGCCAGACATTAGGCAGAGAAAGAGGGTCTAAATGAGAGATCTCCATTAGATCCCTCTCCTCAGAGCTCAGGAGATCCTGTGGTAAAGGAGGTGGAAGGATTGCAAGAGCCAGAGTTTATGGAGGAGACCAGGGGAACAGAGACCTCTGAATCACCTAAGCAAGGTGCATATGAGGTCAGAGAGACTGGAAGAAGGCAGCACAGGGTCTGCATGAGTATACAGCAGTCCTCTGTGTATGTATTATAGCTATTAGCTTAGCATTTTTACAGGACTCCTGAGATTGTGAATGAATGAGTCTCTGACTCTTGAGTATTCAAGCAGTGTCAGGTATGGGTTCTTTCTTGTAGAGCTGGCCTTAGATCCAATCAGATACTGTTATACTATGGAACATAGTTCCACATATCAGGTGTGTGGACTTAAAATTGCCTGAATTTGTTTGAGCAGATTTATATAACTTTGGTCTTCATTAGAGATCTGATCAAACAAACTAAAAGCCAAAACTTTGGTGTGAGTTCTTTGCACTCAGTACAATCACTGAATTATTGCTTTTGTTCATGTGTCTTTGAACTGGTGACAGTTTTGGGTGGCAGGGCTATTGGTAGTGGCTAAGGTAGAAAGGAGTCTACTGTCCTAGCATGTAGCTGGCTATTGGAAGAGGAAGGCCTTTCAAGAGCCAAAACAGGAGAAACCAGGTAGAAATCATCCCTTATTGTAATCTTGAATTACAAACATCTTCCCAGTCATTGATAGTAGGGGTAAAACAGTAAACTGCTATGATGGGCTGAGAGTATTTTTTAACACATGGGATTGTGCATGTTCCACTTCAGACATCATGGTACAGGAAAACTGTGTAACTGTGGCATGTAGTTTCACATTCTGGAAACATATACCAAAATTCTATTATAGAGAAATTCAAAACACTCATACGTGAAGGGTAGCAATGAATAACTCAAAAAAAAAAATCCAGCATTCTTATTCATTTAAATAAATATTTAGTCATCATGCACAGTGAGCCAGGTCTCACTCTTAATGCTCAAATTTCACCTATAAAAAGGAAGATTTATGTGTCAAGAACAGTGCAGCTGATAAAAATTTCTGCAGTGATGAAAATCCTCAATAACCTGCACTGCCTAATGTAATAGTCACCTGCCACATGTGACCATTGTATGTTGAAAAATGTCTAGTGTGAATGAGGAGCACTTTTAAACGTCCTGTTCCATTAAAGAAAATACCAGACTCCACATACCAGCTGATAATTGGCCCCTCTCTCCGTCTTCATTCATCTCATTTTCAAAAACACTTGTGGTGTACTCCCCCCCCATCATAGCATTTGTTTTCATTTGTGTCTTAATTTTCTCTTGCCTAAAATTATTCAGTGCCCACTAACAGTAACATCATCTTAATCAAAAGTGTCTATTCTCAACAAATGAATAAGTTTCATGAACCTTCGCCCACATCTCTCAGTCATTTTTCAAAGATGTTGACTCATGTCTCTGTCACAGCACTAAACATCACATGATAAATTAAATTATTTGATACAGTGGGACATATCAGACTCTGGCATGACCGGAAATCCTTCCTTCTATGCTTTCATAAGAGTCCCCAAGTTCTATTTACTGTTTGACTGTGTGTAGGTGTCTGTAATCTGTCTGAGTCAGCTGCTGGATTGACTCCCTCAGAGGACATCATACTCCTGTCTGAAAGCATAGTAAAGTAGCATTCATAGTGTCAGAGATTGGTGCTTGCACATGGGATGGGTTCAGAAAGACAGAAATTTGCTGACAAATATTATACTTTCTTGTTTTATAGATACCGACACAAAATGTTTTATATCATTATCAATTACAAAATAAATCTCAAGGTGCAGAAACCTATAGTTTATTTTCTTTATTAAAAATAATTTTTTTCTCATACAATATATCCTGACTATAGTTTCTCCTCCCTGTACTCCTCCAAGTTTCTCCTCTCCTCCCCTCCCTTCTCGATCTACTCTCTTTCTGTTTCTGACTAGAAAAGAAGAAACATCTAAGAGATAACAACCGAATTTGACAAAATAAAATACAAGATAAAGCAAATCTCATCATATTAAAATTGTACACAACTTTGGGAAAACTTTAGGACACAAAGGGAGAAAAAGGAGTTTCAAGAGTAGGCACACAAGTCAGAGACTCATTCATTCACACTCCCAGGATTCCTACACATTTTTATATTTTTAACTTCATTTATTAAGTCTTTAAAGTAATGTGTAATGCTTATATACTCAGAATTTTGTATAGTAGACACACCATGATACAATGGCAGTTAATATAAATGCATATCCAACATATATGTATTTAGAATATGGAACAACTGTTGACAAGTTGATATAAATAAAATTTTGAATGTACAATCTCTCCAAACTGTGTCTAGAATAAGTTATATTACATTTTAATCACATTTACAAATTTATTTATATCTTCTGTTACATTAATAGTTCCCAAATATCATGATTACTCATTCACATATGATATAATTTATGGAACACCAATGGTATATTGAGGGATAAATTCCATTAACGGCTGAACCTTGGGCACACTATTTCATGGGATTATATTACAGGAGATGTTGTTGCATTAGCTACATGTTTTTTACCACGTAACAAGTCATAATGAATTTAATGATTTAAGAAAATACAAATTTGAGTCTTGGGAGATGGCTCAGGAGATACACAGTATTGCTGTGTAAGCCGAACAATCTGAGGTCCTATGCCTAGAAGTTGCATAAAGGCTAGATTCAGTAGTGCAGGGTCTATAATCCATGTGCCCTAACAGGAGACGAAAGGTGGAGATTGGACAGTCTCCAGAATCCCATTAGGTAGCTAGCCTGATTAAGGCAGAAACAGAGGACGTCTGGCTCAGACAAGGGCAGAAGATGGGGACCAACACCTCAAGCTTGTCCTCTGACGACATGTGCTCTGCAGCACGCACTTGCCTGGGTATACACACACGCATGCCCACAATGAAGAAATACAAATTTGTGATCTCACAGCTCTGTGAATGTAAGAATGGCTTCCCTGAGTTCTCTGCGAACAGATTCTGAGGAACAGATACAAACTTTTTATCTACCCGGAGCTTCTAAACTCTGTCAAGAAGCAAAAATTAAGAACAGCCCAAATATTCGCTAGCTGATGAACTTGGAGGAGGGGAGCAGACTGCTGAAGGAAGAAGGATGAAACATGCCAAGCTGGTTGTAGTGAGTCCTACATGATTACGAATGTACTAAATGCTATAGTGTTTTACACCTAGAATGCATACAACTGTTAACTCCTCTTCACAGGAAATCATGTAACGCAAATACAA
Organism: Micromys minutus; assembly: GCF_963924665.1. Classification (NCBI taxonomy): domain Eukaryota; kingdom Metazoa; phylum Chordata; class Mammalia; order Rodentia; family Muridae; genus Micromys; species Micromys minutus. The sequence goes on along the minus strand of NC_137961.1, from coordinate 19,654,118 downwards.
AGATGAGATGACTGGAGGCAGTTAAGAAATAAGATCGCAGATATAGTGTTAAAAATGGGTGAATGCTATGTAAAGAGTACAGAGAAAGCAATGACAAATAACGGGATAATGCAGTTCTCTATATTTTCATTAATATTCCTGTGTTCTAGATACAGTCATTATAAAGTTCCTTTTATCAAAACATTAAAGAAGTCAGAAGATTTATTTCAAGATGAACATGCACTAAAGGAGATTGATATTAAAAGTGTTTGTTGGGGCTCGAGAGACAGTTCTCTGTGTAAGAGCACTTCCTGCCCTTACAGAAGACCAAGTTTAGTGCTTGCAACGAAGGCAGGCTCTTATAACTTGAATTCCAGGTAGTGGCCCTCTTACAGCCCTTGGGAGCATCCCTGTTCACATACATGCATACACATACACATATACATGAATGAAAAGCAAAGTTAATGCTTTATTTAAAACTTCAGGAAAATCCAATATGTCTGGTTTCCATAGGCACCTAGGGTCACATGCACATATCCATGCTGAGACACACAGATTATTAAAAATAAAATAAATTCTGAAAAGGATATTTTAAAAGAGAGTCATGGCTTACTTTGTATAACCTTGCTTAAATACAAGCCCTTAGATTTCTCTGCTTAGCCTATTCAATTGATACCACATGGGCTCCCTCTGAGACTAAATTGAAAGCCATAATATGTACACAAAGGACTTGTAACATAGAAAGCAGGAATAGAAAATATAATTAAAATAAAATTAAAAAATAAGAACAAACCCAGAAAATAACAACCAAGGAAAAGCCTTAATATGACACTGTGAGACAAGGAACCTCCAAAGATGCCACTGATTTATTTATTAGTGATCTATAATGGGCATGCAGCTTATGCTTGGGTATAGTTTATTTCTGGGTTATGGATGGGGCAGAGGCCCTCTTCTTATATATTCCCTTCGACCATACTATAGTGGCTCCCTCCTGCAGCAGTTGGAAACAAATGAAGAGAATGGAAGCTGAGTGTTCTGCAGAGAATAAAAGATCTTGGAACACTCGGCTCTAAATGAGATGTTTCCAACAAATCCCTCACTTCAGGGCTTGGTGAACCTTGGAGAGGCAGAAAGCATGCAAGAAGAAGAGTAGAAAGAAGGCACAAAGAAATTAAAGCCCTCTAAATCAGCACAATGGGCACACATTTGAACTCAGAGACTACAGCAGCATGAACAGGGACTGAATGAGTCTGTACAAGATGGGATCCTAGAGATAAAAAGAGAAGGTCTGTGAGTATAATAGAATGTAATCAGGGGGATTCTATTGCTACATTTAATTATTTACATAGAATAGTAATATTTGGTTTTACTGTAGATCCCTGGGATATTTAGTTTGAGATACTTGGTCATACAAGCAGAGTTGGGCAAGAATTTCATCTCATTAAGTGGGACAAATCAGATACTAGTTATTCCCACGAGCTTTGTGCCACCACTGCCTCCACTAGCATATCTTGCAGGCAGGGCAATACTATATCAAAGGCTTTGTGCCTGGGTTGGTGTTTGTTTCTATTTTGGTAGCATGCAGAGTCCCTTATGTACCAAAGATGCTGGAACATAGGAGTAAAGGATCTCTGTAGGTACCCACTTGACTTCTCTATGTTCACTGAGTTCTGTAGGTATTGTTCTCAGAAATAGGACCTTGTCATAAGTTTGTGGGGAGCAAGCTTTAGTCTTAGCAAAGCCTTAGATTTTGGGCAGATATTCATGAAACCTTTTTGGCCAACAAATCAGCTAGATGTAACCCAATCTTGCTACTAGGGGTTTCATTTAATGACAAGAAATGGCTAGTTGGAGCTCTATCTCACCAGTTATTTGGCAATTTTATTTGGACCACCATATATGGAATCTTTGACGGCATTAGGTTTCCATACTACCCAATCAAATGACATTTAATTTTAGGTATCTCTCCCATCTTTCCACCCTTGTCTCATTATCTTCTCCCTGTTTCTACTATCTTCCCATTCTATCACATGCCATTCACCCATAACTACCTACTCTATTTCCCTTTACTTCAGAGATTTATCTGTCCCTTACTCTGTACTTAAACTCTGGTTCTATGAACTGTAGATTGAAAAACATTGACCTAGCTAATATATCCATACAAGAGAATATTCAAACTAGGAGATGTCCATGTCAATGATGCTTCTGGGACTGCACACTGAGCCCACAGCTCCATAGTGAGTGTGAGTCTGGTGGATTTTTGATGAAGAAGGAGATGAACTACTTTGCCAAGGCTTTGGAGAGTCCAGAGTGACTCTCCCTGGCTATGTTGGGAGGAGCTAAAGTTGCAGGCAGGATCCAGATGATCAGTAATATGTTAAAAAAAAGTCTATGAGATGATCATTGATGGTGGAATGGCTTTTACCTTCCTTAGAGCGCTCAACAACACAGAGACTGGCACATCTCTGCGTTATGAAGAAGGAGCCAAGATTGTCAAAGATCTCATGTCCAAAGCTGAGAAAAATGGTGTGAAGTTTACCTTGACTTTGTCACTGCTGACAAATATGAGAATGCCAAGATTGGCCAAGCTACGGTGGCTTCCGGAAAACTGCTGGAGGGATGGGCTTGGACTGTGGTACTGAGAGCAGCAAGAAATATGATGAGGCTGTGCCTCAAGCTAAGCAGGTTGTTTGGAATGGTCCTGTTGGGGTATTTGAATGGGAAGCCTTTGCTAGGGGAATCAAGTCACTCATGGATGAGGTGGTGAAAGCCACTTCTAGGGGTTGCATCTCTATCATAGGTGGTAGAGACACTGTCACTTGCTGTGCCAAATGGAACACAAAGGATAATGTCAGCCATGTGAGCACTGGGGGCAGTGCCAGTCTAGAGCTCTTGGAAGGTGAAGTCCTTCCTGGGGTGGATGCTTTCAGCAATGTTTAGTATTTTTCTGCCTTTGGTTCCTGCACACAGCCCCTAAGCCCATGTTCCCTGCATCTCCATTTGGTGTTAGTGCAAGACGCAGCACCAGGATTCCTCAAACAGCTTCCAAGCATCTCAGCTTGTCTTTGCTGCATTGGGATTTGTCTACATTCTTCAAGATCTCCTTTAAATTCCTTAGTGATTCAAACCATCGTGCATTGTAGAGGGCATCTATTTCTATTCTGCCTGTGAAAGGAAGTGAGCTGTAAAAGCTTAAATCTCTGGTGTTTGTAGCCTCTGGTTAGCTTTGTCAAAATTCAGGACTTAGCATGGAAATAAGATGAAATTCCAGCTGTAGTTTGGAGACACTGAACATTTAACAATAAAGATGTCCACTGGGTGAAAAGGAGAATATATAATATATACCATATTTGTCTTTCTGGGTCTGGGTTATCTCACTCAGGATTAGTTTTTCTAGTTCCATCCATTTACCTGTGAGTCTCATACTTCCATTTTTTAACAGTGTAGTAATACTCTAGTTCATAAATGTACCATATTTTCTTTATCCATTCCTCTATTGAGGGAAATATAGATGGTTTCCAATTTTGGCTATTATGAATAGAGCAGCTATGAACGTGGTTGAACAAGTGTCTCTGTGGTAGAAAAAATATGCATCCTTAGGATTTATGTGCTAGAGTGGTAAAGCCACATCTTGAAATAGATTGATTATAATTTTCTTGAGGAAATGCCATACTAATTTCCAGGGTGCCTGTCCAAATTTATACTCCTACGAGCAATATATGTTCCTCTTACTCCACATGCTAGCATGAGTTGTTATTTGTTTTATTGATATTAGTCATTCTGACTGGTGTTAAGATGAAATCTCAAAGTAGTTTTGATTTACATTTTCCTGATGGCTAAGGATATTGAACATTTCTTTAAGTGTTTCTAGCCATTTGAATTTCTTCCTTTGAGAATTTTCCATTTAGATCTGTACTCAATATTGTAAACAAATAGGGTTATTTGTTTTCTTGATATCTAGATTTTTGAGTTCTTTATATACTTTGGATATTAGCTCCTTTTCAGGGTGCAGTCAGTGAAAACTATTTTCCTATTCTATAGACTGTCCCTTTGAGTGAGAGTGTCCTTGGCTGTGCATAAGCTTTTCATTTTCATGAGGTACCATTTACTAATTGTCAATCTCAGTGCCTGTGATAACAGTGTTCCATTCAGAAAGTCTTTTCCTCTGTCACTGAGTTCAAGGCTATTCTCACTTTCTCTTTTATCACAAATTCAGTGAATCTGGTTTTATGTTGAGTTCTTTGAGCCACTTGGAGTTGAATTTTGTTTGCAGTAATATGTATGGATCTATTTTAATTCTACTACATGTACTACATGCAGTCATTCAATTTGACAAGCACCACTTTTAAAAATGCTTTTGTTCCAGTGTGCATTTATACAGACACACACACACACACACACACACACACATATATATATACATATATATATTTATATGCATATATTTCTATCTCTATCTCTAATCTATATCTATATCATCTATATCTATCTATCTCTCTATCTACCTACCTACCTACCTACCTATCTATCTATCTATCTATCTATCTATCTATCTATCTCTCCAGATGTCAATAGGCATATGGATATATGTTTATTTTGCATCCATACAATACTGTTTTCATTACTTTACCTCTGTAGTACAAATTGATCTCAGGGATAATGTACTTCCAACAGTTCAATATTGCTTTAGCTATCCTGTTTTTGTGTATACTTGTGTTTACAAATGAAGCTGAGAATGGTTCTTTCAAGAATTGTGTTGGAATTTTAATAAGGATTGCATTTAACCTGTAGATTGCTTTTGATATGATGAATATTTTTGCTATGTTAATACTACTGATTCATGAACATGGGAGATCTTTTCATCTTCTGATATCTTCATCCATTTCTTTCTACAATGTCTTAACATTCTTAACATGCAAGTATTTCACTTGCTTGATTGGATATTTTATTTAAGGCTATGATGAAAGAAATTATTTCCTTGGTTTCTTTATCAGTAAGTTTGTTTCTTGAATGTAGGAGAAATGAGTTTTATAAGTTAGTTTTGAAATTCAGCTACTGATACAAGTGTTTATCAGCTGTGGAGGTTTCCTGATAGGAATTTTTAGGCTCACTAATATATGATATCATATTGTCAATAACAAAGATACTCTTTGGAATTAATTTATGTCCCTTGATCTCCTTTAGTTTTCTTATTATTTCAGCAAAGATTTCATGTACTATATTGAATAGATATGAAGAGAGAACAGCCTTCTTTTGTTCTTGATTTTTCGTGGAATTGTTTTGAATTTCTCTCCACTTAATCTGATGTTGACTATGGAATGCTTTAAATTGCTTTTATCATGTTTTTGAATATCTTTTGTATCCTTTATCTCTCTAGAACATTTATCAGGAAGGAGTGTTAAATTTTGCCAAAGGAAAATTTTCTGTATTTAATGATATGATTATGTGCCCTTTGACTTTCAGTTTGTTTATATAATGGGTTACATGTATTGAGGTATGAATACTTTAACAATCCTGCATATCTGAAATGAAGCACACAGCATCATGATATTCTTTTTCATGTGTTCTTTGAATAAGTTTGAAAGCATTTTGTTGAGAGTATGCATATGGAAAATTGGCTTATAATTCTTTTTTATGTGGTTTGGGTATAAGAGTAATTGTGCCTTGGTCCTTTTGTGAAATAACTTGGGGAGTAAGTGTTGTGTTAACACTTCTTTGTAAGTCTGTTAGAATTCTGCCTTACAGCCATGCTTTGAACTTCCCTTTGAGGACTGCATTAATCAAGTCATAAAAGTTTGGGTATGTTGTGTCTTTATTTTCATTTAGTTCCAGAAAGTCTTCAAATTCCTTATTAATTTCTGTCTTAACCTTTTTTTTTTTCTTTCAGTTGTCAAGTGTCCAGTTTCCATAAGTTTGCAGGTTTTCTTTATTTTAGTTGTTGCTATCTAGCTTCAGTAAGTGGTGGTCAGATGGGATGCAGGTCGTTTTATTTATTTATTTTAGTTTTCTGGTATTTTTTGAGACTTGATTTGTGTCTGAGCATGTGGTCAGTTTTAGAGAAAGTTCCATGAGGTATTGAGAAGAAGGTATATTCTTTTGTGTTTGGGTAAAATATTCTGTAGATATATTAGGTCCATTTGATTTATAGCATCCATGAGTGTTGTGGTAAATATTAAAAATAAATCTGCTGCTACCAGTCCTGTGCGGACTCACTCTGTGGGAGCCGCTCCAGTGTGGAACCATGCGCCAGGTTCGGGTTCTTTCTCTACCACGTGGTCCACTCTGCCAGCCCTGGCTGCTTCTGACCCGGGTGGTCCATGCCAGCCCCAGTATGCTGTTTTCACTCACTTTCCCTTGCCAAGTTGTTGCCATGCCTGGCACACACACATCCCAACTCCGCAGTGGGCTTTGTGAATCCCACCTCTACACCCTCTTTTGAACTCAACTAAGTTGCCACATCAAAGAACACACCAAAATACTCTGATCCCATTGGTAGGATATAATTTGCCACCCTAGATTAGTCAGATCATCCTGTACAATTCCATCCCTTATAAAATATTCTTAACAACCTGTATCCATATAGAGATGCCCAGGAGAAACATCTACATCTGCCTCCATGTTGCTTCTCCCTTCTTTCTTCTCTCTCTCCTTTATAAAAACTTTGTCGCTGCCCCACTATCTACTGTCCAATCATGTATTGCCTTGATATCAACTTGCACATGAGCTCCATCATCTTTGTTTATTTTTTGTCTAGATGACCTGTTTGATAGTGAGAGTAGGCTATTGAAATTTCCCCCTATTGGTATGAGAATATGCTATAGTACTTAACCTTTTATGAACTTAGGTGCCTTTGTGATTAAAGCATAAATACTAAATTTCTATGTCTTGTTGGTGAATTTTTTTCTTTGATGAGTATGTAGTGCTCTTCCCTATCTTTTACGATTAGTTTTGGTTGAAATCTGTTTTTTCAGATACTATAATTTCTAACCCAGCTTGTTTCTAAAGTCCATTTGCTTTAAATATCTTTTTCCATTTTGTAATCCTGTAGTGACATGTATTCTTGATGTTAAGGTATGTTTCTTGGATTTAGTAGAAGAGTGGATCTTGTTTCCCCATTCATAATGTTAGTCTCCATCTTTTCATTAGGAAATTGGGACTGTTGGTGGAGAGAGATATCGATGACCACTGTTTGTTGATTCTTAATATTTTGCTGTTGTTGTGTTTGTGTGTGTGTGTGTGTGTCTCTCTCTGTGTGTGTGTGTGTGTGTGTGTGTGTGTGTGTGTGTGATATTTTCCTCTTTTGATTTGTGTGCATGAAATTATTTAATCATTATGTTTTCTTTGGTGTGATTGACTTTTTTTAGTTTGAAGTTTTCTTCTAGCACTTTCTGCAATGCTGGATTTTTAGATAGACATTGCTTAAGTTTAGTTTATCTTAGAATGTCTTATTTTACAATCTATTGTGATTTAAATTTTGCTGAATTTGGTAGTCTAGGCTGACAAGTGTGCTCATTTAGAGTCTGTAGAACATATGTTTAAGCCCTTCTGGTTTTCCAAGACTCCACTGAGAGTCAGTTGTTATTCTAATAGTATGCCTTTATATGTTACTTAGTATTTTTTCCTTGAAGCTTTTTAGTATTTCTTCCATGTTATGGATGTTTAGTTTTTTGATTATTATGTTTCAAGGGGATTTTCTTTTCTAATTCATTCTATTTGAAAATTTGTAGGCTTCTTGTACCTTGCATTTTTCTTTAGGTTAGGAAATTTTTTCTTTTGCTATTTTGTTGAAAATATTTTTTGCCTTTAACCACAATTTCTTCTCTTTTTTTTCTATTCCAGTTATTTTTAGATATGTAATTGTCATGGTTTCCAGACTTGTAGAAGTTATATGACAGGATTTTTTTAAGTTTTATTATTTTCTTTGACACCATTATTTATTTCTTCTGTATGTCTTCAATTCCTGAGACTTCACTCTTTCAACTCTTCTGTTTGCAAAGATTATCTTTGAGGATCTTGTTTGTGTTGTCAAATTTTTTTATTTTCATATTTCCCTTAGTTTTTTTTTCTGTATAGTCTTTTCTACATTCAGGTCTACAACTGTTTTATTTATTTATTTTCACTATATTTTTGAGCTATCATAGATCTCCTTAAGGGATTTATGAATTTCCTCTGTCATATAAATAAAGGCAATTTTAAGGATTTTTGTAGTACTTCAGCTATGTTGCAATACTCGAGGCCTATAGTGGCGGGGTTGCTGGGTTCTAATAAAGACATATTTTTTTTTTTGCCTCCTTTATTGTTTAAGATTTTATGCCAGCACTCAAGTACCTACATTTGGGGAAATTATAATTCTAAGTGCTCATATCTTGTCTTTGTTGGATGTGTGCTTTGCGCATCTTGGTTTCTTTTGCCATCTTTGTTTTTTCTGAGAATGTTGCTGCTCTGTGTTGCCTTGTAGGAAAATTTTGGGGGGGATCCTGATAGGTGTGGCTAAAATGTTTATAGGAGTTAGAAGCTAACATTGAGGAGAAAAGATGGACTAGATGGGAGAACTGAGGGAGTTCTTAAGAGGGAGAAAAACATTATGTTCTATTGTTATGTGTTTAGTCCATTGTTAATGGGGGCAGAAAAAAAAAGAGTGACAGGTTTTCTGCGCTAGAGCTGAGGATAAAGCTAGGGGGCTGCACTTGGTACAATGGAAAGAGGTGTGAAGATTTGCTTTTAGCCATCCTGTTTTGCTGGTACCTAGGGAATGCTTGCTAGTGTTAGGGGCTGAAATAAAACAGTAAGTTGAGGGAAAGAAGTTCCAAGAAGAATACCTATGTGTTCCTTGGGGATTGGTTAAGGCCAAGAAGGTAAGATGCAGTAGGTGTTCTGTTACAGAACTGGGGACTAGGCTGTGGACAGAGAGGAAGGGGTTGATGAGGTGAAGGTCTGCAGTTAGCCTACCTGCTTCCCTGGCTGGAGCACAACCACTTATCTTTTAATGAATTCCTGATATCAATTTTGTGAATGTTAAATCTGAGAAATCCTTCCTGAAAAATGATTAAAGAAGAGTGGATCCCTTATAAACAAACTCAAAGAACAAAATCACATGGTCATCTCACTAGATATTGAGAAAGCATTTGACAAAATTCAACACCCCTTCATGTTAAAAGTCCTGGAAAGAATAGGAATCCAAGGACCATATCTAAACATAATAAAAGCAATATACAGCAAACCAACAGCCAACATCAAACTTAACGGTGGGAAACTTGAAGCAATCCTACTAAAATCAGGGACTCGACAAGGCTGCCCACTCTCCCCCAACATAGTACTGGAAGTCCTGGTTGGAGCAATTAGACAGCAAAAGGAAATCAAAGGAATACAAATCGGTAAGGAAGAAGTAAAAACATCACTCTTTGCCGATGACATGATAGTGTACTTAAGTGACCCCACAAATTCCACCGGAGAACTCCTACAGCTTATAAACAAGTTCAGCAAAGTGACTGGATATAAAATTAACTCAAACAAATCAGTAGCCTTCCTATATTCAAAGGACAAACATGTGGAGAAAGAAATTAGGGAAAAGATACCCTTCACAATAGTCACAAAAACTATGAAATACCTTGGTGTGACTCTAACTAAGCAAGTGAAGGACCTGTATGACAAGAACTTCAAACCTCTAAAGAAGGAAATCGAGGAAGATCTCAGAAAATGGAAAGATCTCCCATGCTCATGGATTGGAAGGATCAACATTTTAAAAATGGCCATCCTACCAAAAGCAATCTACAGATTCAATGCAATCCCCATCAAAATTCCAACCCAGTTCTCCATTAAGTTGGAAAGAGCAATGTGCAATTTCATCTGGAATAACAAAAGACCTAGAATAGCAAAATCCATCCTCAACAACAAGAAACCATCTGCGGGAATCACTATCCCTGACCTCAAGCTATATTACAAGGCAATTGTGCTGAAAACTGCATGGTACTCTTACAGAAATTGGCATGTGGATCAATGGAATAGAATAGAAGATCCAGAAATGAGCCCTCATGTATATGGTCACCTGATTTTTGACAAAGGAGCTGTAAACATTCAATGAAAAAAGGACAGCCTATTCAACAAATGGTGCTGGTCCAACTGGCACTCAGCATGCAGAAGAATGAAAATAGACCCGTTCTTATCTCCTTGTACAAAGCTCAAGTGTAAGTGATTCAAAGATCTCCACATTAAACCAGATACACTGAAACTATTAGATGAGAAAGTAGGGAAAACCTTAGAACACATAAGTACAGGAGAAAATTTCCTGAACAAAACACCAATGGCTCAAGCTCTAAGGTCAAAGATTAACAAATGGGACTTAATGAGATTGCAAAGTTTCTGTAAGGCTAAGGACATTGTCAAGAAAACAAAACGGCAGCCAACAGAATGGGAAAAGATCTTTACCAACTCCACATCAGATAGAGGCCTAATATCCAAGGTATACAAAGAACTCAAAAAGCTAGACACCACAGAATCAAACAACCCTATTAAAAAATGGGGTACAGAGCTAAACAAAACATTCTCAATTGAGGAATATGGAATGGCTGAGAAACATCTAAGGAAGTGCTCAACATCCTTAGCCATCAGGGAAATCTAAACAACCCTGAGATTCCACCTCACACCAGTCACAGTGGCCAAGATTCAAAACTCAGATGACAGTACTACCTGAAGATCCAGCTATTCCACTTCTGGGCATATACCCCAGAGACACTCCAATATACAACAAAGATACATGCACCACAATGTTCATAGCAGCTCTATTAATAATAGCCAGAAGCTGGAAAGAACCCAGATGTTCTTCAGTAGATGAATGGATACAAAATTGTGGTACATTTGCACAATGGAATACTACTTAGCTATCAGAAACAATGACTTAAGCAAATTCTTAAGAAAATGGCTGCATCTAGAGAATATCATCCTGAGTGAGATAACCCAGTCACAAAAGAACAGACATAATATGCCGTCACTAATAGTGGGATGCTAACCCCAGAGGCTCAGACTGCCCCAGCAACAACTCACAGACTGTGTGAAGTTCAAGAAAAAAACAAAACAAAACAAACCAAAAAAAAAAAAAAAAACATTATGCTCAATCCTTACACACCAAGAACACGTTGACTAATTCCGGGTTACATCCTGTTTTACATGTACTTTTTGCTCATTGTAACTAGTAAGACCTTAATGTAGAGTATGAAACCTTAAAAAAAAAAGAAAAAAAAGCCAAGCACTGACAAAAATGTGTTTGTATACATTTATGCAAAAATGTTTAAATTTTTTTTTCTTTTATCTTTGTTTTTTAAAATAAAGTTAAAAAAAAAAAAAGAAGAGTGGATCTCTTCGTCACCTGTGTCAGCATCTGGAAACAGCAGTGCAATTTTAGCCTCAGCAGACTTCCTCATTTTTCTATAATTCCTGTGATGTGGAGTGATAATTATGTCTCTTCAGAATTTTGAAATCTAGCATTACAAAATGCTAAGATGTACTATTGTGTTTTCACTGTGAAAGCCATATTTTGTTTAATGGGATTTCACACCACTTAATTTTCAATCCATGTCTTGAATTCAGAAATCCATGTCTTCTATCATCTTTCATATGTCCTTTTCACATTTGGAGAGGTTTTGCCTTTTGAAGCACAATGCTTTTTCTGAGTTTCTTTGAACATCACTTGTCTTTTTTCTCTGTACCTTCTGTTTATTTAATTAAAAAAATAACAACAACATCAGCAACAACAACAACAAAAAAAAAAAAAAATAAGCAAAAACTCCACACACACATATTGCTGCTGGAAAACCTCCCTTTCATCAAAATTAGCAACTGGACAGGGCATACTGGTTTCTGTTTTTTATTTTCTCTTTCCCTATTTTTGTTTCTCCTTATTTTTCTTCAAAAAATTTTTTTCACGGCATTTCTTCAGAATATTCTTAAAAAAACCTTCAAATTCCAAACAACAACAACAAAAAAGTAATCACACTGTCAGGATGTTACAAAAATAGAATGTGTTTTCAATGAAAACTAAACAACACTGATATTCTGTGTGATCTTTGTTTTCTTGGTTCTTGAAAATTCAGTGTTCTGTTTACTAATTTTTCCCTTTCTAACACATACTATTGCTTCTTTGATTATATGCCCTAACAAGTCTTACCAAGATATATTGAGGACAAGGATTAGTAGCTACTCTACAGCTGAAGAACACCCTTTTTCAGTTACAGAAAATTGTTTTTGATATTACAATATAATTTCGATATTTTTCTCTTCCCCCTTCTCCGTTCAACAACCCTCCCATATACTATCCCCAATCACCTTTAAATTCATGGCTTCTGTTTTTTAAAAACTAATTGTTATTTTACACACATATGTATATGTATATACAAATACATATTCAAGCATAACTTGTTCAGCACATATAATGTTTCTCGAATGTATGTTTTCTGAGTTGACCATATGGCACTGAAAAAACAATTTTTGCAGTTCTCTCTGGGTAAGACCACAACTTCTGCTGCCAGTTTTCCTCACCTGCTTGTAGTTCTTTGTGTAAGACTTGAACCTTGTGGACTTTTCTCCCAACCACTTTGGAATGTCCATTCATGCATTTCTTGTTCAACTCATATTTGGGAAGTCAGGTTGGTGAGACTTTATAGTATAGATTCTGATATCACTGGGAGACATAATCTTCTAGCAAATTCCTGGTAGATTTCTGCCTCTTTCAGTCATATTGTTTCTCTTCCAGAATATACCCTGATCCTTACCGACTTAGGTTCTAAAGTGTTTTTAGATGTATATATTGGAGCTGGGCTAGAAACTCTGCATTTAATTGATTATGGTTTTCTGTAGTAGCCTTTGATTGTTGAGAAGTTTACTTCATAGTGTGTGAAGACTCACTTTTCTATAGGTTCAAAAACAAATGTTTGTATGCTGCTTTTTACAGATTGTGCTGGTTTAGAAGATTAGAGGCTGTAGGTTCTCCTCCAATAATAATGACTTGTCTAGTACTGAGAAGTTAGCTGGGTTTCTAGTATTTGTTAAAAAGATCTTAATTTCAGTTAGAGAGGTGTTTATTACTGCACCTCTTTTTTACATCACTATTGCAGCCATAGGGTTATATTTCCATTCTGGTCATTGCGGTTCATAGGATTTGTGGCTGGGTATGATGGCTGGTTGCCTTTCTCCTCTGGAAGCTCACATAGTGCTTTTTTTTTTTTTTTTTTTTGGTCATGAAAAAGAGCACCCAGTGAGGAGACATTCATGTCAGTTCCAGTTCAGAGGTCTCTGAGCTCTATTTCTGAAGTGCATGATGTCTTCAGCAGTAGGGGGTTGTCTTCCATCTTTAGTGACAGCCAACCATAAGAAGAATAGATTGCATGTTTAGGGAGTCTCTTGGACAGCTCTGGCCAACAGCTCAAAAGGGGCTTCTCATGTTTTGTGTAGGGGTTCTTGTTATGTGACCTTCGGCTTTAGAAGGGAGTGCCATAAGTCCACATTGATCAAGCTAATTAAAATCACCTACATATATTTATATACAGAATTATAGTTGTTCTTAGGTACATAAACAATAGTATGGTTACATTGGCTTTAAAGACATCTTTATTGTTGTTTTGCCCATATCACTCCTTCTGCCTTTACTTGCCTCCCCTCCATAAAAACACCCACTTTCCTCAGTCACCCTATCAGATCACATGCATGGGCATTCTCACCCCTCCACTTTACTCTTCCCCACCTTCTTCTGTATTTTCTCCACACTGCTCCCTAAGGAGCCAATATTTTCTCATTTCTATCCAGTCACTTTTTTCCTGTTATCCTCTTTTAGTAAGTCACCTTCTCCTTTATTTAATGCCCTTTCACTACCTAAACAGCCCTCTTTGCCATTTACTCTATCCGATTCTTCCTATTGCCCTTTTCTCCTTTACCTGCCTACCATCTTCTTCCTGTAGATCAATTTTTAACACTGAGATGAGCACGTGTGTCCTCCCCACATGGAAGTGACAACATGCAAATATATATATACAGTTATTTTTTGCAAGTTTTCTCAAAAGAATATTTTTGAATTTACTTTGATTCTGATAAGGTCATGTGTAATTAATGTGCATGTGAAAAGTAAAGATTCAATGCTCTCCATCTGTCCTCTAGTACGTCAACAATATGTTACAAATCCTGTTCCATCATTTCTTAAGTGATCACTGTGAGAATCTTGTCAAATCTCTTCCTGCTGCAAGTAAATGTTCATAGTGACTAAGGGTGATTTACAAATGGCTGAAAACTAGAATTTATGATGGAGAAACTGACAAAGTCTAACTGACTGTACTGTAGGTGTTGATGGAGCAGAAGAATAGATATTGTTATGGGTGCCCTGTCTTTGCAAAGCACTCCCACAAAAAGGAAGATAATTAAAAACCTGCTCACATAAGATGAAAATAACAGCAATAGCCCTGGCCTTCTCAAGAACCTACAGTGTACTTGTCTGTAGGGTCCTTAGACATAAATGGATCTGAAAAAGCATTATGAAGTCTTCCTTTTCAAGAGGATGGCTTCTACTTCAAGTCCCAAGAGCCTGAAGTTTAGTTTGGCGTGTAGATAGATGTGGAGTGGTCTGTTTCAGACGCCACAATTAAAAGTTTCAGACTGTTTCAGGGAATAAGTATGTTGGAGATACCTAGCTTTCCTGTCACTAAATGGGAGAAAAGAATAAAAATCTGAGATATCTCTACTCTTAGAGTGTAAAAGAAATATACAGAAGTATGACATGAACAGACAATCCCAAAACTTCCCAGTGCCTGATGGATTTAAGCTTATAACTAAGTAGCCAGAAAGCACAGCTACAGACTGGCTTAGTTTATTTTCCTTCTCCTTTCCTTTATCCCTACACTTTATTGTGTTTGGTAATAGCAACACATTGCCCTGAAGTCAGGAATTGCAGGAAGGACTTAATGGCCAGATAATTTCTAGGTGGAAACTGAAAAAAAATCTCTGGAAAAAATATTAAACATTGTCATAATACAAAAGGAAAATCCTCATGCCTGTTTCAGGGAAAACATGTTGAACGTACTAAAATAGTTTAGAAAAATAAAAATATAAGATAAAGTTTCAGAAACAGTTCTGAGTGATGTCGCGGGCTGTCGAAGCCTGCTGGGCTACCCGTTGTACATGGTATACACTCTCAGATGAAGATCATAAAACTCATACCTTGTGCCTTCACCAAACCCTAAACGTTACTGGACTGGATTGTTGTTATGCTATTAATCTTAAATATCCAGCCCCCAGACTCTAATTCATGGTTTGAATATTTGTTTCACAGCTGGTAGGACTACATTAGGAGGCTCTGGCACCTTTAGGACTTGGGGACTGGCTGATGGAAATGGGATACTACATGCTGTTTTGTGGTGATGTTATACCCAGAGACTTCTTGTCAATCCCCACTGCTGGGGTGAAAACAACCTCTGCCACATTTCCCATTGCTATAAGCTGTTTACTTTTTCATGCCTCCTACTGCTGTAGATTGAAATCATAAGTCAAAATAAACCTTCCATCTCTTAAATTATTTCTATGAGGTCTCATGGTAACCACATCACAAAGTGGCAATCTTTGTGATTACCATTTTTAGAAAAAAAAACTTGGACATAAAGAGATTAAATATCCAAATCATCAGTTCTAAATCTGTGGATTACCTTGGGGTCTAACAACTCTTTCAGAGGGGTTACAAAGCAAATATCCTGTATATCAGATATTTATATTTTAAGTCATAACAGGAGAAAAATTACCATTAAGAAATAATACTGAGTAAATATACCACATTTTCTGTATCCATTCCTCTGCTGAAGGACATCTGGGTTATTTTTAGCTTCTGGCTATTACAAAAAAGGCTGTTATAAACATAGTGGAGCATATGTCCTTGTCATATGTTAGGGCATCATTTGGGCATATATCCAGGAGTGGAATAGCTGAGTCCTCAGGTAGTACTCTGTCCAGTTTTCTGAGGAACTGCCAGACTGATTTCCAGAGTGGTTGTACCAGCTTCAATCCCACCAACAATGGATGAGTGTTCCTCTTTCTCCACATCCTCACCAGCATCTGCTGTCACCTGAGTTTTTGATTTTAGCCATTCTGACTGGTGTGAGGTGGACTCAGTGGGTTGTTTTGATTTGCAGGGTGGTGAGGTGGGAGTGGGTGGGTGGGAGAGGGAGCATCCTCATCGAAACAGGGAGGGGGTACTGGGAAAGGGGGAAACTGGGAAAGGGGGAAACTGGGAAAGGGGATAACATCTGAAAATTAAATAAATAAAACATTCAATAAAATAAGAGATGGCTGAAAAAAAAAAAAGAAATAACACTGAAAATAATTGTATGGTTGGGAGTCACCCCAACATGACGCACTGTATTAAAGGGTCATAGTGTTGGGAAGGGTAAGAACCAGTGAGCTAGATTATGAGCACACACAGCTACAAGTGAAAGTTCAATGCCAAATGCTATTCTTCATTTTGTCTACAGTTCTTATCTTAGGACATGCCTGATATGTATTTCTAAGTAAGCCTTAGACTTTAAAATGTTCCCTGTCATCCATTAATACATATTGAATAATGAATATTTGTTAAAAATTATTAAAATAAATGTGTGTGCCCAAGAACTTTATTACATAGATAAGAAATGGATGCTTAATATGAATTTGGCACAATTTAAAAAAACAAAATATTTAATAAGTCTGGGAATATATATCATGGCAATATATAACCCAGCATATATATATATATATAAGCATAACATATATATATATATATATATATATATATATATATATATATATATATATAATAAGGGAGGACTATAAGCACCTTGGATCAAAACAGTAATATGTAGATGATAGGGTACACTGAACTATAGTAGCCCCCAGTATACCGTGTGCCTGTAAAAATGTTGCCTTAATCATAATTTGCAGTTATGATTAATGTTGAGGGACTTGAAATAGAAATCCTGGGTTACCTGGGTGGATCCAAAAAAAAATATCAAATGAGCACTTAATTGCAGAAAAGTCTTTCAGGAAGAGGGGGAGGAGAAATGATTGGGGAGTTGGTGGGAGGAAAAAGCAAAGAATAAAAAATTATTATTACTGACTGAAGATGGGTAAAAGCACTGCCTTGCAAATGCTAAGACAGAGAGGAAACGGAGCAGAGCCTTTCCTACATTAGAGAAGAATATGGAGAGGCTTTTAGCTTAGTTTGACTTTTGTTAGACCTCTACCCCTCTGCACGTTAAGCTAATACATTCAGATTGCTTAAGCCACTATTTGTGGCATATATACTTGTAGTAGCATATACTATAAAGCAATAGACAAACAGCACAGCTAGCTTGTACATATTCAGTGGGCTATAGAATTTGCAAAGATATGGAATGGTCCACTCTTAAAGGTTGGACTATGCAGCTAAGAAAACTAAAACTCAGAGGCACCGAATGACTCACCCAAGAATTCATCAGGTGCGTCTTGGGCTTCAAGTCCAGAGCTTGTCTATTCCCTTCGTACTAAAATGACCATATTTAGACATACTGAAATGTATAATGGGTTGATAAATAATAAAAACTCTTTATTGGAAAGTTATATGTCCTAACTGTCCGGTAGCAAAGGTGTTCCA
This sequence comes from Micromys minutus, assembly GCF_963924665.1. Classification (NCBI taxonomy): domain Eukaryota; kingdom Metazoa; phylum Chordata; class Mammalia; order Rodentia; family Muridae; genus Micromys; species Micromys minutus. The sequence continues at coordinate 19,636,507 of NC_137961.1, read as the reverse complement.
GCGGAGCACCAAACAGGTTGTGGAAAGAGAAATAAAAATGACTTTGGAATGTTTCAGAGGTTTCCATTTCTCTCAGCTGTACAATTGAAAAGCTATTGATCAGCATGGTGTCAGGCTAGAGCAAGCTGTACCACACCCAAAGAGTTTTTGTTGTTATAAACCATAGAACCATTTACACCCCAACATGGAAAATTGTTTCCAACGTTCATCCTGTCAAAATTTACTGTAGTATTGATTCTTTAATAAGCCAGTTTGTTAAAATGTCCCTGTAATTTTAATTAGGCAAATCATCAGAGTAATTTGTGACAAACTCTTATATTGTGACTTTTCTAGTGAACTCATTATATGTTTAAAATTCCAAAATCATAAATACAAAAAGAAGGAATATTTGTTAAATTTAATTCAAAGCACAGAGCCCACAGTTACATATTACAAGTCAAAAATATAAATAATTTTTTTGTAATGTCCCAATAACCAGATTTGAAAAAATAGGACGTAAATATTGAAAATTATCACTTGCCTGAAGAAATGGAGTCCAGGAAAAGATGGTGAGTTATATGTTCAATAAAACTTTTTCAGTTCTTAAGGCATCTAATAAAAATGGATGGGGATGGAATGTTATTGCGAACTAATTTTGTTGAATCCAGACATATTCTTTATATATAAACAAGCTTTTAAAAATCATTTTAATTCAGGAATCAAGCATTAACTAGATAAGTTCTTAGGATGTATTTGTTTTAGATTTGATTACTAAAACAATATTGGGCTCTTATGTATACACAGTATGAATTGTTAGAAGTATTCTCATGGTGTCCAGATAAGTTGTTTCAATGTTTATTTTATTTAGCTACAGGAAACATTTTTCACCAACCCCTTTAATGATTGATGGATTTTTAAATTATTACTCATTCTCGCATTATCAAATTCACAAAATATTTCAAGTATCAAAATCTTATTTAAATTTATGTTTCTAAAGATATTGCATCATTCTAAAATATTGTTTTTAGTATGTATAAGTTTTTCTGGTAACATTCATATAAGTAAACATCAAACAACTAAGTGTGGGGAAAGTTACAAGAATTTAATGCTTTTCATACATGATTGAGGATGAAAATATAAATAAGTGCAAGATAAATATATCAGATGACCTTCTGGTTACATATTCAAAATATTGAATAATGGCAACTATCTTTTGACTTATTCTTTCTCTCATACTTGGTGTTTGGCTAGCCCCTCTTGGTAGCTTGTGTGTGTGTGTGTGTGTATGTATGTATGTATGTATGTATGTATGTATGTATGTATATATGTATGTATGTACAAACTCTAGCATATTCTAGGTAACATTATTATCATTTCAAGGTCTTTTAAATTAGGAATTAACATGTGTTTTTGTATTTTCAATGCTAAGGATTGAACTCAGAGCTTTGTGTATACTAAGCAATACTAGATTATAATACTAAGCTACACATCCAGCCTGGAACCAACATTTTTAGAGTGGATAATTAACTCTTAAAGTATACATATTAAACTATATCCAAGATGATTTATTATTTGCAGTTTATAAACATGAAAATTCTCTCTCTCTCTCTCTCTCTCTCTCTCTCTCTCTCACACACACACACACACACACACACATATATATATATATATGGGAGCCATTTTGTTAATAAATGATTATCAGTTTGGTAGAATTGTCCTTGGTCCTTTCACTGCAAGATAGCTTCTTTCTTAATCATTTCTCCTGTTGCTGAAATAAAATACCTAACAAAATCACGTAAGGGAGAACCTTTATTTTAGTTCATAGTTCATACATCAACATGTTGAGAAATCCAAAGCAGCAAAAGCTTGATACCTCTAGTCACACGAAATCTCTAGTCAAGAAGCAGAGCTTAATTAATAGCTGTGCTCATGTCCCCTTCTGCTTTTCATACAGCAGCCCAGAGTCATATGGTGTCACCTACAGTAGGCACATCTTCCAACTCTAGGCATGCCTTAGAGACGGCCTTCCATGTGACATTAGACATAAAGAAGTTGAAAGTTGAGATTAATTGAGATGTAGCTTAGTTCCATTCCTTATCAATGTGATACCCACTTACATCATTTTAAATAGTAATAGCTTTCACTTTCATCCTCCGACTCTAAAATTTATCTCATAAGGGACATAGAGAAATACACAGTTTAAGGTGAAATGTACACATATAATTTAAGTTGTAATAACTGGAAAATCCACGGCTTAGTAGAGTTGGTTACATTGTTTTCTTAAGGTCAGGTTAAACTTAAAGAAGCTGGAAACCGGCAGTCAATTGAGCATAATATAGTCATTTCAAGTCATATTGTTAACTTAGTTGCAAAGTCTTCTGACAAAGTTTCAGTTTCTTTGAAAAATGATAGTTTTAGAAAACATATTACCATAAATCACACCAAAGCAAGACCAAATCTTCCAGAGCTAACCCCAAATCCTGCATCTTTTTATCTTGCATCTGAGTCCCATGCTGAAAGTGGATGGGTACTAAAGGGTTTGGGCAGCCTTTTCCTTACCGTTCTCTGTGTACAGCACATGTAGCCTCTCTCTTGGACCGGTTCAGTCAATGGCAGGAGATTTCATTGGCGGATATACTATGGTCCAGACCTCTCTAACATCCGGGCATCTCCACTGCAGCCTAGGCTCCTCCTCAGTCACAACTTCAGGCAGCTGCCACTCACAGCCTTCTTTCAGGGACTCTGACCCTGCCACACATTGCCTGACCTTGGTGGCTCTCTAAAACTCTGGATCAAGACTCTGGTACCCCTTGATTTTTGTAATTTATATTTTTGAGAAAACAATACAAAATGGACAATGTTGTCATGTTTTGTTGCCGTCTTGGGATGAAACCACCCAGTTTTGGACCATAGTGGTTTTGGGTCACTTACATGCCTTGATGGCTGAATCTGTTCATTTCTTGAGGAGATATTTGTTTAATGTCTAGAAATTCCTTTGAAACATTCTTAGCCCAAGGGTCCCATATCATAAAAATGTGCTTTTTATCATTTGAAGCTTTGGATGAATGGAATCTTGTCTTTGGGGCATTTTTTCCCTATTGTTTTGGAGAAACTGAATTTTCTCTTCATCGGGTATGAATTCTTTATCATTTGAATTCTCTTTGTCCATATTTTTAAACTTGACCACACACATTTACTTAAAAATCTACACATTTTTCATATCTTTCTTTGTTCATGTTTTCTATCTGCAAATTACCATTACACATTTTCAATATTTTTCTGTCTTGAAATTTCCTCTATCAAATATGTTCAATATTCTTAATTCGACTACACCAGGGTTCTCAGGACATGTAGAATAAGGCCAGATCTTTGCTAAAATATCACATGAATGGCCCCTAGCAAGATTTCTGATAGAGTCCATGTTCCCCACTGAAACCTCCTGAGTCAGGTCTGGGCACTACTGCTTTCTCTTGGCTTTCCCATCGTCTTTGTCCCTAGAGCAACTGATTAATCCCTGCATATGTACTCAAGGTTTCTATAGGCCCGAGAACCAAACTCTTTTACATTCCATGAATATCTATTCTAAAAGCCCGAGACACACATGGACGAGTTTTCCACAGCACTAACTCCGTTGTTTCATATCAATTTTCTCTCTTCAAGACTATCCCGTTGCTGTGATTTGATATGCTGACTAAAGTAACATAAGGGAGAAGGAGTTTCTTTCGCCTCACAGTTCTTGGCTACAATCCATGATGTATCACAGCATCAGGAGCTTGAGGTCATTGAATTGAGGTCAAGAGGCACAGGACTATGAATATAGATGCTTTTCTTTTTCCTATTGATATAGTCGAGGATAGCACTCCAGGGACTGGTGATACCTGCAAAAGAAAAGTTTGTCCACTATAATTACCCTAATCATGAAAGGCTGCGGTATGTTCAAAGGCCCATTTCTCAGGTGTCTCTATTTTTATTTAGTGGACAATTGGTCTTAACCATTACAAATATGATTACTGCTATACTGTTCATAGTTAGCTCAGCTTGTTTAACTTATACCTGTGTGCTGACATCTTGCTTTTTGTTTGTTTGTTTAATGCTTTTCCAATAAATAGCAGCATTTGAAAAAGGAAATAAGAAGTCAATATATTATGACTCAGACATTTAATTTGTTTGATGAGAGTCGAGGTTTATAACATTTTATTAGTTCTGTATCAAGCCTTTATTACCTATAAACATGCAGTTATAAATTATTTTATCAATTTATTTTGTGATACTGTATCACTGTGAAGCCTGGGCTTGATCCTCCTGCCTCAGCCTCCAAAGTACTAGAATGGCATGCCTACACCATTAGGTCTTGCTTGTTACATTTCCTAAAAACATTTAAAGTTTGGAATACATTACTGTATATTGGTAAGAACTCCAAGAGATATAATAGTACCTTTCCCCCTTTAAACTACAATCATGATATTGGTTGATTTGAATACACTAATTAATTCCTAAGACATTCATTAATGAGGTATATATTTGGTTATGCCTGTGAAGGCATTTGCAGGTAGAATTAATTGTGGGAATCATACCCATCTTGAATATAGACAGCACCATCTCATGGGCAGGGCTTAAGAGTGAATGAACAGGGGAAAAGAAAAGAAAAAAAGAAATGTGAGTCATATTAGTTTATTCCTCTTTTCTTGCTAACTCAACCACTTATATGTAAGCAAGTAGCTGCACTTACTAAATCCACAGCCATGATAGCCCCATCGCCAATGTGTCCCCACTAGGACAGACTGTGAGCCAAATAAATCCTTCTTTCCTTAAGTTGCTTCTGAGGGTATTTTGTTACAGTCAATACAAATATAACTAATGTGGTAGTGAACACGGAAGCTACATAATATTAGCATTAGAAAGGCTATTTGCATACTAACCAATGTATGAGGTATCAAGTGATAGTTCAATAAGACACAGAGACTGACTTTTTGATGGCAGAATTAATCTACACTGCTTCTGGATATGGTGATAAGTAGGTAGGTACATAAGAGAGGGTTTTATATGGAGTGACCTGCCTGTGCAAATGTAACATGAAGTTTAATAAAAACTAAATACCAATGAATTCTAGGCATTCAAATAAAGAAAAATTGCAGAAAAAAGCATTCATCATGGGTTAAGAAGGAGTAATTATCGATCATTTAATAGCTGCCAGAAGGACAGATTAAACATATGGTCCTGCCCATTTTCATAGAAACAAGCCCTAGTTTTTGTACAAGAGTTTATAAAATATTTGGGTCTGAGCAGAGCAGTTGCTGGCCCTCTTTTCACATGATGGTAAGATATCCAAGGACCATGAACCTCTTCACAGTGTCAAGCTGTTACAGTTTGCTTCCAAACGCTACTGTTTTTAAATGTTTCCTTGTTTCCCTTCTGGGAGGCAGCTGTCAGTGATGATTACAAAATGTTCTTTAAAAGATGACTAGCAGCACATTAAAAGGGACTGTTTCAGTAGCCGGAATTCATGGCTGCCTCCTACATTTGGCATCTTCTTTCCAATAGAGCAGGAAGTCTGGAGCATGTTTTGTGTAGTCAGGAAATTCACATTCATTGTGCCGGCTGCTCGAGTGGGTAAGTGGGTCTTTATATTACTGTCTGGTAACAGTGTACTTTCAAACCATTAGTGATGTGTGAACAGTTCTGAAAGGAAATATAAAACTGGGTTATGTTCATAGACTTCCTTTTAGGTGCTATAATACCTGTAAATATTACCTCCATCTTCTACTAAGAAACATCAGAATTCAAAAGAAATAGAATTAAGTATGAGCAAATGAGATGGGAGGCTTAAACTGCTCACGTTTCGATCAAGATGGAATCTTCAAATACATATTTAACTGGACCCTAGTTGCTTTTTAGTAACAAATTGCATATAATTTGAAATTTAAAAGGACCAGAAACAAGCTTATTCTTCTATTGGCCTGTGGAAGAGAGGCTTCCTTCCTGGGTTTAAGGCTTCCTAGAGACCAGATCTAAGTCTTTACTCCTTCACGCATCGTCTGTGAAGTGATGAACTCTTAGAGCAAACCTGGTGGAGATGGAATATCAAATGCTGCATTATAGTGTAATAATTAAAAATTAATTAGATGAATAACAAACAAAAATTGGTAAGTACCAGCTGTTTGTAAGATTTGAGACTCTTTTCTGAATATCAGAACCATAAATATGAATATATTTTCATACAGTAGGTTAGGTACCTAGTGCTAAAATCTGTTGGTTTGGGGGTTTGTTTTTATTTTTCCTAAAACTGCGATACCCTTCTACCTAGAGAGGTGAAGGGGTGAAAACGCATGTGCTAGGAAAGCTCTTAAATAGATATTATACCAACTGTGGCAAACTGGGAAACAGCTATTCCAAAACTCATTATTTTCCTATAAAAAGTGAGTGGGTATCGTCAAATGTTTGGTATTTATAAGAGGAGATAGGGTAATGAAATATGAAATAAAATTTTCCAGAGAAAGACCTCTTGTGTGCTACAAAGGATGGCTAACGAGGACTTCTAGTCTGTAGGATCACCATAAATATTCTTTTTAAACTTGCACTCATGTGTGAATTTATGTGTGTCAAATATTTGGCTATTAAAAATGAAAACTAATGATACAAGACCCAAGTTCATCTTACCATCTTAACCCTAAAAGTCTTTGTAACAAATAAATCATAGAATTTCATGTCATTCGTTAGTACTTAAACATTTTATATTATCTCTATCTATTCACTCATATATCCAACCAACCTTTCACCCACACACTCATTCATCTATCTATCCATCAATCCATCAATCTATCCATCCATCCATCCATCCATCCATCCATCCATTCATCCATCCATCTATCCATCCATCCATTTATCTATTCATTCATCCTTTTATCCCTCCCTCCTTCCACCCATTCAAACAACTATTCATCTATATATCCATGCATGTCTACAAGACTATGTCATATGGTTGGTTATTAAAGGGTCTAGGCTCTTGAGTCATACTGCTGATGTTTATACCTTAGTTTGACACATTACTAATTAAGTATTCTTGGGAATACATTTAGTCTTTCATTGCCTCAGTTTTTCATTCATTAAATATATGTACCAGTCCCTGTTAGATTGTAGGTTTATTCTGATGACTAACATTAGTTTACTTCTGGATGTCCATCAATGTTCCTAATATTTGGGGCATTTTCATGTTTGCCGCTAGGGAGCACAAAGTGGTCTCATTGATTCCCTATCCTCACCAGTGTGAGATGCTCAAATTAAAGCATAAAAAAATGAGAACAAGAACCCTCCAGATATGTTATTAGTAGGAAAAGACTGCTTTACGGGATTTAGAAGAGACAATTTTATCATAAAACCCTGGGGCCATTAGAATTTCTGTTGACCCCAATGCTGCACTTCTTTAAAAATAAGTCAAACATCCAGATACAGTTTTTCTTAGATGACTGGTTATATAGACATAGCTTTAAATAATCCTCTCTCTTCCATTTCACAAAATAAATTCTTTATGTTATAAGAGGACTTAGCGTAGGGTTTCTTTAAATAGCAAGCTTTCAGTGCATTCAGAGTATGAATCAATTTATAAAAATTGATTTATATACAACTTTACAGGAACAAATCTATTCCAGAAAAGCTGTTACAGGACTCCATCCAAAAAGCTTTAACAAATGTGGAACCAATTGCTTGTCTAAAAGCAAAATAACATGTTAAATCCTCCTCCCTCCTAAGCCACCCCTCAATTCTTTAAACACCTACATCTTTATTTACCACTTTGAACTGATGTACAAACAAAGTTAATATTCCAAAAAATTTCATAACATCAAATATACAGACCAGAAGTATAAACAAGCATTTTTGAAGAAAAAAAATATTGTTTTAATTATCAATTGCCAAGTAAAGTTAATTGATTTAATTTCACAAGACAAAAATTAAAAATAAAATTCTCCATCATTAAGGATAATTTCTCTACTTTGCATAAGCAACATAGCTCTTTTTCTTGTTTTTACTAGTTATTGGTTGATCTTAAAGTAAAAGAAAACTCTGTCTAAAAGCTTGCATTAATGAAAATTCTGAGAAACTCTAACAGGCAATTAAAGTAACATTTACCACAATAGCAATAAAAATATAAATAATACTTATAGCCAGGTACATAAAAACCAGAGCCCTAAACCGAAACCAGACCAAACTCCCATTCCTGAGGTAGAGTCTCCATTTCTATTGGCCGGGCCATGCAAAGTTTACCATACCATTATTACCCTTGTGCTTATGGTAGCAGATGTAAACGTTGTTGCCTTACTTGCTTTGACATATATTTCTGGGTGACAAATGGAATCTTTCTTGTCTTTTTTAGAGTTTACCTGAAAGTCCCAAAGTTGAGGATGCCAGATACATTCACACCTAGACTTGGTGAACCACAAGCTCCTTCCTTCACCTCATAAAAGAAGAAAAAAAATGCAAATAACTGACAGGACAAATAAAACACTTTGATGATATCTGGAAATCTTTAGGGTGCTAGTTCCATATCCACTAGAGTATGTGGAGCACACTTTCTTATTACTATCTGGAAAGGCATGAGGTAAGGGGCTGAGTGAAGCCTACTCTTAGTGGGGAGGAGGTAGGTCAGCAAATGGATATGTGGGTCAAAGGTTGGAAGGGCAAAAATATGTTTTGTTTACCAATAGCTAGACTTCACAATTACCAGGAAACATGCATGGTAAGAAAACTGATTGTAAGAGCAAAGTGTAGTAGACCTTTGAAGTAAATACTGGGCAAGGGCCAAGAGGCCAGGAAAAAGGTATCATGGTGGGATAACATCCATGAGGTCTCAGAAGAGCTCACAGAATAGACGGGCTCATCTATTACCAAGGTAAGGCTGTCATGTAATAATATTGGACAACTCAAGTCATTTCCCTCATTGTTCTTTGTTTGGGAATGGCTAGAGGAAGCCAGCAAACAGAATGGGGAACAACGGGGATTCAGTGGCCTCTACTGAAGGAGAATTGACATGCTCTTGTTTAGATATAACTTGCCATATCCATAACTAAAAATAAGATTGTTCTGTTGTGTAAAGGTGCCTTCCACCAGAGAGACTGTTAAAAGCAGCAAAAGATTAGCAGATGCTAAGGTTGGCTATTTGGTTTTAAGGAATTTCATGGTGGAAAAAATTGAGTATTTTTCTACTTGACATAACTGAGATGTCCAACTCAATAAACTATTATTTATATAATTGGACAAATCAAAACCAACTATATTATTTGGTGGTTTCTCAGAAAATTGGGAATTGTTCTTCCCATGGGGTTGTGGACCCTTTCAGTTCCTTCGGTCCTTTCTCTAGCTCTTTCATTGGGGTTCAGTCTGACGGTTAGCTGCAAGCACCCACCTCTGTATCAGTATTTCTCTGACAGAGTCTCTGAGGAAGCATCCATATCTGGTTCCTGCCAGTAAGCACTACTTGGCATCAACAATAATGCGTGAGTTTAGTGGCTTAGTGGCTGCATATGTGATGTATCCCCAGGTGAGGCAGTCTCTGGATGATCTTTTCTCCAATCCCTGTTCCTCTATTTGTCCCTTTATTTCCTCCCATGAGTGTTTTGTTCTCCTTTCTAAGAAGGGCTGAGACATCCACCTTCTGGTCTTTTTTTTTCTTTGAGCATCATAACTTCTGTGAATTTCTTCTTGGGTATACCAAGTTTTTATTTATTTATATGTATTTATTTATACAAAAAATATTGTTAAATTTTACCCTGTCAGAAAAAAGGATTATGAGATAGATGTGTAGAGATATCTCTGACATTGTGTATATGATACAATGCATGTTCTTGTAGCATAGAGCAAAGTTAGTTCATCCAGTTGATAGCATAAATTTTGGATATGAAAATATACTTTAAGTACAACAGAATTTTATGAATAGGCCATGTCCATGTGTTTGTTAATAAAGTTAGATCAAATGCTTTCTCTCAAAAAAAGGAAAAAAAATGATACTCTGTTGTGCTCGAAAACAAAAACCTAGCATAACTGCTTCCTGAGACACTTCATCCAGGAGTGAATGGAACAAGATGGAGAAACCCAGAGCCAAACATCAAGTGGTCTTGTGGAAAAGTGAGGAATAGAATTGAGTGAGTTAGAGGGGTCACAGAAAGACCTACAGAGTTAACTAGCCTGGGACCATGAGGACTCACAGAGTCTGAACCACAAACCAAAGAGCATTCAGAGGCTGGATCTAGGCCCCCTACACATATGTAGCAGTTGTGCAGTTTAATCTTCATGAGGGTCCTCTAACAATTGGAGCAAGGGGCATCTCTGACTCTGTTACCTGCAATTGTATCCAATTCCCCTACCTAGACTGCCTATTTGGGATCAGTAAGAGAGGATGTGCTTAGGACTAGATGTCCCATGGTGGAGTGGTACTTCCTATTCTTTGAGGAGAAGGGGAGGGAGTCATTGTAATGAGGGAGGGATTTGTATGGGTAGGACTGTGAGAGAGGAGAGAGTGGGGCTGAGACTTGGATAAACAAAATGGCAGCCAACAGAGTGGGAAAAGATATTTACCAACCCCACATCAGATAGAGGACTAATATCCAAGGTATACAAAGAACTCAAAAAGCTAGACACCAGAGAATCAAACAACCCTATTAAAAATGGGGTACAGACTTAAACAAAAAGTTCTCAATCGAGAAATATTGAATGGCTGAGAAGCATCTAAGGAAGTGCTGGACATCCTTAGCCATCAGGGAAATGCAAATCAAAACAACCCTGAGATTCTACCTCACACCAGTCAGATTGACCAAGATCCAAAACTCAAATGACAATAGATGCTGGCGAGGATGTGGAGAAAGAGGAACACTTCTCCACTGCTGGTGGGGTTGTAAACTGATACAACCACTCTGGAAATCAGTCTGGCGGTTCCTCAGAAAAATGGACATAGTACTACCTGAAGACCCAGTTATTCCACTCCTGGGCATTTACCCCAGAGATGCTCCAACTTACAACAAAGATACACGCACCACAATGTTCAATGCAGCTCTATTTATAATAGCCAGAAACTGGAAAGAACCCAGATGTCCTTCAGTAGATGAATGGATACAAAAATTGTGGTACATTTACACAATGGAGTACTACTCAGCTATCAGAAACAATGGCCTAACGAAATTCTCAAGAAAATGGATGCATCTAGAGAATATCATCCTGAGTGAGATAACTCAGTCTCCAAAGAACAGACATAATATGCAGTCACTGATAATGGGACACTAACCCCAGAAAGCTCTGAACACCCCAGAAACAACCCACAGACTGTGTGAAGATCAAGAAAAAAAGAAAAAAAAGAATATATTTTAATTAAAATAGAACTGTATCACATCCCCCTTTCCTTCCTACAGCCTTTCCCAGTTTATCTCCTATCTCCTCAAATTAATAACCTCTTTTCCTATATTATTGTTACATATATACATATGTGTATGTATAGATACCCACAAATACTTAATTACAACCTTATATATATGTATTTGTATACTTTTATGCAAAAATGTTTACAAACCTGTACATTTATCTTTGTTTTTAAAATAAAGTTAAAAAAGAACTTTAATATTCACTTATAAATCAATATACCTTCCTAATTCAGTATATCTTAATTGAATAAATGTTACAAAATATATCCATTATTTATACTTAGACTATACTTCATCTATTAAAAAAATACTAACGCCCTCATTCTTTGACTAGAAGAGAATTAGGAGGCTATAGTTTGATGTTTAATTTATAAATCTTAACTCTTCTTGAGCTAGGAAAAAAGTTAAAAATAAAATAAAGTGAATAAAAAAATAAATTACAAAAAAGAAAAAGCTATTAGGAGATGGCAATGTGGCAGGATGAGATGCTGAGTCTTGTTTAATATTTTGTTTTATTTTAAAGTACACCTGTAATAAAGTTAAGGATAACCGATGCATCATTACAAAAATTTGTCACCGCCACCTGATACTCACGCTGAGTCCTTGTTCTTCATTTTCCACCTAGCAGGTGCTAGTCCTGTTCCAGGAATGAAGTGCCCGAGGTCTTCTTACTCTTCTTTTTGGTTCAGTTCTGAAGGTTCTAATCCAAGGCCTCATTCTGGATCTGTAACCTGACTGGTGCAGTAGATTGTTCTGTGATGTCTCCATTCTTCCAATGCATCATCATCCTCTGTTGTCTTCATAGCTAAAGGAATCAATGGCCAATGTAAACTAGATCATTCTATCCTTAGAACACTAGTAATTTGATTTTCCCTGGCTTGTCTCTTCTACTTTATCTTCTTTCTAACATCTTCCCTTCCTAGCAACACACATAGGCTTTTCTAACAAACACCCACCCCAACCCCACTGTAAAGTTTCCTTCTAATGCCAAAATATTATTTTCCTGCATTGTGTGATTTGGTAACAGATGATGCCCATTTGTGTTATCCTCATCAAAGTATCTTCATTTTGTTCTTTTTTCTTAATTATTTAAAACAGTATTTAAATTTAAATATATTTTGATCATATTTTTCCACTCTCCCTTCCAGATCTTGTTCCCCTCCTTACCCACCAAATTTTAAGTTTCATCTAAAAAAAAATGTAAAAAACCAAATACAACACAAAACATCCCCAAACCAAGAAAACAAAACATTGCCAAAAATTTTCACCAACTATAAATAAATAAAAGAAGCAAATACTGTAAAGTTTATCAATTGTTAGTTCTATATTCCTAAACATGAGGCCTGCCATAGAGTTATTGATATGGCCAGTGTTATTATATTGAAGAAAACTGAATTTTCTTATGACAGCAGGTATAAATGACAGTTAATTTGTGAACATTTGTACTAGTTACTTGATTTTCATTTATTACGTATTATTTATTTTTAAATCGTTCAATATTTTTATTTTTTATTAGATATTCTGTGTATTTATATTTCAGATGTTATCCCCTTTCTGCCAATACCATTCACACTCCCCCTCCCATTTCCCTCTCCCAACCTTCCTCTCCCACCTCAGAACCTTGGCGTTCCATTCCCCTACACTGGGGAAAGGAAACTTCGCTGGAAAAAACTCCTCTCCTCTCACTGGTGCCAGAAAATGCTATCCCCTGCTGCCTATGCACATGGAGCCGCGAGTCTCTCCATGCAGACTCATTAGTTGGTGTTTTACTCCCTGGGAGCTTTGGTTGGTTGATCATTTTGTTCTTCCCATGGAGTTGCAGACCCTTCCAGCTACTTAAGTCCTTTCTCTAGCTCCTTCATTAGGGTTGTCCTGTTAGGTTAGCTGCAAGCGTCCACCTCTGTATCAGTATGACTCTGGCAGAGCCTCTTAAGAGGCATTCATATCAAATTCCTGCCAGTAAGGACTACTTGGCATCAGCAATAGTGATTAGGTTTAGTGGCTGCATATGGGATGGATCCCCAGGTAAGGCGGTCTCTGGATGATCTTTTCTCCAATGTCTGCTTCTCTATTTGTCCCATTATTTCCTCCAATGAGTATTTTGTTCTTCTTTCTAAGAAGGACTGAGGCATACACCTCTGGCCTTCTCTTTGAGCTCCATAACTTTTGTGAATTGATTCTTTGGTTTCCCAAGCCCTTTGAGTTAGTATCCGCTTATCAGTGAGTGCATACCATTAGTGTCCTTTTGTGACTGGGTTACCTCACTCAGGATGATAGCTTCAAGTTCCATCCATTTACTTAGGAATTTTATGAAGTCATTGATTTTACTAGCTGAGTAGTTCTCCATTCCTCTGTTGAAGGACATCTGGGATCCTTCCAGCTTCTGGCTATAATAAATAAGACTGCTATAAACATGGTGGAAGATGTGTCCTTATTAGACGGTGGAGCTTCTTTTGGGTATATGTCCAGGAGTAGAATAGCTGGGTTCTCAGGTAGTACTATGTCCAATTTTCTGAGGAATTGCCAGACTGATGTCCTGAGTTGTTGTAGAACCCCACCAACAGTGGAGGAGTGTTCTTCTTTCTCCACATTCTCACCAGCATCTGCTGTCACCTGAGTTTTTGATCTTAGCCATTCTGACTGGTGTGAGGTTGAATCTCAGGATTGTTGGATTGTTTTGATTTGCATTTCCCTGATGACGAGGGATGTTGAACATTTCTTTAGGTGCTTCTCAGCTATTTGATATTCTTCAGTTGAAAATTTTTTGTTTAGCTCTGTACCCATTTTTAATTTGATTCTCTGGAGTCTAACTTCTTGAGTTCTTTGTATATATTGGATACTAGCCCTCTATCAGATGTAGGATTGGTAAAGATCTTTCCCAAATTTCATGAGGTCCCATTTGTCGATTCTTGATCTTAGAGCATAAGCCATTGGTGTTTTGTTCAAGAAAAATTTCCCTATACCTATGTGTTCTGAGCTCTTCTCCCTTTCTGTTCTATCAGTTTCAGTGTACCTGGTTTTATGTGGAGGTCTTTGATTCACATGGACTTGTGCTTTGTACAAGAAGATAAGAAAGGATCAATTTGCATTCTCTGCATGCTGACTGCCAGTTAAACCAGCACTATTTGTTGATGAGGCTGTCCTTTTTCCATTGAATGTTTTTAGCTCCTTTGTTAAAAAATCGAGTGACCAAAGATCAAGTGTGTCCATTTATTTCCTGGCCTTCGATTCTATTCCACTGAACTACCTGCCTGTTTCTGTACCAAAACCAGACAGTTTTTATCACAATTGATCTGTAATCCAGCTGGACGTCCGGATGGTGATTGCCCTGGAAGTTTTTTATTGTTGAGAATAGTTTTTGCTATCCTGGGTTTTTCATTATTCCAAATAAATTTGCTAATTGCTCTTTCTAACTCTATAAAGAATTGAGCTGAAATTTTGATGGGGACTGCCTTTGAGCCTGTACGTTGCTTTAGGCAATTGTTACTATGTCGATCTTTCCAATCCATGAGAATGGGAGATCTTTCCACATTCTGAGGTCTTCTTCAATTTCCTTCTTCAGAGACTTGACGTTCTTGTCATACAGATCCTTCACTTGCTTGGTTAGGGTCACCCCAAGGTATTTTATAGTCTTTGTGATTATTGTGAAGGTGTCGATTCTCTAGTTTCTTTCTCAGCCTGTTTATCCTTTGAGTAGAGGAAGGCTACTGATTTGTTCGATTAAATTTTATATCCAGCTACTTTGCTGAACTTGCAGACTACATTTTTAGAACCATAGATAGTATATATAAACTAGGGTGTGGAGGCAACCAATAGATATTTTCAGGAAATGGCAATAGAATAGATATGGGTAGTCATGGGCTCTGATAGGAGAAACAAGTTAGAAGAGTAAATGGGCATTATTGGAGAAAAGACAGGGAAACAAAGTGTCTTCAAAGTTTAACCAAATAGCCATACACTCAAGGCTGCCAAAGACTACTTTAGAAATCAATATATTCTTAAATCAACTAGAACTCATAGTTTGCTAGAAGGGCAGCACTACTACACAACAGTTAATGCTGCAATCTACATAGCTTGTAGGAGACATCTGACCAAAAGGCAGTTTAGTAACATGATGATATCCACAGTTAGGCAAATCTAGGTGTTATTCTTGCATGCAAGAATCCTTCTGTCTCACATGCCTGTTAAATATTATAAAAACTACTCTTAGGCATTGCTTCTATGGGCTTTTGAGGAACCTCAAACCTAGGACTCTTTTATTTGGCATTTATGGCTCATTTATTGTTCTCCCATTTTAAATTGATTTTACCAGTTATGAGTCATTCTACCACAAGTCAGGCTGGCTAACGATATAATTTAGTTCACATGATTTTAGCTAGACGCCAGCTAACATTATAAAGACTAACTAAATGTTCTGTCCTTAAGCAGCAAGGGAAGGACTTACCAGCTCTTTTATTCATTTTCTTCTGTGCCTTCTCTTTCTCTGCAATTTCTCAAAGCAATGATGGTTATCTTTACAACCTTTGTATCTGTACACCAATTATGGTCAACCCATCGCAGAAATGGTAATTATTTGTTATATCAAAGCTTTTTTAAAAAATGGATTTACCTATTTGTAGTATAGGAAAGATTACAAATATATGTTTTATAATTTTAAGAATTTTTTTAACCACATTTAGTTTAACAAATAACAGAAGTAGGCAGACAAATCCTCAGGCATACATTACTGGTTTTGACTGTCTTTTCTTATCTTTTACATAGAAAAAGGGCGAACTATAATTTTTGCAATAAAAATACTTCTCAAAAAATAATCTTCCCCAAAACCACTCAATAAGACAAAATATAATCTTTGCTAAATTAGTGCTTCAACAGTTTTAACTAAGAAAATGTGACGTTTTAATCAGACTGTGTCATGAATTAAGGACCATCATTTTAACTACAGACTAAGGAAGACTTGAAAACCACCACACCCCATAGTTATCTCACCAATGAGATCTGAGCAAATCCAATCCCACCAAATGAGAGTCAAGACCATCACCTCAGTTTTAGGTCAACTTAAGCAAGTTTTGTTTTCTGTTAGACAGGGATGACTCCTTAAAGGAGCCTTGAGACTCACAGGAACACAACAGAATGTGGGGGTTTCCATAGCTTTAAAAAACATACAAAATAGGGGGTTTCAAAGGGTTGAGAGATTTTTGGCTACACAGGAACTTAGCTGAACATCTCAAAATTATTTGCAGACATATATTTTATCAAAGCGGAAGTCATGGCATAGTCAAAGTATAGGGTGAAAGTATAGGAACATGTCAGATTCCAGGAACTTGGTCAAGATGTGGTCAAATTCAAGTTTTACAGAAAAAGAAATGACCTTGTAGCAAGATGGCTTCAAATCTTAAGATGGACTCAGGTTGGTCCTTTCACCTACTTCATGAATCTGGAACAAACAATTACCTGTGCATTTGATGCCTTTAGCACTATAATCCATTAGATTCTGTTCATGAATTTTAATTCTTTAAAAGATATTTGAAGTGATTAGAAAAGTGGAACTTGAGGTAAACAGCTACTGCTGGTTAGCAGAAATATTTTTTCCACCTGACCCCTGTGAGCTGAAACCATGGCTTCCGTGGCTCTGCTATGACTCAATCTCCTCATGACATTTACCAGACTCATATAATTTCAGTCAATTTTTTATTCACCTTCCATCCTCCCTGATCAGGGATTGTCATTATCCCTGCTTGGAGCTGACTCAGACGTGTGACAGAAGTCAACTCTGTGTAGGTCGGCTGAGCCCATTTCAGCCTGGATTCCTTCATCCCATTCTCTAGAACACCGGGGAAGGCTGAATTGTAGAATTCACATAAAATGTGAGACATGTGATCTATTGATATGAGAGTTTAATATAGCTTGTTCCTACTCACAAACCCGCATTTCAGTTACCAGTCAAACCAACCCTCGTTACTGGCAAGAGAGAAATAGAAAGAGGAAAGAAGGCAAGCACGACGAGAGCGTTAAAGCACCAGGTGTACTGTTAGAACTGCCAGTTCCCACTGCCAGAAGGCTGGGACAATATACTGCCAGCAGAACACAGGCTTTTCACACTCTGCAGAGACATTCTGGACAACCGCGCTCAGGTGGGATGCACAGGGGTTAAAGCCAGCTCTGCTGTCCCCTCACCCTCCCGTGCCCAGTTCATCTTCATGTACCCATGCTCTTGCTTCACGTGTGGAAGAGGTCAAACTACATAAGCCTCTCTCTCTCTCTCTCTCTCTATCTCTCTCTCTCTCTCTCTCTCTCTCTTTCTCTCTCTGGTGTTTCTGTTAGAAAATGTGGAAATCTGATCAGAAAACTTGGTGAGGAGTAAAAAGTCCCGTAGAGGCATCAGTGAAGCCACTGTTTCTATGTGGACTGAGATTCTTAATTCTTACTGGGTAGAAGCTGGAATCCCATGCATAAATAAACATTTTACAGCATGTGCTTTGGACATTAGTGATGGATAAATAATGAGAAAATAATTATGTAGAAGCAAGTTCCTCTAACATTGGTATTTGTTCAGAGATGAAACCAGGTGACTTGTGTAACCTGATACCTGGAAAGGTCCCTTTGCTCCCAATTACTTAGTGATATAAATGTAGAGACTTTTGCATTAAAATGTTCTTCCCGGGGTTTATTTTTATTAAGTTATCTTTTCTCTGTGGGTTTAATTGAGTGATAGCAAAATGATAGATGACGTCACCTAAAACTTTTGAGGCCGATTTTAATTAGAAAACACTTGAAAATGAAATAAGATGCATTTATTCAGTTGGTTCTAATTTCAGTGGCATCTCCCTAGGTCCTTTTGTAGGGCCTACGTTAGACTAAAATAGTGCCTTTGTTCCATATTAATGACAAAAACACAGGTCACCCATGTGATCTTCTATCTCCTACAGACAAACACGTCTTCTTGGCAAGACTATTCCCATTTCATGAATGTGGAAATTGAAGCAAATGGGAGTTCCATAATTAGCGCCACACACCTTTTCTAGTAGGTAGCAGGATGGACATTGAACTTCAGTGGTCAGGCTACAGACCCCACAGTGCTCAAGCACTGCTGAAGCTGTATCAGAAGTCTGAAAGGATATAGTACTTGGTACTCATTTAGAAATGAAGAATGAAGAACAGGAAGGTGTATTGGTAGGTGTTACCGAGCTTCTCCTGATGGGTATAAACTGTGCTGCTTCTGACTTTATAACAACCTTCATAGCCCTTTGTTATTGTTTTGCCCTTTGAGAGGCTTCATTTGTTTGTCTTGTCTTCCCATCCTGCCCTATCTCTGCTGGGTCCCCTTCCTTGCTTGTCTCTTTCACCTAAGTTTGTGTTACTGGTTTTGTCTTTTTTCCCCCTTTCATTTTCCTGGTTTGAATCATTGCTTCTGAGATCAATATAAAAAAGTAATAATCTTCCAAATATGCCCCCCCACATGCCTTCAGTTGCAAACTTACATCCAAGCAAGTCTTAGGTGTTAAACAGCAGGCTGTCTCACAGGTCTCTAAAGACCATCTTGTCTAAAAATGATCCCATGTTTATTGGATAGATTGCATTTATGAGTGTGCTTCTTGGACAATGATGTCATTTCTATCTGCCAATCCATGCGCAGCTATCCTGGCACAGCCCTTAATCGAGCTGTTCTTTTCTCTTCCATGGTCTTTGCTATATTGTACGTACACTTATGTGCACTGGTTCATGCTGTGCCTTTCTGCCACCACCCTGTCTTTTCCAGTTTCTTCCTGCTCTGTATTTCTGAGATTCCATTTCCCCAAAGTTAGACTTTGTCCAATTTCTATTTAGAATTATATGTCATTTCTAATCTCTTCCAAGATAAATCCCAAACCTGAAGTGATTGAAAAGTTTTTTATTTTTATTTTTTAACAAGCATAGCTCTTGTATATAGCAATCTAACATTTGTATGGAGAATGGGGTGTGTGTGTGTACATGAGCTTGTAGGTATACTTTGTGTGTGTGCAGTGCAGTGCCGAGGTGGAAACTAGAGGTTAATGTTGGATGTCCTTTTCAACTGTTCTCTACCTTATTAGTTTTGAGTCTCTCCTTGAACTTGAGGCCACTGATTTGATCAGACCACCTGACCACCAAGCCCTGGGGATCTTCATTTCTGCGGTTACAGGCATAAATTGCCATACCTGGATTCCAGTATAGGGACTGGAGATCTGTATTCAAGGCATGTACTTTACAGAATAATCAACCACCCCAGACCGTGTTTATAAACGACAAAAGAGAATTACTGTAGCTTTATCTGTGTCCTGCTCACATACCTGCATCATCCAAGAGCCCCATTTACAGAGTCAAGATAAGGGAGTCAGTCACCTTTGAAAGTGAAAACTGCAGTTGAAGATGGCATTTTCCCATCTGAGAGCTCTTTCTTTTTACCTCCTCCATCGTCCTTGGGCTGGGCCAATTTTTACACCCCCACACTGCCACCATCTCCTCCCTCTTCTTGGACTCAGCCTTGAAGGAGTACAGCTGTGATGCTGGCAGAGAGCATGCCGGGAGGAACAGGTCATCAGGTTCTGATTTTAGATAGATTGCTTAAAACAAATCTCACCAAAATAAAGCAACAAAACAAACCTTACTTACTGCCAAGCTATGTACTCTGCCAGAGTCTCCAGTGTGCTTTTGATCAGCTGAATCATGTTCTGTTAAATAAGATTTATGGGTAAAAATTCTATTCTCCCAAATCTCTGCATGTGAGTGTGCTTGGAGATGTTGCCTGTGGCAAGGGTATTAAGGGAGAATGCGATCAATAGAATGAATCCTTATAAGAAGAGGAAATCAGACATAAACCGAAGGATAATTATATGAGGACCGAGGGAGAAGGAGGCTGTCTTTCAATGAGGACAAGAGAGGAGAGTCCCAGAAGAAGCTAAGCATGCCAACACATTAATCTTTGACTTTTAGCACAGTGAGGACATTGGTTTCTATGGTGACAACCACTCAGCACACAGTTCTCTGTTATGGCAGTTCTAAAAAGCTCATACAATCTATAAACACAGCCTGGTACAATGTTTTGATTTATTGCCATGCACCACGCTTTGTTCCATGCAGTTTGTATATATTTAACTTATTTAATCTTTAGAATAGCTGTAAAAGGGTCCTATTTATACCTCTGCTGTGTGGGTGATCAGGCTCCATTGTGGACAGGCTAGTTAATGTTATTGGATGGAGTAGCTAGAAACTAGAGAGGCTGTGGTTTGTAACTGTGGCAGGTTTGAATGCACAGTCTGTGCTTCCAGCTGAACTCCATTCTATATTCGAGAGTTGAGATGCTCCTGACTTCCTGCATTCCCGCTTTAAACACGACTGGGAAGTCTTTATACATTCTACAGATGTTCATGCTTCCGGTTCATACGTAGTATCAGCTCCCTGATGTTCTTGTGCCTAGACTATGGCTCAAAATATCATTCTCCTTCTTTGTGTGCCAATTTCACCGCGTCACAGTCCCTACGATGACTCTAATAGGTTGTAATCGAGGTGTCTATCTCATTCCCTAGACTCATGGGAAAGTTGTACATAGTATTATATTCTGAAGGATGGAGCGGGAGTGGGTATACGCCACAGCGAATGCAGGACTTGTCAATCTGTACTTAAATCCTGCTCTACCGGATACCGAAACCCCCCTTTCCATCATTTTGTGCACCTACAATGCATCCGAAAGAAGTACGGCGGTGTAAAAAACGAACCCTTGTGAGTCTGTTATAGTGTTCTCCATTAGAAAGGGGGCTTTGACCGCTCCCCCACAACTCTGCTTCTAAGGCAGAGCTTGAGGATGCGAAGTTGCTGAGCTCACAGTGCTTCGCTCTGTATGGATAAGGTGGGGTTGCTACAGAACATATCCAGGCAGCCTCACTTCTCAAACATCACTCATTTTAGCAATGGAAAATTGTTTCTGCTATTTCTTTTGTCAGGAAATGTTTTTGAAGTGCGTGCTGCCTTTGGAGAGAAGAATTCAGGTGAGTATCTTTCAAATTTGAACTAGCTGCTGCTTGAATGTAACTTCTGGTTGAAAACCTTTAAATGGTTATTAAATACACCTGGATAACAGGTAATCCAGCTTCATCTATGCTGAAGTATATTAAAAAAAAAACCTATGGGCTGGAGAAATAACCCAGATGTTAAGAGCACTAACTAGCCTTCTAAAAATCAGGGTTCAATTCCCAACCCCCATACCAAAGCCTATAGCCCTCTGTAACTCTAGTCCCAGAAAATGCCCTCTTCTGGCATCTGCAGAAACTACATGCACGTGTTGTACACACATAGATGCAGGAAAAACACCCACACCCATAAAAAAATACATTTTTAAAATAAGAAAAAAAAAAAAAACATAGCTACATCCAATATCATCAGTGAGTTTCCCAAAGTGGCTATACAAATGTGTACTCAAAAATAAATGGTCACTGTAGGCGCTCTATCAACATTGGTACCTAATGTTGGCAGTCTTGGGTGTTATTATTTATTATTTCATTTTAAGTGCTGTGTGTGTGCGTGTGTGTGTGTGCATGTATGTGTGTGTGTGTGTGTGTGTGTGTGTGTGTGTGTGTGTGTATGCGTGTGTACGTAGTTGTTTGCATGCTTGTGCAGGAGCCACAGGAGGCCAGAAGAAGCAGTAGAAGTCCCTGGAGCTGGAGCCAGAAATGGCATTGTTAGCTTCCTGAGGTTGCTGCTAAGAACAGAACTCAGGTTCCTGCAGGAGCACTGCACACTCATGACAGCTGAACCATCTCTTGAGCTCCAGTTCTTCAGTGTTTTGGTTGAGCCGATCCTGGGTCATTGCGTTGGTTCCCTGATCTTTTATAGGATGCAGCAGCTTTAGACCCATGTGCTCCTCATGGAGTATCATTTCATGCCTTTTTGTTCCGTTTCCTACCAAATTGTCTGTTTTCCGTAGCGACTTATGGAAGCACCATGGTTTCCCCATCTTTAGGGTAAGAATTTGAGTATTTTCTCTGATTAGAGTCTTTCTACTTTTATTACTTTGAAGTAATTTATTCAAGAGTAGCTCCAATATGCTGTATGTTTAGAGGCTTAATTCCTAGTTGGAAGATTGTTAGGAATGATTTGAAAGTGAGTTCTTGCTAGAGGAGGCATGTCTCTGGAGGTGAGCTTCAAGGTTCTAAAAGTTCATACCAGGTGTAGTCTCTTCTGTATGCAGTTTTATTGATCAGATGTGAGCTCTCAGCTACTTCTCTAGCACCATGCCTGCCTGCCTGCTGCCTTGTTCCCCACTATAATGGATGTTTAATGACTAATTCTATGAAACTGTAAGCAAACGTCCAATTAAATATTCCGGTGCTTATGTTGCCTTTATCATGGTGTCTTATCATAACAATAGAACAGGAATGGAATAGTACAAGATACTCTTATTAATTTTAATGAACTTTATCAATCAGTATCTTATATATAACAGAACAGTGCATTTATCATATCATGTGACCTCAGTATAAGATAGGAAATAAGAAAAGATATTGTTTAAAATATATTTATTTCTATGGATTTTAAACCTTTATTGGTTATTTTATTTATTTACTTTTCAAATGTTATCCCTCTTCTTGGTTTCCCTCCTCAAACCCCCATTTCCACCCCCCATCCCCATTGCTTAGGTGAGGGAGCTCCTCCACCCACCCACTCACTCCTGCCTCAATGCCCTAGCATTCTGCTACATTGAGACATTCAATGTTCACAGAACCAAGGGCCTTCCTTCCCACTGATGCCAGATAAGGCAATCCTTTGCTACATAAGCAGCTAAAGCCATAGGTTTCTCCATGTGTACTCTTTGGTTGCTGTTTTATTCCCTGGGAGCTCTGGGGGTCTGTTTGGTTGATGTTATTGTTCTTCCTATGGGGTTGTAAAAACATTTCAGCTCCTTCAGTCCCTCCCCAGACTCCTCCATTGGGGTCCCTACACTCAGACTGATGGTTGGCTGAGAGTATTCACCTCTGTATTTGTCAGGCTCTGGCAGAACCTCTCAGGGGACAACCATATCAGGCTTCTGTTAGCAAGTGCTTCTTGGTATCAGCAATAGTTTCTGGGTTTGATGTCTGCAGATGGGATGGGTCTCTAGATGGGCTAGTGGCCCTGGGTTCTATAAGAAAGCATGCTCATGGATTGGTAAAATTAACAGTAAAAATGACCATGCAACCAAAAGCAATCTACAGAGTCAATTTAATCCCCATTAAAATTCCAACACAATTTTTCAAAGACATTGAAAGAGAAATTTTCAATTTCATATTGAAAAACAAATACACAGAATAGCAAAAATAATTCTGAACAATAAAGAAACTTCTGGAGGAATAACTATCCCTGAGCTCAAGCTATACTACAAAGCAATAATGATAAAAACTGGATGGTAATGGTACAGAGACACACAGGTTGATCAATGTAATAAAACTGAAGACCCAGGGGGAACAAAACACACACTTACAGACAATTGATCTTTCACAAAGAAGCCAAAAATATACAATGGGAAAAAATTAAGCAGTTCAATAAATGGTTCTGGTATAACTGGCATTCAATATGTAGAAAAATGAAAATAGATCTGGATCTGTCGCCTTGCACAAAGCTCAAGTCCAAGTGGGTCAAGGACCTCAACATAAAACCAAATACACTGAATCTAATAGAAAAAAAAGTGGGAAAAAGACTTGAACTCATTGGCACACGGGAAATTTTTCTAAACAGAACTCCGGTGGCTTATGCTCTAAGATCAAGAATTGATAAATGGGACCTCATGGAAATATAAAGTTTCTGTATGGCAAAGGACATAGTTAATAGGACAAATCAGCGACCTACAGAATGCGGAAAAATATTTACTAACTCCATACCCAATAGGGGACTAATACCCAAAATACATAAAGAACTCAAGAGGCAAACCTCCAGAAAAACCTAACAACCCAATCAAAAACTAAACAGAGAATTCACAATAGAGGAATTTTGAATGGCCTAATTGCAAGTAGTAAGTTCTGTCTAGATAATCACTGAAATGTATGTGTAAGGAGGGGCATCGATAGTCCTTAGTAATGACTTGGACTCATTGAAATTTTACTGACTGGAGCTGAAAAGGTTTCTGTGAAGAGAATTCTTTAGTGTTTCTACATAATAAGAGTCATTCAGCTCACTAAACAATTATTAGCTCACAGTATTGACAGATAGGATCCAAGAGTCATCCTTAATCATGTTAATCATGTTAATAATGTCCTATATTCCTTAGAGTAACCTTAATGGGTTAGTTATAAATTAGTGACCTTCATTTTAAAATGTTGGATTGTGAGCAGTTAAAAATATTTGTGAGTCAGGCACATGAAATGATGGAATTGTCTACTGATGCTGAACAGTGGGAATATTTCCCCAAGAAAAGATGCCTTTGTGGGTTCAAGAAATGTGGATATCTTACAAAACTATACACTCCAAGACAAGAAGACACACACATACCCAAGGTTAATAATTCAACTTTTTAGCAGTGGATACGTGTTCAAGTGACATGCTTGAATTATGTTCCAACTACTGATGGTAAATGGTAAATGGTAGCTTTGCAGAGCTCAGCAGTGAAGCTCAGTGAAATAGCAGCAGCTTAGGTATGAGTTGGTGTCAGTTTGTGCTTTAATGAGCACTATATTTAAGCCATCAGTCTTTTATGTGCCACAGTCACATTTTCTTCATCACAACTGACAGTGCCTTGCTTAACTAGATCTTATGTCTTTCTCTCAACTGTGACATTATTTCTAACTATAGCACCATATTTGATGAATCTCATTTTTTTTTTACATCTTCATTTTTAATCAGTTCATTTGAGACATAACGGTTGGCACAAACCTGTTTTCTTTCCTTAGTCTTACTCTCCATGAACACATTCAACTTATCTCATGGTATTTTATGTTCTATTCAAAATCACTTTAATATTATAACAGCCCCTCAAAGGATGTCTTTTAGACCTAGGCAAACTCTTACAGACCCTTTACTTCCCTCCCCTTCTGTTGGGCTACATCTTTAACTTGTTCCATAGATGCTGATGTTTTCTGACTCTGTAGCAGCTTTGATCATTTTTGCCTTTTACAGTTGTCCATGCTGTTCCTTTCATTATATAAATGATAAGCTTTAAGGGGGAACTTACTCCTGCTAGCAACTTTATAAAAATCACTTTTTATCACCTGTAAAAGGAATGTGATGCTTAGATAAGTTCAGTGGGTCACCTTTATGAGGAAAGTTCAGTGGGTCATCTTTATAAGGAAAGTTCAGTGGGTCATCTTTATGTGTAAGTTCAGTGGGTCATCTTTATGTGTAAGTTCAGTGGGTCATCTTTATGTGTAAGTTCAGTGGGTCATCTTTATGGGTAAGTTCAGTGGGTCATCTTCATATGGAAATAAGCACCAGAAGCAAATTTGTAATTTGGTTTAGTAAATTTCTAAGATTCTGTCCTTACCACTATAGAAGTGAATAATAAAGTATTTATTTTTATACCCTGTACATTTAATACTAGGTTGTTAGAATGAAAATAAAATTTTGTGTCATATTTTTAGGCAAGGACTCTTTATATAGCCCTGGCTGGCCCTGGATTTACAAAAGAACATCTGCCTTCTGCCTCTCAAATTCTAGGATGAAAGCCATGTGCCACCACACATGATTTAAGAAAAATAAATTTGAAAAATTATCCTTGCCTTATGAAGCCATACCTTACTTAGTAAGCTATAAATTCTGCACATGGAGAATATTTATGATATTCCTAAGCAGTATGGTATCAATCATATTCTAGATATATGAATAATCATATATGAGATGTCCCAGTTTTCTTTACGTTGCTGTGATAATATATTTGGATCAGAAAATAATATTTGGATGAGAAAAATAATCATGTTACTTCACAGGTTACAACACATCACTGAACGATGTCAGGCAAGAGTTCAATCAGGAACTCGAAGACAGAAACTATGGGAGAACATGGGGGAACACTGACTGCTGTAACAGTCACCTGAATACTTCTGCTCAGCTAGATTTCTTATAGGACCACCTGTCTAAGAAGTAGTGCCACCCATAGTGGGCTGGACCCTTCCTCATCAATTAATAATCAATACTATCTCTCATAGACATGCCCAAAAACCAAAATCACAAAGAAAACTAATCAATACTGACACTCTTCTCAGGTGATCCTAGGCTGCGTCAAATAAACAGACGTCAATGTTAATTAGAATATAGATTTCTTTTTGTATAATACACAAAGCACATAGGGTTTATTTTTATTGATTTTCAACTTATATTATTAACAAATCATTAATTAAGGAAACAGACAAGGTAGAGCCATTGCAAAAAAAAAATTATAACTTGGAAGAGTTATGATTAAAAGAGGATTTGCATTTTTCTGACACTGAATTTTCATTCTTCACTCATTTTCCTTATTTAACATACACTTATTCAGAGTATTCCATAAACTTTTATTTACTCTAGGTTACAGCCATTGTCCATGCACGCATCACATGCCAAAAGTCAAACCTCACATAAGATCAAACAGAAAAGATAGTGTGAGTCCCTAGTGATGAAGCAAGAGAACTTAAGCTAAATTATCCTTGGAATGTGGTGACGTTTCTTATTTATGAATAATATGTGTGCTTTTAAAAATGTAATGCAGCAGTTATAGAATATTTTTTCTTAACATTTTAAGTTCAAATAAGGCAAGATCTTATAGTAACCTATGATTCACCAACTTCTGAAATAATAGTTTTTTTTTCTAATATTAGGAAGTATTTTTCATTTTGGGTTCAAAATGAATTTTGTAATGTTTATTCAATGTTTCTTTGTGCTAACTAATGTTCCATAAGGTGCTTGTTTTCACTGCCAATATTTATGAAAACGTGAATCTATATATGAGGTAGATAACCCTGAAAAGAATGCCCCTAAATTTATCATTGTTTTATTTTACCTTTTGAGATTGTAATATAATGAGATCTTTTCCACTTCTCTTTTACCCCTCCGGACCCTGTGAATACCCCTGCTTTCTCTCTCTCAAAATCAAGATCAAGACAAACTGGGAGTTTGCTGTGGGATTATGTTTCTTATGCATGCCAGAAGCCGCATCCATAATGCTCCAGCAACATGGCTGCCAAATATGACCAGAACAACACAGCACCCATAGACATGCAACAGATGGGAGAAAGCTCAGGGGCCTCAACACTAGACAGTAAGTTACAGGCAGCTGAAGAGTGGGAAAAATAAGCTTCTGAGGAAAGAGGGCACACTGGTTCTCCAATATGAAAACTGAGCCCTGAAAACATGCACATACAAGTGACAGTGATTAAGCATGCCGTACTTCTGCACTTATGAAAATACATGCACACATTTACCAAATTTTATGCTTCACTTTCTGTCTCATGCTAGCCCTGTGTGTACTAGTAGGTAAGGATTCACTGCAGTGTGTTTCATACTGTGGCCTATATTTTAGTTCCCATTGATTTGCCAAACATAACATTGAAATTAGTTTTAGATAATCCCTTTACTTTGTATTCAATTACAGTTCTCTAAGAAGTTTATTCTAGGATTTGATTCTGTTTTAATGAGTTTATTCTGAACTGCAAGGGACAAAAGCAGATTGCAGTTTTGCCTTAAGCCAATCTCTCACAAAGCAGGAAGGATAAAGACTGCATGGTGCGGATTGGGATTTCAGAGACTCAAATGTAAGGCTCCAGAATTCTTCCATATTTCTTCTCTGACAGTCTCTGTTTTCCATCCCTGTTTCTTGTAGTCATGTTTTCTTATAATAACGACATAGTCTCTAATATCATGAGCTCTTCCTACAGCATGGAGTACATGGTAGGGGAAATGGTTGCTATCCATTTATTACCCAGGACCCTTCTCCAGAGCTTCTGTAGAAGACTTCCTGTCCTGATTATTAGCCAAGATCAGGTCACTTGTATAAAATATATAATTAACTAAAAATAAAATGAAATGATTGTGTCTACCTTTAAATTTCACCAGGGTCCATGGAAGTGAATATTAGAATCATCTTTCCAGGGACCACATTCAAAACATGCTAGAGTGAGGTAACCCAATCACCAAAGAACACACATGGTATATACTCAGTGACAAGTGGATACTAACCCAAAAGCTCATATTACCCAAGATACAATTCACAGACCACATGAAGCTCAAGAATAAGGAAGACCAAAGTGTGGATGCTTCAGTTCTTCCTAGGAGGGAAACAAAATACTCACAGGAGGAAATACAGAGACAAAATGTGGAGCAGAGATTGAAGGAAAGGCCATCCCGAGACTGCGCCACCTGGAAAATCCATCACATATACAGTCACCAAACCCAGACGAAGTTGAGATTACCAAGAAGTGCATGCTGAAAGGAGCCTGATATAGCTGTCTCCTGAGAGGCTCTGCCAGAGCCTGACCAATACAGAGGCAAATGCTCTCAGCCAACCATTGGGCTGAGAATCGGGTCCCCAATGGAGAAGTTAGAGAAATGACTGAAGGAGCTGAAGAGGTTTGCAACCGTATAGGAAGAATAACAATATCAACCAACCAGACCCCCCCCCCCCGCCACCACTCCCAGGGACTAAATCACCAACCAAAGAGTACACACGGAAGGACCCATGGCTCCAGCTGCATATGTAGCAAAGGATTGCCTTGTTGGTCATCAATAGAAAAAAAGGCCCTTGGTCCTGTGAAGGCTGGATGCCTCAGTGTAGGGGAATGCCAGGGCGGGAAGGTGGGAGGGAGTAGGTTAGGGAGTACCCCCGTAGAGGTGGGGGGATGGAGGAAGGGATGGGATTTCCGGAGGGGAAACCGGAAAGGGAATAGGATAACATTTGAAATGTAAATAAAGAAAATATTCAATAAAAATTTTTTAAAAAATTTAAAAAAAGAAGGTTGAACTCTTTCAGCCAAAAGTACAGTGTGTTTAGAAAGTTAGAAAAACTCATTCAAATTCTTTACTATTATCCAGTTTTCTCTTTATGACATATTATGGTCTCTTACACTTTCCTGTTAGAAGACAACTTTACACAACATTTCCTGCAATCTGCATATTTATAATACTTGGGTTAATGGGTATACTCTTAAATTCTTAGAGTAACATGCTTTTATTTAAATAGGAGACACAGTCTTACTTGTTCCTGTCTATAGAGCTCTGTCTATTTTCACATGGCAACACTGATTCTTGCCTTGAACTTTATCTCGTAGGTTACATGTGTATATAGCCTAAAGTCAGTTTTATTTATCATATCTAGAGTAATTAATTAGATATTTCTAACTCCTTTCACTTTTATTTGTACTGGAAATAAGTTTCTTCCATAACCACAGCATGGAATGAGGGGTTAGCAGTGGGGGAAACGATGGTATATACTTCTTACGTCTTGTTCACTTTGTATTCCCACAGTTGTTAACACCTAATGGCTTTAAAGTCTAAGCCAATGGTGTAGATCATACATAATGATGGTATGTGTTGGTAACAAACTTGGCTCTGCTGGAGCGACATGAAACAGAAAATCTTTTCATGATGAAACCCTCCATCCTTTTCCATCATTGGTAGGTGATCCTGTTGCCATTACCTCCCCCCTACCCCACCGCTGGCAGCACATCTATTCTGGACTGGCTGTAAGCTACACGGTCATCTCAGAAATACATAACACTGATAAATCCTCAGCATTCCTCTCTTGGGTTCTCTTTCATGAGATACAGATAGGACATATCTTCATTTCCTGGAGATACCTGACAAAGTGACAAACACTTTATGGCTTAAAAGAGTAGAAACTTGTTGTTTTCAAAGCTCTGGGGAAGTTTTCTTCCTAACCTCCCTCAGATCTTATATTTCCGATGTTCTTAGTGTGTGACTGCATAACTCCAGTCTCTGCTTCCTTCTTGTGAGCTTCTATTCTGGGTCTTCTTTTCGGTCTCTGCAATGGAGATTACTGTTTCTACCTGAAATATCCAGGATGACTTCATCTTGAGGTATTTGATAATGCCCACCAAGACCCTTTTGCTAAATAAGGCTAGACTCACAATTCCTAGGACTTAATATAGGGACACATATTTTGAGGAACATCCATTCTTTCCATTAGAGGGATGAGAGTTTAGGATCTATCTCATATTTGTTTATGTCAGGGTGAAATCAATCTGGCTTTCTTCAAGTGCATTTATGCAGGACTCACATGTAGGGTGCCTTTCTAACACAGAACTCAGGAGCTAGTTCACATTCCTTCAACTTCATGAAGGCCATGTGTTTTGTTTCTTTTTATCCCATCCCTGCTGATATATGATTCAGGTAGAAGAATCCAAATTACAGAACCATCACTAAGTTTTTATTTTTCTCTACTTCAATTTTTTTATTCAAAATTTTAATTTTAGTATTTTTTAACAAAGTATTACATAATAAGATGAAACAAAAACTGTCACACACCGAAGGTAGACAAAGCAAACCAACAGAAGAAAAAGGGCTCAAGAAAAGACACAAGAATCAGAGACCCACTCATTCATATGCTTAGGAGTTCCAAAGACAGTACTAAACTGAAAGCTATAATACATACTCAGATATATCTATATCTATCTATATCTACATCTATATCTATATCTACTATATATGGTACAGAGAAATGTAGGTACTGTGCTTGACCTTTCAGTCTCTTGTTGATTAAGAGGCCTTGTTCTTCTATGACCTTCATCTACTCTGGCTTTTACACTCTTCCTCTCCACTTCTGTGGATTTCCTTGAAATCAGAAGTGAAAAATTTGATGGAGATATTTCATTTAGGTCTGTGTATTCCATGCTTCCCCCTCTCTCTGCATAGTTTCTGGCTTTGGGTATCTGTATTTGTTCCTACCTGTTGAAGGAAGTTACTCTGATAATGGTTGAATTATAGCACTTTTGAGTATAGAAGAATGTCACTAGGTGTAATTTCATTGGGCTGTGTGTGTGTGTGTGTGTTTTTTTTTTTTTTTTTTTTTTTTTGACAGTAGCACTTTATTTTACACCAGATCCCTGGCTATCTAGTCTCAGATTCTTGGTCACTCAAGCAGTGTCAGGTATGTGTCCCATCTCATGGGACTAATACCAAATCAGATATTAGTTGGTTTCTTCCAAAATCTTTGTGCCACCATTACCCCAGCAAAAATAGGCTGGACACCATTGTAGATCATAGGTTTTGTGCCTGGGTTGGTGTTTATGTTTCTATTTTGGTAGTCTGCTGCAAAAGTGCCTTTTATTCTCCTGGACTTATAATCTTTGTAAACACTCATTTTAAGAGTATTTTCCTACTTATTAGGAATAGAAAAAGTCCTCTCTTACTATGAAAACAGGTGATGAAAAGCCATCCATGAAGGTTATCTTTTCTTTGTCCAAGAGCAAATGGAGATATCCCAGGAACCCACAGAGGTAGAAATTTAAAGATGAGAGAGACAGAGGATTTAGATCACTGACCACAAAGTAGGAAAGCCGAGGTGAGTTAGGATGTCAAAAAGTCCAGGTCATGAGATGTTTGTGATTAGAGTCAATGGACAGATTTACCCATCCACTTACCAAAAAGCATCACACTAGTAGCCGTCTAAGTAACACATATTTCCTTTTTTTTCTTTTTTTTAACAACTTTATTTTACAAAACAAAGAAGTTAAGAAATATGTACAGTAATACATATTTCTTAACTTCACACTTACACAAGATTTTAGTACAGATCTGGTTGACCCAAAACCAAGGAGATGGCAGAGCTGCATTCCTTCTGAAGTTTTAAGGTGAACCTTGCTTCTCCCAGCTTCTAGGGGCTGCCCTTGCTCCTAGGCTCCCTCCTTACTCCTTGACTATCAAGTGAAGCATTACTACTGCTCTTTGACTTTCTGTCTGTCATCTGTCCTGATCACAGGAGGGGGAAGTTCTTTGCTCTAAAACATATGTGATAAGATTGGGATGACTTGGCTCATACAGGTCAATTGCTGAATCTCTAGGCCCTTAATTTGTGACATTTGCAAAACCCCCTACATTACATGCACAGGTTTTGAGGTTTTGGATATGGATGCTTTGAGGAACTGTTATTCTTCCCATACAGATGGCATGGTTTGTCTAGCCTAAGTGTGCCGCTTGAAAGAACTCACCCAGTTTAGACTTTCTTCCCTCATCTCTGTTGGCATGGAGTGAGGTCCTTGTCTGGATATTTTGTCTTCCAGACGAAGGATGATGGGATTTCTGCCCTGATTTCCCAAGGTCAAGCACACCATGGCTACCAGGCAATGCAGCAAATCCACTTGTGAGAGGAAGCTTCCCTTGGCTGCCCGGCTTGCCAAATAGGGAGCCCATGTGATGCTGAATGCAAGGCTGTATTTCCTGAAATTTATTGTGTGGACCAAAACTGTTAATTGTGATTCTGCATAGAAGAACATGGTTTGCTGACTCCCTCCATCACTCTCTCAGAGATGGCATGAGAAAGTGTTACGAAATGAGTAGCTGAACCAGCAGATGTTCATTCATTCACTATCGTGGGGACTGTACACCTAAAATCAAGCAGCCAGGTACATAGAACCTTCTTTGCAGTCTCTGGAAAGAATTCTTCCCTGAATTGACTGCTTCTCCCTGTGTTCTTGAACTTGCAATAATATGGCTCTAACCTCTGCCCTCATCTTCAGTGGCTATTCTTGTGTCTTCTCATAACTGTCAATCTTACAGGACACCTGGTATATTGAATTTTAAGTCCATTCTGCTCAGGATGACTTATCTTAACGAAGTGCACTTACAAGAACTCTATTTCTGAACAAAACCATTCCAGGGTATGTCAGATTAGAATTTCAAACCTTAATTTTTGGGATACAAAATTAATCCTGTAACATTAACCAAGAAAAAGTTTATATAAAATTGAATCTTATATGCATGGAGTTGTTTTTACATCTTCAAGCTTTTAACTTTCTTTCAGTTGTATAATTATAGTATATTCATGGTCTTCTCAATATTTTCCTGGTCCAAACCTACAGTCATGTCTTTTATAAAAATCCTTTCTCCTGACATTTTTTTTTAGAGACTATCAGATATTTTTAATAAAATTTCTAGTTTCAGAATTAAGGCTCTTTTTTATTTATGCAGTTTTTTAAATTACTTTATCTGTATATTGTTCCTTGGCTTACATATATGCTTGTACAACACGAGTACTGGTGATCCCTGTGGCCAGAAGAAGGTATCAGATCCTCTAGATTTGTATTTGATGCTCGTTATAAGATGCTATGTGGCTGCTAGGAATCAAACCTAAGTCCTTTGAAGGAGTTGCCTGTGCTCTTACCTGATGAGGCATCTCTTCAAACCCTTCTCTTAATTATTGTAAAGACAGGATTTTACTATGTGACCCAGGTTTATTAGGAAGAATTCTCTAGAGGAACAGAAGTAATAGCATATGAGAGAACAGGGAGGGGAAATGAGGTAAGGGAGAGGAAGAGGAAGAGGGAGGGGCACATTCAAGGGCAACTTACTGGCCTGCATCATTAAACTGTGGTCTACTATACACTCGAGAAGCAGAAGAATGACGTTTCTAATCTAGAAAGTGAAATGAGTCAGCAGTTCCAATCCAATACTGAAAGATGAAAGTTTCTAGAGAGTCACCATTAGTTCCCTTTGAAAGGCTTTTGAATCTGGAATCTACACCCATGGGCAGCAGCATCAATAGATGTAATCACTCAGACGAAATCAACTTACTAAGCAACAGCTCTCACTCCCTCTTCTTTTCCCCATCCAGCAGGTCGCCTCCTTAAGGGTTGTGTATGTTTTCAGAGCATGACTCTTTCTTCTCCACTCAGCATCCCAGACGCCGATCTCCCATGGACATGCACCTACAGCCATATGGTGACATTTCCCAAATCCTTAACATCTCTTAGTCCAGTCGCATTGGCAATTCAGAGAGGCCAGCTGAAACATGCTCCGTAGCCTAGTCTGACCACTAACGAGATCTTTCTAGCTTATCTTGGTGCTAAGAATACAGGTATGAGACAGCATAAAATCAGCTTTCAGCTCCGTTTTCTGAATCTAGATCTTCAACTCCAAGAAATTGATCCATTATTCTCAAAAGCATTGACAGGCAAGCTTTTAAGACATGATGGTAAAGATCATCATGTTCAGTTAGTGATTTCTGCCTTAGGCTTCATGGTAGCTGCAGGGGTGTGTCTTCAGGAAGCCAGGAACTTCCTGATTTTGAAGACTTAGTGTCTGCTTGGCATTAAACTATAGGCAATGTCTAGATACTTCAGGGTACTTTCTTCAAGACCATGCATCAAAGCCTGTAGGACAAAATAATGCTATCTAGCTTTTACCTACTACATTTACCATGTGCTAGAAAATGATACATTGTTAGCATGTGCTACCTAATTTAATTTCCTCTCTAATTTAATTGATGTATAATTGTAATGGTAGGTAATATAATTTTGTTTTGCATAGAAAATCAATTAAGGGTGAAAACTGTTTCCTAAAGCTATGCTGTTAATTAGGGTGGGGTCAGGATTTATAGCAGGGTGTTTTGATTTCAAAGTTCTTTTCAAACTGACTCCTGGGTGATACTCCTTATCACTGAGCAGCTCTCTGAAATCTGTGAGTTGTTAGGAGGCATCTTTGGCACTGTAAGACTAAATACTAGTTGCACCTATTATAACATATACTACTACCATGTGAAAGACAATATAATTTTTCATTAATAAACTTCTCTATGTTGTGAGAGTTGCTATTGGACAGCCCTGAGTGACAATTCAAAGCTGTTTTGTTAGATGATCATTAGATTTTAGTGGGAACACTATAAGCACAAGTAAGAAAAGCTTATTAATGTATATATATATATATATATATATATATATATATATATATATATACATGTATTGTAATTTTTTAAGTAAATAATCATTAACATGATTCATTGTGGCCTTTTCAGACATTATGTTGTTATTTTACCCACTTCCTTTTTTATTTACATCCCTATTCCATCCTCCACGTCCAGCTCCCTCTCCCCTTTCTTCTATGGAAGTGGGAGGAAGGTAAAGGGGAATAACATGAAGCAATTCCATTTGTATTCATCAGGGATCCAAGAATTAAGACCTTTATTAATGTTAATTTAAACCAAACTCTTTGTCTAAAAATTATTTATTTTTACTATGTATGGGTATTTTGTTGGTATGTACATCTGTGCATTGTGAAATTGCCTGATGCTCACAGAAACCAAAAAGTTATTGGATACCTTAGGACTGAACTGTAAGCTTCCATGTGGGTTCTGGGAATCAAACTTGGATTCTCTGGAAGAGCCAATGCCATTAACTTCTGAGCTATAGCTCCAGCCCCTTGCACTTTTCCCCCTACTATTGAAAACCTGTTTTTTTTTTTTCACACAATATATGATGATTATAGATTCTCTTCTCTTTACTCCTCCACTCCCATCCATATCCTCTCCCTTTTGGACTCTCGTAACAATCAGGTTTCTATGGACTAATGATAAAATAAAATATAATAAAGCAAAAATGAACACATCAGAATCTGGATAAGCAAACAGAAGGAAAAGTGCCCAAGACAAGGTACAAGACATACTCACTTGTTCACATAGTCAAGAATCCAATAAAAATAATAAAATGAGAGCCATAATATATGCACAAAGGACATGTAGAATAAAGAGAAGAAAAATATGTAAATATGATAAAATTTTAAAAAATAAGATAAAATTTGGCAAAAAGGAAAAGACCAGACAAGACATTATGAGACACAGAACCCCCAAAGATGCCTTTGAGTTCATTTTCTTTTGATCATCTACCAATAGTAGGATGTGCAGCTCTCTCTTAAGAGTGTTTTGTTTCCCCAGTGAGACTCCCTTGGAGAAAACTAATTTTTTATTTGCAAGTAGTTATCACTTGGAGATTTTTTTTTCTGTATTAGAAATGGAGGCATGTGTCTGCTTCTTCTTCTGGGACCCCAATTTATACAGGCTCTTTTAGTCCTTGTGCATACTTCCCCAGTATATGTAGGTTCACATGCATGACTGAGTTGATTTAGAAGCCACTGGGCTTTATTGGTGTCTTCTACCGCCTCTGACCTTTACACTGTAGGAGTGATATGATGGAGAAGCCCATTGAGGGATGAGTGTCCCAAGGTCTCTTGTTACCTGTGTAACCTGTGTGGCCATGCATATCTTTTTAAAAATTATTTTATTGGATACTCTCTGTATTTACATTTCAAATGTTAACCTGTTGCCTCTGTTCCCATTCCTCCTCCCACTCAACTTGTCACCACAAAGGTGCACCTTCTCCCAATCACCTTCTTCACCTCAGTGCCTTGGCATTCCCCTACATTGGGAAAACATGTCTTCACTGGACCAAAGGACTCTTCTCACATTGATGCCAGACAGTGCTATCCTCTGCTACTTATACAAATGGAGCCATGGGTCTCTCCATATGTGCTCAGTGGTTGGTGTATTAGTTCAGAGGAGTTGACAAGGGTTTGGTTGGTTGATGATGTTCTTCCCATGGGGTTGCAAACTCTTTTTGCTCCTTCAGTCCTTTCTCTAGCACCTTCATTGAAGACCCGTGTTAAGTTCGATGGTTAGCTGCAAGCATCCTCGACTGTATCTGTGTGAATCTGGCAGAGCCTCTGATGAGGCATCCCTATCCGATTCCTGCTAGTAATGGGTTTATTGGGGAATGTGGGGTGGATCCCCAGGTGAGTCAGTCTCTGGATGGTATTTTCTCCAACCCCTGCTCTTCTATTTGTCCCTTTATTTCATCCCATGAACGTTTTGTTCTTCCTTCTAAGAAGGACTGAGGCATCCACTTTCTAGCCTTTCTTCTCTTTAAGCTTCATAAGTTCTGTGAATGGTATATTGAGTATTCTAAACTTTTTGTCCCGGTATCTTACCAGTAAGTACATACCATTAGTGCTCTTTTGTGACTGGGTTATGTCACTCAGGATGATAGCTTCAATTTCCATCCATTTGCCTAGGTGTTTTATGAACTCATTGTTTTTAATAGCTGGGTAGTACTCCATGTGTATCTGTATCACAATTTCTGTATCCATTACTCTGTTGAAGGATATCTGGGTTCTTTCCAGCTTCTGCCTATTATAAATAAGGCTAATATGAACACTGTTGAAGACATGTCCTTGTTAGATGTTAGAGCTTCTTTTGGGTATATATCCATGAGTGGAATAGCTTGGTCCTAAGGTAGTACTGTCTTAGTCAGGGTTTTTATTCCTGTACAAACATCATGACCAAGAAGCAAGTTTGTGAGGAAAGGGTTTATTAAGTTTACACTTTCATATCACTGTTCATCACCAAAGAAAATCTGGACTGGAACTCAAGTAGGTCAGGAAGCAGGAGCTGATGCAGAGTCATGGAGGGATGTTACTTACTGGCTTACTTCCCCTGGCTTGCTCAACTTGCTTTATTATAGAACCCAGGTCTACCAACCCAGGGATCTGGGCTGGGCCCTCCCCCCTTGATCACTAGTTGAGAAAATGTCTTATAGCTGGATCTCATGGAGGCATTTCCTCAACTGGGCTCCTTTCTCTGTGATAACTCCAGCTTGTGTCAAGTCGACACAAAACTAGCCAGTACAATTTACCCCTTGTCAACTTGACACATAAACACATCATGATTAAGCCCATACTTACTTTCTTCTTTATCCCCCAAATCTAAATAACTTTAAGAGTCCCATAGTCTTTACAAATTCCTACATATTAAAATTGCAATGCCTTTAAAATATTTAGTCTCTTTTAAAAATCAAAGTATTTTTGGTTTTTTATTTTTATTTTATTTTTTTTTAAATTTTAAAGTCTCTTACCTGTGGGCTTTACTTCTTCCTTCAAGCGTAAAAGTGTTGAAGGTGTTGAATCTGTTTGCTTCTTGTATTTTGATTATCATCTCCTTCTTTAGGTTAGGGTAATTTTATTCTACTATTTTTTTGAAATTTTTTCTATGCATTTGACTTAGATTTCTCCTCCCTTTTTATTTCAATTATTCCTAGATTTGTTCTTTTCACAGTGTTCAAGACATCCTGCATGTCTCATGATAGGAGTATTTTAGAGTGAACATTCTCTTTGCCTAAGGTATACATATCTTCTATCATGTCTTTAGTACCTGAGATTTTCTTTTTCTTGATAGTCTATCGGCCAAGCTTGTCTACATGGTTCTTTGAGTTCTTAAGCTTTTCCATTTTAGATTTTTCTTAATTTTGGTTTACTTTATTGAATTTATTTTTCCTTTTGTGTCTTAAACTGCTTTATTCATTTCTCTCCATGACATTAGTTTGTGCTTTCACAGATTTCTTTAAGAGATTTAGTCATTTCCTCTTTAAATACTTCTTTCATATACACAAAGGGTATGTTAAGGTCTTTTTCTTGTGCTTCAGCTATGTTGCAAAACTCAGGGCCTGCTGTGGTATGACTGCAGGGCTCTAGAAGAGACATAGTATATTGTCTTTTATTGTTTCTGATTTTATGTTTTTATGCTGGCATCAAGAATTCTGGATTTGGAACAATTTTAATTCTAGGTACTGATATCTGCTCTCTTTTTTTGCTAGGTGGATATTGTGTTCCTTGATTTCTGGTGCTCTCTATTTCTCTTAGGAGTGTATGTCTTGCCTGGTAGAAAATTATTTTAGGATCTCAGTAAAAGTGATGACTGGGAGTTTAGGTATTGGGATCTGACACTTGGAAATGAGGAAGGGCTAGAGGGGGTAGCTGAACTGGTCCATTACTGGAGAAAAGAAGAGCGTCCATCAGTGTTAGCCTAGTCCCCTGAGAATGAGAGAAGAAAGAAAGAAGAACATACAACTGGTAGTCTGACCCTTGAACTCTTTAATAAAAAATACATTTAAGCTTGCAGGCATGAACTATCATATGGGCTACAGGGAATAGATTCATATCCTTAGACACTTTTCTAACTTTTATAAACTATGACTTTAATGTCATTCTATTTTCATTTTATGTCAGGACTGGGGATTGAATGAAGGCCTCATAAATTGCAAGCAAATACACTTAATATCTGTGCTATAGGCTCAACTCTAAAGAATTATTTTGCCCAAATTATATATGAAGTCATTTGTTTACTAGATAGTCCCCAAGTCTTATTCCACAAAGGGTATATTTGCGAATCTTAAGGAATCTCCATACTCGGCCCAGTATTTAAGGCGTTGAATACAAGGTAAGATTTCATTTTGTGTTGAACTATTTAAATTAGAATTTTCCTATCCCAGGATTTGCTATAAAAACATAAGAAAATGGGTTGTCAAATGAATTGAATTGAATCAAATGTATATTTAATTGTAGGGCCCAAAGAATGATTACACACACATACACACATTCAGGGAAATAACACTCTTTCCCTACCTATGACAACTTGGGGAGAATCAAATAAAAGGTCACTTTTAAACTCAAAAATGTAAGTTTATGACTTATGAGGGCTCATGTGTTCTACCATTGAAAATTTCTTAGAAATTTGACATGTGATCCCTGTGTATATCTTCAGATGTTGTAGTGCAGAGACCTCAGAAGGAAGATTTAGACACCATGCAAAAGCGCCAGCACATACTGCATACATTCATAAAGCCAGGTTTGCTCCAAGTGGACTATTAACTGCTAGACAGCAGTGTTCTCATTTACAATGTAGAAATAAGTGGGTCGTTTAAACTAGGTTAGAGCAAATCAAGATGAGACGGGGGGGGGGGGTAATGTGAAGAGAGCAAGACAGAAAGAACGGTGCACATCCATGAGCTGGTGACTGCAATGTCTCCAGGGTAGGGGCTCAGTTCCTGCCTACCTGAGCACCTCTGAGCAGGCTGTGGGTGAGCATCTCCCTAGAGATGGGCTGGGGGCAGGCAGGGTCCATACAATTACTAAATATGGCAGGACAGCTAATGACCATGGAGGAAACAACTGAAACAAAAACCCACATTTTGAGAAAGAGGTAGCCAGGGAAAATCTGGGGCATGGTCCTTGAATACATGGCAGTGAGCAAGGAAGAGGTCTATTTAAAGAACAAAGGAAGTTGGCATGCAGAGGAACTTGCATTCTTTGAAGAGGACTGTAAGGAAACTTGTTTCTGGGATAGAAGCTATGACTAAATAGACTCAGACAGGATGAAAAATTTCTAAGAAGCCGGACCAGGTATTCTACGGGTGAAGGAAACAAGGCATTCATTCATTTACTAAAATCTTGGAATGATGTTTGCAATATTTTTATTAGTAATGAAGCTTTTAAAACTTACAAGATGACTTCAGATAGTGTGCCATGATGCTAAAATAGGAATAACCCAGACATACTGTTTGTGATTTACAGAAAAGTAAGTTTATTATTTTATTTGGGGTACTGGTAATTGAACCCAGAGCCAAGTGCATGTTAAACATGCATTCAACACAATCTTGTGAGCATCCCTTACATGCATATTTTTAGATGGTTAGACATTGTTATAATCAATGACAAGAGAAAAAGAAGATTACTTGGGGGTCATAAAGTTTTTCTTCCTTTTATAAAATAAAGAGAACATATTTTTCAGTTGGGAAAATATGGCCTGGCAGGATTTTAACAACAAATATACCAAACTGAAGCTCACCAGAAACCAGAAGCATTCAGGCTTAAGAATGTTAGCAGAAGAGCATCTTTTGGGACACGCATGTTACTATTCACATCTCT
The DNA here is from genome assembly GCF_963924665.1 of Micromys minutus. Taxonomy (NCBI): domain Eukaryota; kingdom Metazoa; phylum Chordata; class Mammalia; order Rodentia; family Muridae; genus Micromys; species Micromys minutus. Next base: position 19,595,477 of record NC_137961.1, on the reverse strand, counting down.
CAGCTGTATCTAGCAGAAGCTTGGCGAAAAGGATGGACTGTGGGATGCTTTTCATAGTATTGAGCTGGAAAGGGTATGGACTGTCAAGCAGCATCATGTTCTTGCGTGGAGCAAGCATTTTGCCGAACAAAAAGAAGTCCATTTTTCATCCTGTTCTGATCTTTTCACCCTCGCCAAATGGATCCAAATACAGAACCTGTATTAACTCTGGGATTCTAAAATGAGCCCTGACTCATCCTGTTTCTTCAGGTTCAATCAACTCAGCTTCTTAGATTTCTCTTGAGCCAGGAAGCTTTACAGGCATCCATCATTTCTGATTCATTCATTCTTTTGTCTGGGATCTTAAAAGCTCAGCAGGTCCAGAATTGATGACAGTGTTGCAATTGTTTTCTGAAACCATCAGGTTTTTTTTTTTTTTTTTTTTTTTTTTAAGAGCGTCACCAGGGTGCACAAAGATGCATAGCAGTGAGCTAAGAGTGTGATCACAAGCGACCTCGTACAGCAGAGTGCAGAGCCATAATGGGAAGACTGGGAAGTATATGACAAGCATGGCTCTGTCACTGAGGCTCTGCAGCCTGATTCTGTGTCTATTCTGAACCTACAATCCTCTAAAGGGAAGGCACTACAGCTGGAGTCTAGGGCTGAGAGGCTGTGCACCTTCCTGACCCTAAGGGGAGCTCAAATGATAACTAGAGCTCCCCCGGACTGCTAGGGACTCACATCTATGCTCTGCACATCCAGAGAGTAGCTTCTCTTTTGTCAAATTTGCTGAATTCTCAAACGCTCTCACTTCCTGCCATATCTTTGGTCAATATCTTTAATCAGTGCAAAATATCCTGGTAGCTTCCCTTTTGATTGAAAAAAGATGCTTTTAAAAAATGAAGCACTAAGGTGTTTGTAATGAGACGTACGTTCAAGCCCAGCCTATGCTGGGTTTCCAGAGCTCTTCTGCATGTTTGTAAAGCTACATGCAGTGTTAATGTAGATGAAGAACCATACTTGTAAGAAAAATAAATGCATCTTAATAACAGTACCAGAGTTTTACATCTGCACACTATCCCCTTGCACAGTTAATATCTTGCCCTTGCATCTTATATTTATTAAAATTAAGAAACTATTGATATATTTTAAAACGGCCATCCACAGATTCCATGACTGTTGACCACTTGTGTTTTAGATGTCTATGGATTTTGACACATGTGTAATCACACATGTGTAAGGACATGACCTTTGCCATTTTTATACGGAAAGCTATCATTTTAGCTGCCCTAAGAGCCGTCTATTCTTCATTCTTTCCACTTCTCCTTATCCTTGATCTCCTGGCAACCAGTAGTGTGTGCATGTTCGTGTACATGTATGTGTAGAGATCTGTTTATATGTTTTCTTCTGTGTTCCCAGAACCTTGCAGGGGAATTATGAATGTCCTATTTAGAGGGTAGTACTCAACTAAAATGTATTCTATGTATCTGGGCCAGCTGACAGCTAGGAATCTCTGCACTCGTCACTATTAATATTTTGCAAGAGAAACTTCTATGTTTAAGGTTGAATGTAACATTTCTCTATTCTAATTAAAAAATGTCTGAATATAATATTTATAAATCACTGTAAATTCAGCTAAATAAGAGTCATAAATTTCTCCCTATGGCAATGGATTTTTGACCGGACTTACAGTACCAGGCATGATTTTCCTTCCATGGGACAGTCCACAAATCCAAGCAGAGAATTGTTGGTTAGTCCCACAACAATCTTGCCAATATTGCAACAGTAAACTCGGCCAGGCTTGGAGACATAGAACTACTCGTTCATAGGTGGTTCATAGTTAGGGTTCCTCTTGCTGTGATAAAACTCAATGGCCAAAAGTAGTTTGGGAGGAAAGGGTTTATCTCCTCTTACAGTTCGTATTCCATCATGCAGGGAAGTCAGGCCAGCAACTCAAGAGAGAAACTTGAAGTTAGGGACTTGTTGTAGTTAATACTTAATAACCACAGGGAATTCTTCCCTGCCTTGATTATTTAGTTCCCAGATAAAAGACACAAAATCTTTATATTTAAGATAAGGTTTTAAAGCACTAGAGCTGAGCAGCCATCTACCCTCTATGCTATGTCTATTTCTCTATCAATAATCCTGAGTCATAACTTGCCATGTTCTCCCTGGGTTGCTCTCTAATTGCCCAGCCCTTATGGCCTTGTTTCAGAGACGCATCTACCACATGGACTGTTTTCCTCTCCCACCTTCTTTCTCTTCACTCTGTGGTACTTCCTCCTATTTCCTGCCTAAGCCATTGGGTAATCAGAATTTACTGACAAGGCAGAGAATAAATAGTAAGAACTGTTTACACAAACTTGAAATAGAAGATTCTTGGTAATAAATATTACAATGCCTTGTCCAGATTGAAACAAGATATGAGGGCAAAGAACTCTGCATTTAAATAACCCAAGGGTAAACTTTATAAACAAGGTATGAAAACATTATGCCTAGAGGGAATGAAGAAGCCACCAAAGCTTGCTTGTTCCTCATGGCTGGCTCAGTCAGCTTTCCCAGACATCTTATGACCACCTGCCCAGGGATGGCACCACCCACAAAGGACTGGGCCATCCCACATAAATTATCAATCAAGAAAATGTCCTCATATACTTGTCCACAGTCTAGTGAGACATTTTATCAATTTAAGTTCCTTCCTCTTAAATAACTCTAGCTTGTGTGATGTTGACAAACCAAACCAACCAAACAAACAAAAAAACCAGCCAGAGTTTGCAGATACGTCAGACTGTTAATACCTGCTTTTCTTTGTTGGAAAGCAGGTGTTCTGAATATCAGGTTGGGTTCTTAAGCTTGTACGGTAACAACTTTAGCAACATTTTTTATTTATCCTCTGAAAAACAGTTCATCTTCTTAGTTTGTTTAGCCATTCGTCTATTTAAAATATCTTGTTTCTAATTTAACAAATATAAATAAATCTGCTGTATGTATTTGTTTATGGAATTTTATAAAGATGTTATCCTTCTTTGGTGGTGGTGATGGTGATGGTGGTAGTGGTGGTGGTGGTGGTGTGTGTGTGTGTGTGTGTGTGTGTGTGTGTGTGAGAGAGAGAGAGAGAGAGAGAGAGAGAGAGAGAGAGAGAGAGAGAGAGAGAGAGAGAGAGGGGATAACATTCTAATGTCTGTTCTAGCCCCCCTTCCTTGTTTGAAACAGAATATCGTTTCTCCTTTTTACATACTGGGCTGTCTACCACCCCAGCTATGCCCATGTTTTATTCATATCAATAATGAATGTTTTTATAAGGATTTACTTATTTTATTTAGTGTATGAAAATTGGCCTGCATCTATTTATGTACATCACACTCATGTCTGGTGCCTTCAGAGTCAGAAAAATGCATTAGGTTCTCCAGAACTGGAGTTATAAATGGCTGAGAGCTGTCATGTAGTTCCTGGGAACTGAAGCTGGGTCTTCTACAAGAGGAGAAAATGCTCTTGACCACTGAGCTGTCTCTCTAGGTCCATGTATTTCTTCCTGTCCCATATGATAATGACCTTTGGTGTCATCAGCTCTTTGTGTATTAGCCACTCTAATATGTAGCTAGGCTAGCTCATTGTTTCCATTTTTAACACTCTTATCATCTACGATGATAACAGTCTTTTGTGCTTGATTTGTATATGATACTTTCTTTTTTTGTTTATTTATGTTTTACACCCCAGATTTTATTTCCCTCCCAGTCCACCCTCTGACTATTTCACATTCCATACTTCCTTTCCCCAGCTCCCTCCCCCAGTCTCCACAAGGATGTCTCCAACCACTCTACCCCTCCCCACCAGACCTCTAGACTCCCTGGAACCTCCAGTCTCTTGAGGATTAGGTGCATCTTCTATGACTGAACCCAAACCCAAGAGTCCTCTGCTATACATGTGTTGGGGGCCTCGTATCAGTTGATATATACTGCCCATTTGGTGATCCAGTGTCAGAGATCTCAGGAGTTCAGGCTAAATTTAGACTACTGGTCATCCTACAGGGTCAATCTCCTCTTCGGCTTCTTCCAGTTTTTCCCTAATTCAACCCCAGGGGTCAGCAGCTTCTGTCCACTGGTTGGGTGCAAATATCTGCATCTGACTTTTTCAGCTGCTTGTTGGGTCTTTCAGAGGTCAGTCCCTTTTTGGGAGCGCTCCATAGCCTCAGTAATACTGTCAGGCCTTAGGGCCGCCCCTTGAGCTGGATCCCACTTTGGGCCTGTTGCTGGACCTTCTTTTCCTCAGGCTCTTTTTCATTTCCCTCCCTGCAGTTCTTTCAGACAGGAATAATTATCTGTCAGAGATTTGACTGTGGGATGGAAACCTCATCCCACACTTGATGGCCCGTCTTTCTCCTAGATATGGGTTCTACAAGTTCCCTCTTGATAAGAAATCTGCTAAGTTCTTTCTCAAGTTTAATTGGGTTCTTTATCCTATATTGTGAATTCTAAATATTTTCTGTACAAATAGGAACAAAGTCTGTTTTCAGGTGCATGCTTGCAAATAGTTTTCTCAACTTGTGTCTTGCCTTTCATTCTCTACAAAAATCTTTCACAGAACAGAAGTTTTAAATTCCACAGTATAATTTGTCACTTCTTCCTTTTATCCAATTTTGCTTTGGGGATGCTGTGTGGGAAAGGTCAGTTAGACATTTTCCTGTGAGTTTTCTGGGCTTGACTCTGTTGTTTTTCTTTTTAGTAAGGTAGCTATGTAGCCCTAGCTGGCCTGTTACTTCCTGTGCAGCCCCCACTGGCCTGGTACTCACTGTGCAGCCTGACTGGCCTGGTACTCACTGTGCAGCCCCCACTGGCCTGGTACTCACTGTGCAGCCTGACTGGCCTGGTACTCACTGTGCAGCCTGACTGGCCTGGTACTCACTGTGCAGCCTGACTGGCCTGGTACTCACTGTGCAGCCCCCACTGGCCTGGTACTCACTGTGCAGCCTGACTGGCCTGGTACTCACTGTGCAGCCTGACTGGCCTGGTACTCACTGTGCAGCCTGACTGGCCTGGTACTCACTGTGCAGCCTGACTGGCCTGGTACTCACAGCTTTGGCTTTCTACTTTAGTCCCCCATGTGCTGAACCTAACTACTATAGCACTAACCACTATACATAGCTAGTTTTGCATTTTAAATGTAAACCTAAAAATATCTGTCCTTCCCCTATTCAAGTTTCTTTTTTTTCTTATATAAAAAGGCCTCATTCATTGATCAATTTATTGATTCTTTCACTGGTACTGTTGTCATAACTAGTGTAGTGCCATACAACGCCTTAATATTGACTGATGTTGACTCTTTGATTTCTTCTTTAAATGTTGCACCAGCCAAATGCTTATTCAGATTTGGCTAGTTGACAGAAAGAAAATTCCTTCCTTCCATTTTGTTTAAGATTTCATTAAATCTATAGACTAACTGCTCCTCTTTTGAATACAGCATGTTGCATGCCCTTTTCTTTCTTTCTTTTTTTTTTTTTTTTCTTTTTTGGCTCACTTTATTTCCGGCATACTTCTTCTAGGTAACATTATGGGGAGGAGTCTTACTCTTTTACTGAATTTGGCAATTATCTACATTTACATGGTGCATGGAAATAATCTTAGGTATAATCTATCTACGTCAGAAGTTTTAGACTTACCCTCTTGTTTTTTGTTTGTTTGTCTAATTGCTATTTTCCTGTTTCCTTGCCTTCTTTAGCATTTCTTGTGATTTTTCATATATTCAACAATTGACTTACGGTCTTTGAATTTTAATGTGGCTACAAAGTGGGGGACATAAGAGTTGTAGCCTGTACATGTTCGAACAAACATGGCTTTTATACTTTGAAGGGACTACACATAAAGTGAAATAGAGGAGTCACATGTCCTGAAAGCTAAAAGGCGTCTTTTTTTGGATCTTTATAAAAAATACAGCTGTAAAAAAGAATAAATTTGCCCAGCTTTTTAAAAATAACTTTGATTTTTACTCTGATTCAGTCTTTTCCCCATAGGCATGCTTTTGTTTTTATAAAGCAGGCTTATAAAAAAAAAAAAACAACAACAACACACTGAGCTTCATGACTGGCTATTGTATTTGTTATTTATATCTTTTGCTAGCTTGTTATATATAATTTTTACTTTCTTATCTTGTAGTTGAACAGAGGCTTATTATACCGTCGAGTAACATAGATCCTTCACATACTCCATGCGTACTCAACAGTATAACCCTTCTGTGATGATCTTCTGTTTGGTAAGTCTCACTCTTTGTGTTTCTTTTGGACAGTGTTTGCTGCTAATCTTCAGTTCACTTTTTTTCTTCTGTATTATTTAATCAGATGTTAATACCTTCTAGAAGTTTCTTTTTTATTATTTTATTGGATATTCTCTGTATTTACATTTCAAATGTTATCCTCTTTCCCCCTGCTCCCATCCCCACTCCCTTTCTACTTGCTTCCATGAAGATGTTCCCTCTCCCAACCACCCTCTCCATGTCAATTCCTTGGCATTCTCCTACACTGGGAAAACTTGCCTTCACTGGACCAAAGGTCTCTCCTCCCACTGATGTCAGACAATGCTATTCTCTGCTACGTATGCAACTGAAGCCATGGGTCTCTCCATGTGTGCTCAATGGTTGGTGTTTTAGTCCCTGGGAGTTCTGGAGGGTTTGGTCGATAATGTTGTTCTTTCCATGAGGTTGCAAACCCTTTCAGCTCCTTCAGTCCTCTCTCTGGCATCTTCATTGGGGTCCCCATGTTCAGTACAGCAAGCATCCTCATCTGTATCCAGATATCTGGCAGAGCCCTGAGGAGGGACTGGTATCTGGTTCCTGCCAGCAAGCATTTCTTGGCATCAGCAATAGTGCTTGGGTTTGGTGGCTGCATGTGGGGTGAATCCCCAGGTGAGCCAGTCTCTAAATGATCTTTTCTTCAATCCTTGTTCCTCTTTCACCAACAGACAGGTCACTGAAACAGAAACTAAATGGAGACAGAGTAAAACTAAAAGAAGTTATGAAACAAATGGATTTAACAGATATCTTTAGAACATTTCACACCAAAACAACAGAAGAACATCTTCTTCTCAGCACCTCATGGAATCTTCTCCAAAACTGACCATATAATCAGACACAAAACAAGACTCAACAGATAAAAGAAAACTGAATTAATCCCATAAAATCTATTAGATAGCCATGAACAAAAGATGGACTTTAATAACAACAAAAACAACAGAAAGTCCACATATTTATGGAAATTGAACAAGTTTTTGCTCCGTGATAACTTATTCATTGAAGAAAGAAGGAAAGAAAGAAAGAAAGAAAGAAAGAAAGAAGAAAAGAAAGAAGTCAATGACTTTATACAATTCAGTGAAAATGAAGACACAACATACCCAAACATATAGGACACAATGAATGCGGTATTAAGAGGAAAATTCATATCACTAAGTGCCTCCATAAAGAATTTGGAGATATCCCATACAAGCAACTTAGCAGCATACCTGAAAGCTCTAGAACAGAAGGAAGTAAGCACACCAAGAGAATGATACAAAGAATCAGCAAAACTAATAGGTGGTTCTTTGAGAATATCAACAAGATAGATAAACTATTAACCAAAATAAATAGACCCAATAGAACATGTAATATCCAAGTGGATATTAGCCAAAAAGTACAGAAAACCCATAGCCCATAAGAAGTGTAACAAAGAGAAAGGCCCAAGTGAGGATACTTCCATACCACTTAGAAAAGGGAAGGAAATAATCACGGTAGGTAAGAAGGGACTTGAGTGAAAAGGAATGGGGAATGGAAAATGGGAACAGAATCAGGTATGATCGGGGGGGTGGGACAAGAAAAGTCCATAGGGCCAAGAGAATAACTGGAAATATGCAGCTTCACAGGGAAGGAAATAGAACTGTGGGTCAATTGGCGGGGAAGAGTACCCTGATTCTTGGTTGAGATAAGTAGAAGCCCCAGGACCCTAAGGGACAGCAGGAGCTTCCTAATCTAGAAAATCAGGCCCCTCTCAGGTAGCTACAGTCCCCCACAACCCCCTGTAGAGTGGTGTAGGTCCAGCCCCAAGTCTACAGGTAAGGATGTATCCTATGCTCAGGACAGGATAAACAAACGGAGAAACACTCCTCTGTTGGTGAGTAGGTGACTACACATCAGGTTGTATCAAGACATAAGTAGGACCACACCCCCAAATATGTAGATGAGGTATTCCCAAGGCCCCAGGCCAAGCCAATAGGAAGCACCTATTGTCAGACTCTGAACCATCCAAAAACTATACATATATATATATATATATATATATGAAGCCTGTCAAAAATTAAAGGTATGCAAATATCACTCCGTTTTCTGAAAGCTTCTGTCATAAGAGCTGTAACACCACCTCTTGGAAAGGGATCTGCTCTCCCAAAATCGTGGCCAGAAATTCTCCTGCACCCCTGGTCAGCTAGCCAGTCCTCTGCTGGCTTGACCTAGCTGGGAATATCATAGCAGCAGCAGAAACAGAGACAAGGCAGCAACTGCAGCAGAGGCAGTAGAACTGGTTTCCCATGTTAGACCAGAGATCTCCATGTGGGGCCTCCAGCACGCAGTCCCACAGGGGCTCTCTAAAAAGTCTCAGAGATCCGAGAAGTGAGAGACTCTCAGGACTCAATAGGAGTGACCTTAGCTAAAATGCCCAACGCTGAGAAAAGGGATATCAGAAAGTCTACCTCTAGTAAGTAGACAGGGCCTCAAGTGGAGGGGCAGGGTTACTAACCCACAGTCAAAATTTCTGACCCAATTTTTTTTTTTAATAAGAACTACAGGAACAAAAGTTGAGAAGAGACTGAACGAAAGGCAGTCCAATAATTGGCTCAACTTGAAATCCATCTCACGGTGGAGCGAGGGCACACCATGGCTTCATACTCTTACTGATGCAAGATGTGTGCATACACACAGAAGCCTGGCATGGCTGACATCTGAGAGTCCCTACGAGTAGCTGACTGGGACAGACACAGATGCAAATACCTACAGCTCACTATTGGACTGAAGTCAGGAACCCCTATGGTTGAATTAGGGGAAGGATTGATAAAGCTGAAAGAGAACACAACCTCTTAGGATGACTAAACAGTCTTTACTAACCTGGATCTCAGGGACCTCCCAGAGGTGGAGCTACCCAACTGGCAACATACACTACACAGGCTAGTCTGAGGCCCCTGGCACGTATACAGCAGAGGACTGCCTGGTCTGGCCTCAGTGGGAGAAGATGCCCTTAATTCTGTGGAGACTTGTGCAATTAGAGGAAAGGGAAGCTTTCTGGGATTGGGGAGCATCCTCTCAGAGGCAAGGGGGAGGAGGGACTGTTGGAGGGGAACGAGAAGAGGAGAGCAATGGCTGGGATGTAAATAAATAAAACAAAAATGTTTAAAAAGAACAGGCTTCTATGAGATAACAACTAAACATAAATATAATATAAGAAGATAAAATCAAATAACACAAGATAAATACAAAATATAATATGATAAAAGAAAATCCATCACATCGAAACCGGAGAAGGCAAACCAATAGAAAAAAGGAGCCCCAAGAGAAGGCACAAAAGAAAAAAAAAAAAAGAAAAAGAAAGAAAGGAAGGAAGGAAAGAAGGAAGGAAGGAAGGAAGGAAGGAAGAAAAACCTAAGGTCCACTTGTTTATAGCCTCAGGAGGTCCATAAAAACACTAAGCTGAAAGTTGCAATATATGTTCTAACAATGTGGTACAGACCTGAGTCGACCCTGTGTTTGCTGTTTCAGCTTCTGTGGATTCACTGGAGCCTTGCTCAGTTTATTCAGAGGACCTCGTTCTCCTGGTATTCTCCATTTCTGTGTTGCTTACACTCTTTCTATCTACTCTTCTGTGGGACTCCCTGAGCTCTGAGGTGAAAGATTTGATGGAGACATTCCATTTAGAGCTTTTAGTTCCAAGGACTGACTCTTCCCCTTCACCCTCCTCCTTCCCCTCCCTTCTCGTATCCCGCCCCTTCTCCCTCTGGTTTTTGCTTTTGCATTTGTGATTTTGTTAAACTTTTAATATGCTAGACTAGGGTACTGCCACGTCTAGAGCCAACGATGAGATGTTTCTCTAAAATCGCACATTGGCTCATGAGGAGGCACTGTTTAAGACCTGGTTAAGCACAGGCATCCTTACTTCTTTCAGAGGGTTCTTGCTGTGGTGTTGGGCGGAAGGCTCTGTTTCCTTCTTTGCATGCACTGACCATCACTTAGGCTGAGGGAAAGCTTGCTGCATCTGACCTTCTGTTTCCACTGTAGAAATCGGTCACAGATGCCTTACTGCCTCAGCATCCTCAGCATCCCTGGACCCTCAGTTCCGAGAATCATCCTGGGAACATACTTTGTCTTTGGCCTGGAGGTTCTGTCCAGTAGTAATCTGAAACAACTACAGTGCTTATCTCTTATACCAAGAGGAAAGCAGGAAAAGGGTCTTGAGTAAGTCTTTAACTAAAAGCTGAATAGAGCAGGACTTCATAAACAATTCTCTTTATGTCTCCATTGTTGCTGGATAAAATTTTACATCATCACAGAGACATCACTACATAAAATTGGTAAAAAAAATTATAAGACCCTGTATCAAAAGAACAGACATAATATGCAGTCACTGATAATTGGATACTAACACGAGAAAGCTCTGAACACCCCAAAAACAACTCACAGACCATATGAAGTTCAAGAAAAAACAAAGGCCAAAAAAAGAAGAAGAAGAAGAAGAAGAAGAAGAAGAAGAAGAAGAAGAAGAAGAAGAAGAAGAAGAAGAAGAAGAAGAAAAAGAAGAAGAAGAAGAAAATGAAAACCTGTTATGCTTAATCTTTACATACCAAGAAAACATTGACTATTTTCAGGTTACATCCTGTTTTACATGTACTTTATGCTCATTGTAACTAGTAATATTTTAATGCACACTATCAAACCTCTAATGAAACCAAGTACTGACAAAAATGTATTCGTATACCTTTATGCAAAAAAATGCTTAAAATCTGTACATTTATCTTTGTTTTTTAAAATAAAGTTGTTCAATTAAAAAAAGACCCTGTATCTATTTGACAACAGTTACTTGTTATACACATTTTTTTTTGTTCACTAAAGTCTAAAACAAATAAGATGGATTTGCTTATTTATTTTAACATAACAATTAAGTTTTGGCTAAATCTTAAATACTGCAGGCTGTAAAGACTGTGTCTTGCAACATTTTCTCAGTTCTTCAGTGTTTTGTATTATAACTGTCAATGCTTAGAATGCAGCTTAGTATAAATCCATAGTACAACACAGCCGATTAGGTCCGTTTCAGGGATAGTTAGATATTCTTTATTAATTCCCAAAATGGAATCTAAAAATATTTTCACTGAGGCACAAGTGAGCAAATCAAACATTCTAACACAAGATAACTCAGAGCTGTGGTGCTTTGATACTTGCATGCTTAGGAGTGATGGCAGGTAACCATTAAAGGACCTTGCTTTCTACAATTAAACCATTGTGTTCCTGTAAGAAGAACGGTATCTGAGTACCACTGTGCCTGATACCAGAGTATGGAGTACGAGCTGAGGGCCTTTGGGCAGTTTTCATTGGGTGGTACGGTATGAGTCCGTGGAGGTGCAGAGGAAAGCGAATTTGTTGCTTGTCCAGAGCCAAAGAAGTAGCGAAGGCATGTAAAGTCACGTGGACAAGTGCAGCCAGAAACACATCACATGTTTTTGAATTAAGTTCCATTCACTTTGTGCTCACATTCATTGTAATGTCACAAAATCCCACCAGATTTGGTTTCATGACCCATGTGTGGCTGTGATCCGGTTTTGGTGGCAGTGCAACAAGGTCGGAAGTAATTAAAAATGAAATCCCAGAAGCTTTTCACACAATAAGGAAAACAAAAGCCGAAGGCTTGGCGTGTTTGCAGAGCACCTGCTCCTTGGGCACTCGAATGGGGGTGCATGATAGGAGAAAAGTTATGGTGGTTTGAATGAGATTACCCTCCATATACTTGGGCATTTGAACTCTTGGCCTCCAGTTGGTGCTGCCATTTAGGAAAATTAAGGAGGTACAACTTGGCTTCAGGAAGTAGATCATTTGGGGTAAGCTTCAAGATTAAGAGCCTCATGCCACTTTTGGTCTCTCTGTATGGTCCAGCAGTTCAAGATATGGGCTCTCGCCTTCCTGTTTCTGCTGCCAGGCCTGCTGCCTGATGCTATGTGGTCCCTACCGCTACAAGCTCTAACCCTCTGGACACGAAGACAAAATGGAATCTTCAATAGGTTTCCTCATTCAAGGTGTTTTATCACAGCATCAGAAAAGCAACTGACAGAATAGTTCCATAGAAATTAAAACAGGAAGTACTTTTTCTCGATAAAACGTCTTCTTTCTACTCTTCTTTCACATTTTGCTTTTATGACCCATTATAATTCATTTAGTAACGACTTATAGATCTTTCTCAGAGTAAAATAAAACCAACAAGCACCAACGAAATAAAAATACATTGAATGAAGACTTTTATTTTTCATTTTGAACCTTAAATTAATCTACATCTTACATTTGGACTCTCTGGAAAATTTCTCCTCTGAAATTTACGTTTCATTTCTTTCTGATAACATCTTAAATCCTTTAAACTGGTGAAATAATACAACTTAATAATAATTCTTCTTTCTGTGTTTAATTTGGAATGTATTGTGTGTTATATATGCCATTTAATTTTTAATTATCAAAAATTCTCTTTCCCTTAAATTGCAATAGCATCTCAAAGTGCAGTATGTTTTTACTCACTGACTCTCAGTACCCATCTATCCTCTCAAATTAACATTTGCTTTTCTTTTGTTGGGTATGATACCAGGATTTGACTCGTTAAATCAACTCTTCCAAATCATCTAACTTTTAAAGCCTGAAAAACACCCCCCCCCCCACACACACACGCACAGCAATTTTCTGAAGCAGAGACTCTGATCTATCATTTTAGCTCCCTTGGCCACCTAGTAAAACACTTTTTAACAACAACAACAACAAAAAAAAAAACTCCTTATAAATAAAAACATGTCTTCTGGAGCTGTACATCTCAGAAAAGACTTTGTGACTAGTTTGTAACAGGGTCTGTTCAGTTTTATAAGGTAAGCATTGACTTGGATACTGAAGACTTCTTTAACCGTGAATACAACTGATTAGTTCACGGTATTAACAATTACACCGCTATGTGTTCAATGCTTTATGGAGGCCAATGTGTTCTGCTCCATGCTCTTAGCATCACCCAGAATGACATAAGCGTGCCAGAACAAATCTATACCCATTACTGGAGAATAAATGGACATGTTTTCCCCAAGGCTATTCAATCAGTAGGGTCACCTTCTCTTATGGTTGGAATTCAAATGTCTCTTGCAAGCTTCTGTGTGTGAATACTTAGTCCCTAGCTAGTGGTGCTATACAGGAAGGAGGTGAGTTTTCTGAGGCAAGAGATAGCCTTTCAGAGATGGATCATTCAGGGCCGGCTCTTGAGGACTTTAAATTGGCCTATTTCAAGCCCAGTACCCTACTTCCTGGTCTAGAAAGATGTAAGACCCCCACCACTATGTCACTGTCATAGATCAGGCCCTTCGACTATTGTATCTTTACAACTATTGTATTATTCCCTCTGAACTGGGACCCAAAGTTATCTTCTCACTCTAGTTGTTTCCTTCCAGTATTTTGTCACTGTGACAAGAAAAGACTATCTCAATATACCTTCACATACAAATGACAGTGATAACATGCTGTGAACAAAGGGACTGAGTTCTGCTGTGTTTATTGCTGTTGGCTATCATTTGGCAGAGGCAAGTGAGAGAGGTCCCCTGATGGAAAATGGGAAGGATGCCTCACTGAATTAGTCTGCTGAAAAACAGACTCATCCTTCTACCCAAAAACTGAGATGCGTACCTATAGTTTTCTGTTGTGACTGAAGGAAGTCAATGGATTGGCAGAAACTTAGAAAAGAGCCAAGGGAGACTGGAAAGTTAGTTCAGAATAGGTAAGTTTTAAGAAGCAAGTCAGCGAGGTTACTGCACAGAACTAGTTTTTAAAAGAGCTGCACATGACTGGAATAAGAAGGATCTATGTTGGCAGTTAGGCCATTTTGTCACATGTGATGCCCTACCGTACTCAATACAATGCTGAATAAATCTGAAAACTAAATGAAATACAAACACTCTTGAGTGTTGTCTAATCTACTTTCACTAACTGTTGGGTAAATACTGAAAGACATTACTGAAAGGTAAATAGCTTCAAGGAAATAGTTTCCCAAGAGCACAGCACATCATAAAAGCATTTCCTGGTAATGTGGTTTCCTTGGTGGTGTGTGAGTACCAGAGAAATGATACAAGGGAGGGAACCTGTAAATAGAAGGCTTCAAATGTGCTCCATTTCCTGCTGCTGAGCCATGATTAGACCTGTTTGATAAAAAGGGAGGAAATGCTCCACTGTTAAAAAAATGTGCCATGATGTCAGAACTTGCTCATTGTTTGATGTTTTTCTGAATTTTAGAGTTGCATATTACTTTAAAACTTTGAAAATAAACTTGAAACTAAAGCATCCCCCTGCATGTCTAGAGCAGAAAAATGCATACATTCTTATTAGTTGGAACTTCCATTTTATACCAAAGATTACCGTTACGGCAGTATGTTGCATTTAAACATTTTGCGTTGTAATATAGACTTTCACCTTTCTCTAGACAGTAGTGACAGGATAACCAAGAAAACTCTCTTTATGAAGATGTGAAGAGACCAGATGAGTTAGAGGCAGAAACCAGGTAAGGTTACTTTGCAAGGCCACCTGGGGTGCACTGCATCACTGCAAGGAGCTCAGAGAGATAAAAATATGTATATATTTTCTGTCTGAATGAAAGAGAACTATTTGCCTATTCACATAATTTGAAGCCCTGTCTTCTCATTCATGAAGTCGTTATTACCTCCTCCTCTGCACCCCATCCTATTTTTGTAAACACACTTGAGAGCACAGGGCACAGTACCTTCTGCTTACCTCACCGACACCTGAACTGCCTTTCCTTGTACAAACATCAGACTGTCAATTGTGAAAGGAACAAAAATTGATTCTGTTTTATTTTTCTGATGCTACACTAGCCCTTTGGTCATGCTGGATACATTATCTCCATGTCCTACCCCTCTGTCTGTTCCTTCCACAGCTCCTTCAAAACCTTGCATAGATCTTTCTTGCATCCTTAGTAAAGTATACCTCAACTATCTTTTCAGAGTTTACCGTGATGGCCCCAACTCCATTATCATTTTTTTCATAAGCAGTCTGACTAAGCTTTCTGCTTTTGTTGTTGTTTAGGATTCGGTTCTTCTCGTTAGAATGTAAACTGTATGAAGGCAGGAGTCATTGTTTAGTTCACTGATGAGAATTGAAGATACGTTGAATGGAAGAATAAATAAGCTAATTGATTTCTTTTGCCTCCCTACAGGTAACTCAATAGTGGACTTTTGATGGTTAAAGTCTTCAAGAACAGTCAAAGAAAAGTGTTCACAAGACATGTGCTGACTACATTCTACCAAGAGGAAAAGAAGAAAATCTCACAGAGAAGGAAAAGGATGCTGAAAGTCTACTCTAGCACTTACTAATGGATTGTAACAAATTATGGGGTTTTAGAAATTCAATTTAGTTCTCAACATGTGCCGCTTCACCACCTGCATACACAAGAGTCACACCCACACTAGCTCCTTCTGCCAGCTCCACTTCATCCCTCCTCCTCATTAGCCAACACCTAATTACATACTAATTGGCTCAGAGAACACAAGCTTGTTATTGCACTAAAAACCACTCAGAGCTCCCCCACAGACAGATTCTCATGAAAACCAAATATAAAAGGAGTTGGCCTTGTGCCTGGTTTTCATCAGGACATAGCTAGATTCTTCTAGATCCTTTCTGGCCACCCAGATAAGCTTTGCTTTCATGCTTCTGTGAAGTCATTTTCTTCAGGGACACAGTTTTGTAGTTCATATCAGCCAAATGGACCCAACCAGATTTGAGTGTCTCATAGGCATGACAATTTCAGAAATAAAGGACTTTACAAGTGACCTTGATTGTTATATGATTGTGTCATTAGTCAGAGAGAACCGCCATTAATCAGGAACAGTTTCCATTAAACGTACTATTGTTTCCCCCCTAGTGATCTCTAGATGTCAAGATGTTCTCACTACTGCTACCTCAGATTAGACAAACTGACTTTGTAAACTCATTTAAGAGCTGAACTATTTTCCTTCCAACAGAGGCACAGTAAACATGTATATCATCACAGCATAGCTACATGAGCTCTGATTAATGGCATAGAAGCCAAAAAAAATGTGTGTTGTGAGATGCAGCTTTCAAAGCTGTTCAATTTTTCTCAACCAAGCTCTGGTATTGTAATTACCCATGATAGGCAACCTCACAGAGGAGGTACTGTAAATAAGGAACTGTGTATCCAAACAAGGAACGCTTGTTTCTGGATGGTGAGTCTAGCTCCTCCTCACCTCCATGTTTGACTGACTCCTCTTCCTTCTCAGAATCTTTTCTAGCGTTTCTAACTCTGCCAGAAATACCTGCCTGTCCTTTCCGGTGTTGCTAAGGCCATTCAGCTCTTTATTAAACCAATCTGAAATTGTTAAAAGGAGTATTTACAAGAGATGATGTAACCATATAATAACAATACTAACTCCTACCTGCACACAAGTCTCTACCAGCACAGAAACTCAGTATTTGAGTAATATAAAGACAGTCTTTGCTCAGGGCACAAAAAGATCACCCCAACATAGTACTAATTTAGACATCCCACAATTATACCATATAAAATGAATGTACAAATATCGTTATTTGCTATTTTTAAGTAAAAAGAAATTATGATTAATTTTTTTTAAAAAGGAAAGTCTTTAAAAGCTTTCCCTGCACTTAAATCAAAAGTACACACTTCCATACAGAAAGATTCAACAATCCAACGGTAGAAGTAAATTTTCCCAAGTCAACAAAAGCGTCTGTATTCCTTACTTTTCTCATTGCAGTAATCAAATGCCTTACCAGAAGCATCTTATGGGAAAGGGAGTGGCACTGTTCCAACTTCTTGTGTGCAGTCTATTAAGGCTGGGAAGGGTCTTCAACTGGGATGTTAGTTAGGCAGGTAGTCATACTGTGTCCACAGTCAGGAAGCAGAGAAATAAATTCTTCTGTAGGCATCATTCTCCTTTTAATTCATGCCAGGACCATGGGACAGTACCATACACATGCACTTAAACCTTTCTGGTTATGTCTTTATAAAGATAGCCAGAGATGTGTTTCCACAGTGATTCTAAATCTAGTCAACTTGACAATGAAGATCAATCCTTACATCTTCAAACATCAATAACTACTATTATAATTGTGTGAAATATTTTCTTCACAGACAGAACAAATTCAAAAATGTTGATTTCCTTCCTACATCCTACATTCTAAGTAGAGTTTCTAGCCATTGACTGAAGCAAGAAAAAAGAAAATTATCAAGTTCAGCAATGATGTAGTAGAAATTATGTCTTCAAGGCTCCATGAAAAACTTTTAGAGCTAATAAGTTCAGATATATTGCAGAACTCAATCTACAAATTTTAATTGCAATTCTAACTGCTGGCAGTTAAAAATCCAAAGCTGAAAGTTAAGGAAAAAACTAAATTTTAATAGCATCTAAATGAATGAAACATTTTGTATAAATTTAACAAAAGAAGAGCAAAATTTATGTATTAATAAAACACAGCATTATGGAAAATGTAAGCACCTATAAAAATAAAAATTCACAGATATAGCAATGATTTGAAGCATAAGACAGGAGTGTGGAGGCAGCAGTGTTCTTCATGCTGCTCTGTAAATTTAACACAATTCTTGTTAATATGCAACCTCATACTTTTATACAATTAACAAGCTGATACTAATTTGTAAATAAATTCAAACTATAACTAAAAAGAGGCCAATTGTCTTTAAGAATGAAAGACAGAGCTACGGGACTTATAATTGTTATATCTAATATTTGCATACTATTCCATTATTTGATTATACTTCAACATATTTGAGTGATTAGATTGTTTTAACAGTTTATGCTTGCATAATAATTTCAACTTTTTGTTTGGGCATTTCCAATTTTAGGATAAATTTCAAAGACTTGAGTTACTGAGGTAGAGGAATATGGATTTTTAGAAGCATTGGAGACAAAGTATTAAATTGACTTTCAGTAAAATTCTGAAAATACATTGAGTTTGCCTCTCTGCATTACTAAATCTGACAGCTCATCCAACATCATAATATTGTAGTGTTTCCTACAACGTGCATTGCATCATTATTGACTATTGTTTTGATTTGTTTTGATAATCAGTTGAAGAATGACAATTTTCAGTGTTTATCAACCATTCGTTTTTTGGAAAGTTTAGTCATTGTATTTACTCACATTAGAACATTGAAATTCACCATGGTTTATAAAGTATTATCATCATTAACTTGCTTTATTCTACATTAGGAAATTTCTCTGCTGGAAATTTTCTGGGACACTCTAGGGAAAGGAATGGATCCTATTTCAGAGTGTAAGTAAGAAAGTAGATTGTGCTGGTTATTTCTTTGACGTGACAAAAGCAATTAAAACAATAATAGGTTCATTTTGGTTTGTAATTTTAAGTGCCGTCTAACATGGCCGACATTATGGCAGCAAGAACACGTGGCAGCTGGTTACATTCGCTGTGCTTTATAAAAAAGCCAAGGGTGTGTTTTATAGAGAACAGTATGGTGAGGTGGGTGGGGATACTCAGTGGTTCCATGTTGAGGCATCCCTTCCCCCTGAGCTACCAGCCATAGGGTATTATATAGAGTATAGTCTAATTGGGAGCAGAGGACGGGGAGCTGAGAAGGGAAGAAAGCCAGAAAAAGAGGGGAGGGAAATGGCCTGCCAGAAAGAGGGAAAGGGAGGAGAGGAAGAAGGGACCAGTGAGAAAAGATACAGAGAAAAATGGGGCAGAGAGAGTAAGGAGGGGGTAAACTGCCTCTTTTTATAGCAAGCATGGCCTATCTGGTGATTACCAGGTAACAGTTGTGGAGAGCCTAGAAGGAATGCTAACATTCCTCTATTTCAGTTTAATTCAAAACAAAGAAACTAGAAAGAGGTGATGGTAAAGCAGGAATAGGTTTGTTGTAATTATTTCAGTTTAATTCAAAACAAGAAACTAGAAAGAGGTGATGGATAAAGCAGGAATAGGTTTGTTGTGATCTATAGCTAATTCCTGCTGACTTCAGGGCAACATGTGTCTGGGAAACCTAAGAAAATGGGGATGATGATGTTGATCCAGTCTTAGGAGACTTGGCTGTTTTCTTGTTCTTTAGGGTTTGCAGAGCCTTCTGTAGGTAGGAAGGAGCAGGTCCAATACAAACCTTTGTGTCTGTGAGAATAGGCTGGAACATCTGTGGGTTGCTTCTCTGGAGCTGTCCTGGATATAGATTTTGAGTAAACATCTGGACTTGACAAGATGCTGAAATACACATATATTAGAGGTAGAGAATAAAGTAGGTTTTTGAGAAAAACTTTTTCTTACATATACATTTGAATATATATTTCAAACCCTTAGGTCTTGGTGGTTGGGGTGAAGGGAGCCCCCAAAAGCAGGTGTACTTATCTGAATAGAGTCTATTTGGTCCACGAGAGGTATATCTGAGTAGGTTTTCTGGAGCTTATAAGTTTATAAATGAGATAAATTTGTTGATAGCATCAAGAATCTTTAAGGCGAGCTTAGGGAAGACAAAAACCTTTCATGGAGCAGAAGGAACAAGAATGGATTTTTCCCTCTGTCTAAAAGACTGAATGTATATAAACTTAGCATAATGAGAAGTATTTTTAACTTTGCATTTGAACAATACTTAAAGGAACCTCAAAGCCTTGACCTTGTGTATATGACAGTTGATCATATAGCTTAGCATGAAAAGCACATTGAATCTAGAGTTAAAAGACAATCAAAGAAAAATTAAAACTGAACTTGTGATTATAGAAATTGGATCATATAGTGGAGGTATACATGATGTTCGTCATTAGAGATAAGATAATCTGTAAGAACTATTTAGGTTAATGGTAGGGCAGTGGCATGACAATGGAAGGAAATATAAAGCATTTAGTCACTGGAAACTAAGTAAGTTTAGATAAGGAAGTAGCAGAAGGTTACATCTGTGAAAGGTTACATTTGAACGCGTGTATCTTTCATCATGAAACCTGTGAGCAAGGTAATACTGTCTTTGATGAGAGATCTGGTAGTATATCTACTAGTTAACAACATTGACTAATGGGCCAATAAGGTGGTGAGTTATCTCAGAGTCAAGGAGCTAGATGTCTGTTCTCTAGCTATCAAGCTGCAGTTACCTGACCTGTCAATATAATCAGAAATGTGGGAGGAATTAATTATAATCCAGATGTCATATATTAATTAAATGACAGAGGTAGTTCACTAAACAGTTTTCCCAGGTCCCCGTGGTCTCCATCACAACTCAGGCAGAGTCAGTTTGCCCATTAGGCCCAGAAGATGAGAATCATTTTTCCTATGGGGGGGCGTGGGGAGGGAGCAGGGGAGAAATGGCTCGCCTTGTCTTAGGTGATATGAGACATTTAAATCTCAAGTTGTCCTCTGTGCACAGTTTAGCCCGAGCCCTGGCAGCAGGCAAGGCAATGGAGCCATGTTTCTCAGGGGTTGTCATACCCAGTCTAGGCAGCCTTGTTGCTGTGCCCATATCTTCTCAAAGACCTTGAGGATTTCACTGTCAGGGTTTGGAAGTCTCTATCATAGAAAGCTTAAGCATTTATCGTTATATTTAGCAGATTTCTGACAAGATTGAGAGCCAGAATCTATTAAGCATATCTGAGTTAGACAATCTATGTTTTCTTTTTAAAAATCATTTGCTCTAGAATAGGCCAAGCAAACAAAGATAGTGCATTATAACTTAATGACAGTAGCAAAAACAAGCTAAACATGTCTTTAAAGCAGTAGTCTTTAATCTTTTATTGTTGCAAATCTTTACATATTAAAATGATTTACCAAGTTGGTATAGAAATCATATGAAAGCTTTATCTAATAGAAGTGTCTTTGGAGACCTTAAGTCAGGCTGTTCTAAAGTGAGAATGCAGTGAGGTGGGAACTGCCCATAACAAAGATGGCAGATAGTCATGAGACTGACTTTAACTAAGATGGCACTGAAGCTCCAACCAGCCATATGACTGCCCTTAGCTAAGATGGCACTGAAATGATAGCTCCACCTGTGGAGGAAACTCACATGTTATACCTTAAATGGAGCAGCAGAAGGGTTGCTATGTTGCAGAGGCAAACATATAAAGAGACGAATAGATATGGTCTCTCTACCAGACAGGGCATTATATGTATATGGAGAGGTCTCTCCCTGTCACCAAAGGCAGCCTCTGCTGCTGTATGCAGAATGACAGTGAGGCCTGCCTGAGCGGCACACAGTATGTAGCTTTGGTTGCTCCTGTGGTGCAAATAGTAATCTAACACTGCCCGTTGGAGCAAGCGGCTCAGAGTGGAGGCGGGAGGCAGGAGCCACAGGAGCTTGGAAGTGCAGGTAGTGTGAGAGGGGGAAAGGTGAGAGAGTGAGCATGCCCCACCCACTTTCTGGCAACTTTGCTCTAGCACAGCATGCCCTGTGCACAGTTCTAGCTGCCAGAGATCCAGCCAGCTAGCATGACTGCTGTGGAGTCAGGTCAGGCAGGGAGCAAGAGGAGGGGGTGAAGTGGAGAGCAGAGAGCAAGTTAGTTGGAACAAAGCCTGCACATAGAAATATTTTCATTTTTTAGGATCCCTGGTAAGAGTTGTAATAGTTTTTTTTTTTAATCAAAGAACTATTAAGCAGTTGTTTAGAATTATTATTTATTGAGTACTGGGACCAAATTTAGCCTGTGAATTAGACCAGGAGGCATCCCAGTGGGGAATCTGGAAGTACTGGAGAAGTCAAATTTCTTTTGGGTGAGAAGTTATTAATATTTTCCCTACCAGCATCCCGAGAATAAGTTAATAACTAGAAATGGTAGCAGCCAGTCCACATCCTCAGGTTGTCATGTGATGAAGTGGGGTCTGAGCTCAGGCCAGTGCCTCAGTAGTGTCAGAATACTTTACCTAGGCCTAGGATTTCCCAGCGGCAAGAAAGAAAGCACCTCAAGGAGAGAGAAAAACATCTCACCCAAGGGAAGATGTCCTAAAACGAAGGGTCAGTGAGAAGACCAGTCACGACTGTGAATATCTCCATCCTCCAGGACAACAAAGGGTGACTATGAGCCCAACCACCCTCCCTTGGGACCAGGTCAGGAAAAGCATACCAATTAACGAGTTTTGGGATAGAAGTCTACCAATGGAACGACTGAAAAGCCCATGTGGCATTGGGAAATATGAAACTGTGAGTTTTTAAACCTGTGAGTTACAGCAGCAAATGGTGTGTTTTATAAAAAAGCCAAGGATATGGTTTATATAGAGCTCGGTATGGTGAGGTGGGAGGGGTGCCTAAGCGGGCCCAAGCTAAGGCATTCCTTCTCCCTGTGGTACCAGCCATATGACAGGTATAGTATAGAATAGAGTATTTAGGGGCACGAGAAGGGGAGCTGAGAAGGGAGTATAGGCAGAGATTGGGGGGAGGGGAGGGAGAGGAGACAAGACGAGAAGAGACTGGGAGAGAGACAGAGAGGCAGAGAGAGAACGAGAGAGACAGAGAGACAGAGAGAGAGACAGAGACAGAGACAGAGACAGACAGACAGACTGACAGAGACAGAGACCAGAGACAGACAGAGCAAGAGAGAAAAGGAAAGGCAAGCCAGGAACACATGGAGTGAGAAGGGGAGGGGTAAGGGGAGAGAGAAATAAGTCAGTAATAGAGTAGGAGGGTAGAAAGGGTGAGGAGGGGCCCAAAAACCGGTTAACTGATGGGCGGAGCCTAGAAGGAATTCCAACCACATTGGGTCAGGGAACAGAGACAGAAAAATGCCATGATTCAATCTGCTGCGTCCTTTTTTATATTTATTCTGGGACCCCAGCCCATTAGATGGTGCTGAGCTCATTCTGAATTGGTCTATACTCAAGTTGAACTCTCTCTTTTTAAAAATTTCATTCTCAAAAATTCACCTAGAGGTTTGCCTCCCAGGTGATTCTAGATCCCATTAGGTCACTAATGAAGATTATTCAGCACATAAATTAGATGTTTAAAATGAATAATGCAGTTTCTAGCACATATTATGTCATTAATGTTAAATTACCTTGTTGTCCTTGATAATGTTAACATCATCAAATGAGATGTAGTCTGTCCAATGTATGACTCTTGCCATGAGGTAAAATAAGATTTGCGCATGATTCTCCCTTTAAAAATCTGGCATATTTCTTTAAAAATATGGAGAGATAGCTCAGTGGTTATGAACATCTTCTTAACCACTTGTAGAGGAACCAGGTTTTCTTCTCAGCACAAACATTGGAAGCTCACAACTGACTTATTATAACTCCAGTTCCTGAGAATTGAATTCCCTCTTGGACTCTGTAGGGACAGGACAGAGCAGTACATATACATACATTTGAGCAAACAAACCATATACACAAAACAGATACATCCAGGTAAACACACACACACACACACACACACACACACACACACACACACACACACCCTAAAATCTAAAAGGAATGCCTGGTGCTCTATTGGAATCTAAATTCCAACAGCTGGAAGGGTCCTGTAATTGTAGGTCCTTTGTGTGACAGGCTCTGTTTACCTGAAGTGGGAGGTGTACTTTAAAAAGTGGTGAGACACAGTTACAAAACAAAATGCATTAAGAACATGACAACTCTGCTCCATGCAGTTAGCTCTGGGAGCTCAGGAACGCTCTGTGTTTCAGTGTCGTCAGTAACAGCATCGAGAGTTCTGGGGTTCTACTTGACTCCCTCTTTCCTCTCATCTTTCTAGGAGCCCCCTATTCTCATGAAACCCTGGCTTTGAATGCACTCTGTCTTTGGCTGTGGACACAGATTGTAATCTTCAGGGTGAGTAGATCCTCCAAATCTATAAGCCAAAAAAACGAGCCGACAAGAAATATTTAAATCGTTTTCCTGCTGTCCTTTAAGCTATCCATCCTTTTTTCCCTGGGCCCTGTTTTTGAATGAGGCTGCATCAGAGCCCACTGACAGGATGGCTATTCGGAGAGCAATGTCAGTGATTGATTTCTGTAATTATCAAAATGCTAACATAGCCCTCCGTGCTTACCTGAAGGAGAACTCAGGAAATGTTAACTTAATGAGTGAAGGAACAACTGAAGCCCTGCCCTTCCCTCCCTTTTCTGTCTCATCTACAGGAGCTGTCACTTCTGTGTGTTTGTTCATCTATCAGGAAACACTCTCCCTCTGGGAGTTCATTCTCCAGTGTGTCTCAGGGACCCCTGACCTCTCACAGAGCAGGGCACATGAAGGCCATGTAAACTCTTCTCATATGCTACTCCGAAAAAGGTACCAGACTGATTCTGTAACAAGCAAAATTGATGACTCTCTAGGACATAATGACAAATGCAGTTCATATACCACAGGTCGCTGCTGCTTATTGCCCAGTTCCCATGCCTCATAGATTAGATTAGATTCCTGCCTCCTTCACAACCCAGCCTTCTTGGGCAGGATTGATTCTTTTTCCCTGTGATAACACTTTGCCTTTATAAACCATGAAGCACAGATCATATCTTCGAATATTTTATATCTTTGATTCCCCCCTAACTGAAGGTACTTAAAGACAGCAATCATATTTCATTTATTTTTGCTTCCAGAATTTATCATTTTTTTCTTTCGGTAGCATTTTTCTATAAATAGATGAGCTCATGAATAAACTATTCTAGCAAACTAAACTATGTTTTCCATGGCTATTTGCTGCTGGGGACTTGATATCCAAACCTTTGATAAAATGGCTTTAATCCAGCCTTGCTTCTTTAGGACTGAGATAATATTCTTACCCAGGTGTTAAGGAGGAGTCATAATAAAGAATTTTCAAGTTTAATTGAGAATATATCCAATTAGGAGCAAAACTGCCCTTCAAGAATTTTTCCGAGCACACTCAGATTATACTAGCAACTTTAGAAGGGTAGATGATGTAGAAATAAGACAAGCACTAGACTGGAGGCTCAAAAACTGTTGTGGAATGATGATGGTGTCTACATCATATACAAGGAAAACACTGGGCAAAGATCAAGAATTAAGATAGCCCAAGCCTTCCGTCCTCTTGAGTAACATCCAGGCTAATTATCCTGCGTCTTAAGATACCTGCTAAGGTTCTTGCTAAGGTTCTAGCTACATCTTCTAGTCCCTGCCACTCACAGTATACATCAAACTAAAACATTTTACGTATGACACATTTTTCAAAAGGTGTTTAGGGGTTGTTCAGTGAGTGCCCATCATCCTGTACAATTTTAATGAATTACTAAAAATTAGAAATTGGACATAGAATTGCCTACTGCAGTAACCTAAACCATGGCCTTTGTTAGAAATAATGCCTATTGCTTTGCTTAGTTCATATATCAACCCCAGAAATGATCTTTTCTTAGCTTTTAAATTCTTTTCCTGGCACTGCATGTGCCTCCTTCACAGGTATCTCATTTTAATAAGCTTTGCATATGAGCTATGAACACTCTAATGGAAAAATTTCAGATTTGAATAATTTATATTTTCTAATGCCAAGGTGCAGCGATTGGCCCGTTATAGGTAATGAACACACTGAGCCAATCAACTACTAAATTAATGTTTCAAGACAAGAAATGGAAAAACGTAATGTAGAGGGAAAGAATCAGATTATGTAGGACGTAATGCCCATGATACTTAGGGATTAATTGTATGAGGTGAGGTCTGAAAAATCAAAACATGAAAAGACATAGTAACATAGGCTATACTTCCTCATGGTAGATATCGTTCTGTGTCTCAAGCATCCTGTCCAGATTTTTGAGATGGTTTACTTAGGGCTATACTCTTTGTTATTGTACAGAGCATTTGACAAGGGTCGAGACTACCAAAGATGCTTTTTAGAGCCTGTTTCTAATTTTAGGCATTTGACCTGATTCAAATAATTTAAAATAAAGTAAGTTTTCAGTCCTGCCTTCTGAATGTGAAATGGAAAAGTGAATCAGAAGATGTTGTATTAACAGCTCCTCTGTTGATTGAGGAGTGAACCAGACTTTGTGGGAAGCCATCAAGAGGTTCAGTTGATAGAGGTCCAGAGGTCCATGCTGCAAACCCCAAATCCAGCCTCACTTTGCTTCTGATCCCTCAGTAGGGTAGAACATTGAATTGATGTTTTTTTTTTTCTGCTAAAACTATTTTATGTTGCCAATTCTTCAAAACAGCCATAGCTGCATTCTGTTTAAGGCCCTCTCCATGGGAGGAAACACATGCCTAGTGCTCTAAATCTGGCCACAAAACTGTGTTTGTGGGAATCCACAGACCCTGGAGTAAATCCACTTCTATTATTTCACTAAATGGACATTACATCAAGCTTCCTTCTAAATTTACATCTCCTTACCTATAGGTTAAAGCACCTGGAACTCTCAGGAATTATTAAAAATGTTCCTCTGTGTAGTGTGGACTATAAGTAATGCAGAAACTTACAGCTGGTCAAAATGCAAAGAACAAGTAGTGTGGTATGCTTAGCCACACCTAGGATATCTAGATCACACCCAAGGCTCAAGGTTCATAAGAGAAGAGTTCATATTATAAAATATAAGAGTCAGAGACTGAGGAGGGCCAGTCCAAATAGTGTTTGCTGCTAATGTCAGGATCATTGCTCTTGTGAACTCAGAAGACATGTTCAAGGGTAAACCAGTCAAATCTCTAACATGGAATGGGACGGCCTTCTAAGACTCCACTTCTAACTGATGAGCTATGAAGAGTTGATGGCTTCTGGAAGAGGGAGAGTTCATTTTCTCCAAAGGTGTGGCTCCATGAAGTTTGACCATGCTCCAGTGATGACCCCATACCCAGAAGTATATGGGTAACAGAAATGAGAGTTTATAGGTTGTGAAGTAAAAATCATTTTTAAAATGTGACAGAAAGTTAGAGATTAGGGAAGTAGAAATAGGTCTAGGAGAAGCTAAGAGAGAGTAGTAAAGAGGGAGGAATTAAGGGGAGGAGTTAGGGGTGTGTCTTAGTTGGGATTTTATTGCTATGAACAGACACCATGACCAAAGCAAATCTTATAAATAAAAACATTTAATTGAGGCTGTCTTACAGGTTCAGAGTTTCAGTCCTGTATCAAAGCAGAAGCATGGCAGCACCCAGGTAGGCATGGTGCAGGAGGAGTTGAGAGTTCTACATCTTCATCCAAAGGAAGCCAGAAACAGGCTGAGCATCCTCAGGGAGCTAGGAGGAGTGTCTCCAAGCCCATCCCCAGAGTGACATACTTTCTCCAACAAGGCCACAACTTTTACTAGTGCCACACCCTGGGTCAAGCATATGTAAACCATCACAGAGTGACTGACTAAAATATCGTGACATTATTAAAGAATTAATAAAATATTTGGTAAAGTGTCACTTTGAGTTTGGGCCATAGGTCTTAAGTGTTCTGGCTAGACATAGAAGATCAGGGCCACATGAAATTAGAACAGTGTCCACTGAAGCTTACTGCTCTCTACTTATAGGCAACTAGAGTTGAAGGTAAAGGAGGAAATCCTCTTTGAAATAATCCATTGGGCTAGGCCATTTCAAAAAGGTGAAAACTCCAAAAGATAAAAACAGTGAGCCAAAGCAGTTTGAATTTCTGAATCTCTAATGCAAATTGCTTACTGCTTTTGTAATGGATCTGCTTAGTGGACTCAGAATTTTGGGGCAATCAATCAAAACTTAGGTTAAATTAGGAAGTAGCCATGCCTCTCAGGATGAAAATGAACAATATCCTAGCATCACCAAATTCAGATTCTATCTAAGCATATAGTATAGTTCAAAGGACTGGTTAACATGACTGTGTCATCTCACATAATTCAGAAATTATCCTCTTCAGAAAAAAAATTATCAGAGACAGCAGTCATAAACAATGTCTTGAGTCAGATGTCAACAAGGTGAGAAACTTTCATGACAGATCATCTGAGAATCTGAGGTCACCCCTTGGAACCTAGATGATAAAAAGAGAGAACAGTTCTGATAGGTTGTCTTACAAGCATACACATGTATGTACATGTAATAATACAAGAAATAAATAAATGTAAAAGATAGCCCATTCAAAAATTGAAAAACCCTATCACTGTTCTTTTAAATATACTTGCATTATTATTAGTCAGACATTTGAATTTTTATTACTACATTGGTTTGGGAGTTTTATGTATCATTAGTTTTTGTTTTTCATTCTTTTTTAAATTTTAAAGGTATTTGACAGAACAGGTCCCTATTTTTTTCATTCTCTATTAATTTTGACACTACAGCAACTATTCTTATTTATTTTTATGGTAAAGATAGAGATAATAGATACAGAGATAGATGTGTGGGTGGATAGATAGAAAAATAGATAGATAGATAGATGATAGATAGATACAAAGATAGATAAATGATAGATAGATAGATGATAGATAGGTAGATAGGTAGGTAGATTGGTAGGTAGGTAGGTAGATAGATAGATAGATAGATAGATAGATAGATAGATAGATAGATAGATAGATACATAGGCAGATAGATCTGACATGACATTATGAAATAAAGAACCTCCAAAAATGGCATTGAGTTTATATTCATTTCGCCATTTACTGCTGGGTGTTTGATTTTTGGACCATCACAAGGGACCGAGGTGCATATTTTACAAACCAAAGCAGACCTGGCCTTGAGCTTCTCCCAACATTCCTCAGGTCTTGCCTGGCAGACCCTGCCCCCAATCTTGAACTTTCCAGCTAATCTTTTACTAGCTTGCCTAGAGTCATCTGGAGTTATTTCCTGTTTTTGAGAATGCTGTGGAAGGTGTTGTTTCCCTAATTCTTTCTCAGTTTGCCATTTTAACATAGGAGAGCTATTGGTTACTTTTTTAAAGTTAATCTTGTGTCCAGCCACTTTGTTGAATGTTATTATCAGCTGTTGAAGTTTCCCAGCCACAAACAGACATTCACTGTATGGATGTTGGAAAAACTTCACTTCCTCCTTACTTCTCGTGATGATTTATCTGGCATTTATTTTCTTGTAAAACTTATACTGTCATTTATTTTCTCTTAAAAGTGCAAAGATATTGTCATAATGTTTTCAGGATTCTTTTACTCTCATTGAAAATCCTTCTCTTACTGTAATTTCTTCTGAGTAAGTAATTAGTTTCTCATTTATTAGTTTGAAAGCTTCCTTTTCTTGGGGTATTTTAAAACTCTCTTAAGGACTGGAATCACTTATTCTGAAATTTTTTAAATAAAATTTCATATGCTTAGTTGCTTAGTCAACTTTGAGTTATGGGTTTCATCAAATCTGGAAAACCTTTGGCTATTTTCCAATACATATTATTGTTCTCTTCTTATAGGTCAAATGCTATGTAAATCCTGACATTTTGTATTGTCAAAAGTGACTTCTCTTTCATCTCTTCAGCCTTCTTCCAGGAATTTCTGCACAGGGCTCAGGGAAGTCCTTCTGCTCTACACTTTCCCAATACTTTGTACTGTTACAACTTGACCTTATCTCCCTGACAAGCTTCACATATTTCAAGCATATTTATCATTCCTCTGATCTACATAGAGGATAATTTTTTTTTTCTGAACTACCTTCCAGTTTTGTGAAGCTCTTACCAACCTGCTCTTTAAAACATCACAGGATCTTTCACGCTAGCTAAAGGACTTTATTTAAATCTTGGTTTAATTTTGTTCTGTTTGATTCTATGTGGCTCATCCATCATATAAATGCATTTTTGAGAGGACTCTGTTGTGGGTATTTTATTGCTCTGAGTAATTGTTTGTTTAGTCCTACATCCGTTTTATTCTCTGTCCATGACTGATTGGTGCTCATGTGTTTTCTAAGATTTGACTGTGATCTTATGATCACTGCAAGTTGTGTTTCACTTAAGGAAAGGTTTGTTTTGAATTATGTTGCTATTACTCCTGAGTGATTCTGTTTCCTGCCAATTACTCCATGATCTTTTGTTAGATTTTTGACTTGGGAACTAGAATTTAATAAATAATCTTTTAAAATGAGATTCAAAACTCATGACTAAGAGACTTGCACATCAATATTTCATGAGTTTCATTCCCATTCTTAGATAGAAACAAAGTGAATAATAATTCTCATCAGTGTTTATGAAGGCCCTTGCTTTATTCAAGACCTCAGCTAACCTTTCAGCAGCATACAAATTAAAATGTCCAGATGTTGCGCACCACTTTTACAACTAAAGCAGGATCTATTTGCTTATTAATTCACTGTCTTTACTTTCTTTTTTTAGCTGTGTCTATCAATTATGTGTCTTTGTTAACTACATGGGAAACTAAGATACACCCTCAACTTTATTAAGTGAACTTTACTGAATATATTGAGAGTATTTTCATAACATCTTGAGGATGATGTTGTGACAAGTTCTCAGCTATCATTTAGCCCAGCCAGCTCAAGAGGTCAACCTTAACTTCAAGATGAGCCTAGTATCATTTACCAGGTCTGGACTCTACACCTTGAATTTAGTCGTTTATAAAAAAAAAAAAAAAAACTCTTACCTCAAAATTTGCATCCATCTTAGAGAATAGTGTTTCTTAAACTCCATGTCAATTACAAGCAAAATTGTTTAAAATGTAAATTTTAGCTAGTAAATTCCCTAGCTAAAAGCTATGCAACCTGAGTCCTTTAAGTGTTTTCCGGGCAACTTACTTTTACTTTGTTTTGTTTTCTTTTGCTTTGCTTTTGGAGGCAATGTTTCATGTAGTTCAGATGAAGCTTCAGTTCCTTACAGCTGAGAATGACCTTAAACTACAAATCTTCATCTCTCCAAAGCTAGAACCAGGCATATGCCACCAAGCTCAGCTCCAGACAAATAAGATAAAACCAAAGATTTACAGGTACTTGCATATATGAATGTATGTAATTATGTATGTATGTATTTCAGGTATATGTTCACATCATTTAATTCAGTGACTCAGACACAAGTGATCTTGAAGCCTGCTATATTTAACCAATGGCTGCAACAAACTTCCCACAACTACAGACAGATGGCTATTCAAATTTAAATTATGAAATTGGAGTATTTGATTATGTAACAAGTTATAATACCCCAAAATATGTAGTAAAACATACATTAGATTATTTAAATTTATTTTCTTCTTGTGAGTCATTTATAGGTATTCAGCTTGAAAATGTGTTGAGCATAAGATTATTTAATCAGCCATCCTTACATCACAGCAGAGATATACTCTTGGGATATTATTACTATTATAACAAATTTCAGGGGTATACCATGGCCTCTGTTCTTTCCAAAGACAGAGAGCACTGATCAAGGGGTAGACTCTGTATGATTGTAGGATAAAGTCGAAGGGAGTCAGGGGTATGATTTTTAATTGAGATCAAGACTTTAAATTCAATATGTAGTGTCCATTAGCTACCAAGATGACAAAATGCAAAAAAATCAATTTGCTATGGTCATTTTCCTTAGCAGACATGTTGTTTTGGAGATGTTGTTTCTATGACTGGTTTGTTCTAAAATGTGTCAGAAAAAGAACACCGGAATTAAGGTGGCAAATTTCCATATTGCGTTGAAGACAGCACTGTAATCATCTAGTCAAAATAAGCAAAAGTTTTAGTGGGGGATTTTATTGCTGTGAAGAGACACTGTGACTAAGGCAACTCATACAAGAGAAAACATTAAATGGGGATTTGCTTATGGTTTCAGAAGTTTAGTCTATAATCATCATGGTGGGAAGAATGGTGCTGTGCAGAAAGACATGGTGCTGGAGAAGTCTGACATCTTAATCCACAGGCAGCAATGAGGATGCTAGCACTAAGATCATAGCTTGACTTAGAAGATCTCAAAACTCACTCTCACAGCTACACACTTCCTCAAAAGAGACCACACCTACTCCAGCAAGGCTACATCTCCTATTATTGTCATTCCTTATAGCCCAAGCATTCAAACATTTGTGTCTATAAGAGCCAAACCTATTCAAACCACTGCATTCTATGATAGACTCTTGAAAATAACAAAGAATTTGTGTATTGTGTGCTAGGAAAGAAAGTCCTGAGAAATACAAAATGTATTTTTTTTACTGTATTCCAGGCTCCCTTAGAATTTGATTCATATCACTTTATTTAATTTCTATGACATTTAAGAGTTAGAAGCTACATTCAGTTATATGAGACAAATATAAATTAAACTATGTGAACAAGCTACATCATACAGAGGAATTCAAACCCTGACTATTTGGCTCCAGAGTTTATGCTTGCTGTGGAGAAAAAAATATGTCTTCCTTTGAATAACTCAATGGGCCTCATTGAAACAGGTAAATAAGTAATCAACTGGATTCCTATGAAAATACAAAAAGGTTTCATAAGTCAGTAAGAAAAGATAAACTTAAGACCTCATAAAATTATGGGCTCATGAATAGAAATTCTATAAAAAAGAATATGTAAACAGCATATATACATAAAATATCTTGAATTTCTTTTTACCCAGGAGAAACAGTTAACTAAAAATTATAATGGTAAACACCTCTGAGCCAACTTGAAGAAAAAATATTAATAAGAGCAAAATATGAAGTGTTGACAAGAACATTAACCAAACCCAATTACTAAACCCTGTTACATTTAATTAATGACAGTACCCCCTTCATAGTATTCAGAATGTAAAAAGCAAAGGTAAAGTTCTCCATCTAAAGGTGATCAAAGAAATTTTGTTGTCTATCTTTGACTGGAAATCTGGTTTGGCTTAGATAAGTAGGCAAAGGTCACATTTCAAAGGTTAGATTAATAATAACTTAAGTTAAAATTTAAACATAAAGAATCAAATCCGGTTGTCCTTAAGCAAGATAGCCTTCTGCTCTTGTATACCTATGGAAGAAATTTCTTTGGCTCATTTTTTTCTACTGATAGTTTAGAAGAAACTCTGAATTTATGATCTCTCCTAGAAAAGTATTCAGTAGAATATTCTCATTTTGACCCTCTTTCCCACATGAAAACTATTCATCAGTTACCTTAATCATGAATTTCCTAAAAAGATTACAAAAAATGCAAAACTGCAGCCTCATTGTAATTGTAAAAAGTAACATCATTTTTAGGAATATACCTAAGGGATTTTATATAGTACTGCAGAGAGACTTGTTCAACTGTGTTCATTGTTACTCTTTTTATAATAGTTGAATTTTGGAAATACCCTAGATGTCTATCAATTGATGAAGGGATAATAAGACTGTGGTATATTGATACAATGGAATATTATTATGCTGTTAAAAATATGAGAATGTGTGGATTTAAGGTCCACTCAATCACAGTAGTAAGTGGCCAAGAACCTGAGGCTAGCATTGCTCATGGATCTTAGGGGGAATCCTACTATGCTTCTGATGAAGAATCATAACAAAAAGGACTCTCCATGGTGCGTTGCTATACCCATAGGTCAGAGCATCAAACAGCCCTCATCATAAATAATTTCCCCTAGCAGTAAATGCGAACTAACAACAAGACCCACAATCAGACAATATGCAAAGGGTAAGAGACTTCAGAGCACTCAGCCTTAATTGAGGTGTCTTTATCATATTCTCCCCTTAGGAGTTAGAAATATGTGGATAAGAAGTTATAAAGATTGTAAGAACCAGAGGCAGTGAGTCCAAAAAAAAAAAAAAAAAAAAATGGTGTTTTCAAGATACAATATGGCGGCTGCACAGATGAATTCACAGAGACTACACTGTGTGCAAGGCCTGCACAATTTTAAGCCAAACAAATCAAATTCTCATTAGGGAGAATGAGAAATAAACACAAAGGCACACCTCTAGTCCAGAAACTATTTGCAATTAATAGGTGCTAGGATATGGAGAGTTGGTTTTTTTCAATGGGGTAATATTAAATACATCAACCACACTCCAGAAAAGGTCAATTGCTCAGAAATATTTAGCCAACATAAATATGACTCAATATATGTTTTTTGTATTGTTTTATTTTTGTCTGTTCTGCTTTTTTAAGTGAGAAAAATCACATAAAGTTGTACCCAGTATAATAATGGGCAAGATCTAGGAATATTTGTGAAAGAAAAAAGAATATGATCAATATTTATTACTGGCCATAGCAAGAAACATGGCAGGACACAGGTAAACATGGTACTGAAGAAGGAGCTGAGATACTAAGAATTAAAAGCTATGTCCACTGCCATCGGGACCCACTACCCGATGAGAACTGAGCACCCAGGAGCCCTCTCACTCCTAAAATCACAGGCTCACAGGCTCACACGAGGGACAACCTCCAATCAGAATCAACAAGGCCAACTAACATCACAGATAACAAGATGGCAAGAAGCAAGGACAAAAACCTAAGCAACAAAAATCAAGACAATCTGGCAAATTCAGAACCCAGTTCCTCCACCTCAGCAAGTAGTGGATATCCTAGCACACCAAAAAAAAAAAAAAAAAAAAAAAAAAAAAAAAAAAAAAAAACCAAGATTTTGAATTAAAACATACCTCATAATGAGAATAAAGGGCTTTAAAAGGGTCATGAATAACTCCTTTAAAGAAACACAAGAGAACACAGGTAAACAAGTAGAAGTCCTTAAAGAGGAAATATAAAATCACTTAAAGAGCAAAAGAAAAACATAATCAAACAGCTGAAGGAATTGAACAAAACCATCTGGGATCTAAAAATGGAAATAAAAACAATAAAGAAATAAAAAAAAAAAAGACATAACCCTGTGGAAAGAAAACCTAGGAATGACATCAGGAGTCATAGATGCAAACATCACCAACAGAATACATGAGATAGAAGAAAGAATCTCAGGTGCAGAAGATACTATAGAAAACATTGAGAAAATAGTCAAAGAAAATGCAAAAAGCAAAAAGCTTCTAACACAAAACATCCAGGAAATTTAGGACACATGAGAAAATCAAACCTAAGAAGAAGAGGTGTAAAACAGAACAACAATTCCTATCTTAATGGCCCAGTAAACATCTTCAACAAAATTATGTGAGAAAATCTTTCTAACCTAAAGAACAAGATATCTATGAACATACAAGATGCCTATGGAACTCCATGTAGATTAGACTAAAATAGAAATTTCTCCCTTCACACAATAATCAAAACACCAAATGTACAAAACAAAGAAAGAATATTAAAAGCACTAAGGGAAAAGGACCAAGTAACATATAAAGGAAGACATATCAGAATTACACCAGACGTCTCAACAAAGACTATAAATGCTAGATGATCTTGGACAGATGTCATACAGACCCTAAGAGAACACAAATGCCAGCCCAAGCTACTATATCCAACAAAACCCTCAATTACCACAGATGAAGAAACTAAGATATTCCAGGGAAAAAAAAAACAAATTTACACACTATCTTTCCACAAATCTAGTCCTACAAAGGATAATAGAAGAAAAACTCTAACAAAAGGATGGAATCTACATCCTAAGAAAAGCCAGAAAGTAATCTTCTTACAAAAAAAAAAAAATCCCAAAAGAAGATATAGACTAGCAGACTAGAGAAATAAACAGTACCCAGCATATTGTTGCATATTGGACACTCATCTCAATAATAAAATCAGGCATTACCTCGGAGTAAAAGGCTGGGAAATTTTTTTCAAAGTAAAGGTTCCCAAGAAACAAGCTTGAGTAGCCATTCTAATATCACATATAATAAATTTTCAAACAAAAATTCTCAAAAAGATAAGGAAGTATACTTCATGCACATCAAAGGAAAAATCTAGTGAGAAGAACTTTCAGTCCTGAACATGCATGCTCCAAATACAAGAACACCCACACTATTAAAAAAAAAAAAAAAACTTTACTAAAGTTCAAAGCTTATATTGAACCACATACAATAATAGTGGGATACTCCAAAATCTCACTCTCATCAATGGATGTATCATGGAAGAAAAAAATAAACAGAGACCCAGAGAAACTAACATTAGTTAATATAACAAAATGAATATATTTAACAGATATTTATAGAATATTTCATTCTAAAACAAAAGAAAAAACCTTTTTCTCAGCGCCTCATGGTAACTTCTCCAAAACTGACCATATAATCGGTCACAAAACAAGCTTCAACAGATACAAGGAGATTGAAATGATCCCATGCATTCTATCAGATCACCATGGAATAAGACTCAACTTCAGTAATGATAAAAACAACAGAAAGCCCACATATAGATGGAAGCTGAACAATGTTCCACTCAATGATAACTTGGGCAAGGAAGAAATAAAGAAAGAAATCAGACTTTTTAGAATTTAATGAAGATGAAGGCATAACATAACCAAACGTATGAGATACAATGAAAGGTGTGCTAAGAGGAAAACTCAGCTCTGGGTGCCTCCAAAAAGCAACTGGAGAGACCATACACTAAGAACTTGATAGCACACCTGAAAGCTCTAGAACAAAAGAATCAAATAAATCCAAGAGGAGTAGAAGGCAGGAAGTAATCAAACTCAGGGCTGAGATCAATCAAGTATAAACAAAAAGAACTATATACAAAAAATCAACAAAACCAGGAGCTGGTTCTTTGAGGAAATCAAAAAGATTAATAAACCCTCAGCAAGACTAAGGTGGGGGCACAGAGAAAGCATTCAAATTAACAAAATCAGAAATGCAAAGTGAGAATGACAACAAAAAACTGTGGAAATTTAAAAAAAAAAATATTAGATCCTACTACAAAAGCCTATACTCAACAAAACTGGGAAAACTGGATAAAGTGGGATATTTTGTAGACAGATACCAGGTACCAAAAAATAAAAAAAAATCAGGAAGAAATAAATTATCTAAACATTCTATAACTCCTAAAAAATAGACAGAGTCATTGAAAGTATCCCAACCAATAAAGCTCAAGACCAGATGGGTTTAGTGCAGATTCTATCAGACCATCATAGAAGACCCAATACCAATACTCTCCAAACTATTCCACATAATAGAAACAGTAGGAATGCAACTCAAGTCATTCTCTAAAGCCACAATTATGCTTGTACCTCAACCGCACAAAAATCCTACGAAGAAAAAAACTTCAGACCAAATTCCCTCATGGACAGCATTGCAAAAATATTCAATAAAATTCTTGCAAACTGAGTCCTTGGACACATCAACATGATCATTCATCCCAGGGATGCATAGATGGTTCAATATATGGAGAGCCACCAACATAATCCACCATATATACAAACTGAAAGAAAACAACCACATGATCATCTCATTAGATGCTAAGAAAGCATTTGACAAAAATTCAACATCTCTTCACAAAAACTGTCATGGAAATATCTGGAATTCTAGGCCCCACCTAAACATAGTAAAAGCACTATAGAATAAACCAGTACCCAACATAAAACTAAATGCAGAGATACTTGAAGCAATTCTACTAAAATCAGGGACTAGAAAAGGATGGTCACTCTCCCCCTACCTATTCAATATAGTACTCAAAGTCCCAGCCCAACAAAAGGAGTTTGAAGGGATATAAATTAGATAGGAAGATATATCACTATTGGCAGATGACATGATAGCATACTTTAAGTGGCCCCAGAAAACCAGTTTTCCACCAGAAAACCCCTATACCTGATAAACAACTTCAGCAAAATGGTGGGTTATAAAATTAACTAAAAAAAAATCAGTAACTTTCCTTTCCACAAAAAATAAACAGGATGAGAAAGAAATTAGAGAAACAATAACCTTCACAATAGTCACAAATAATATGAAATGCCTTGGTGTGACTCTAAACAAGCAAGTGAAAGATGTGTATGTCGAGAACTTCAAGTCTCTGAAGAAGGATATTGAAGGAGATCTCAGAGGGTGGAAAGATCTCCCATGCTCATGGATTGGAAGGATCAAAATAGTATAAATGTTCATCTTGCCAAAAGGTATCTACAGATTCAATGCAATCCCCATCAAAATTCCAACTCAATTCTTCATAGAGTTAGAAGAAGCAATTTGCAAGTTCATTTGGAATAGCAAAAAAACCCAGGATAGCAACAACTATTCTCAAGAATAAAAGAAATTCTAGGGAAATCAACATCCCTGATCTCAAGCTGTACTACAGATCAATCATAATTTAAAAAAAAAAAAAACTCCATGGTATTGGTAAAGAGACAGACAGATCAGTAGAATAGAATTGAAGACCCTGAAATGAATCCACACACCTATGGTCACATGATATTTGACAAAGGAGCTAAAAATATTCAGTGGAAAAAAGACAGCCTTTTCAACAAATGGTGCTGTTTCAACTGGCAGCCAGCATGTAGAAGAAAGCAAATTGATCCATTCTTATCTCCTTGTACAAAGATCAAGTCCAAGTGGATCAAAGGTCAAAACCATCTACACTGAAACTAATAGAAGAGAAATTGGGGAAAAGTTTAGAATACATAGGCACAGGGGAAATTTTCCTGAATAAAACATCAATGGCTTATGCTCTAAGATTAAGAATAACAAATGCAACCTCATAAAATTGCAAAGCTTCTCTAAGGCACAGGACACTGTCAACCAGAGAAAATGGCCATCAGCATATTGAGGAAAGATCTTTACCAATCTTACATCCAACAGTGGGCTAATATCCAATATATGGAAAGAATTCAATAAGTTAGACTCTAGAAAATCAAACATTCCTATTAAAAATGTCATAAACAAAGAATTCTCAACTGAGGAATACTGAATGGCTGAGAAGCACCTAAAGAAATATTCAATATCCTTAGTCATCAGGGAAATCCAAATCAGAACAACCCTGAGATTCTACCTCATATCAGTCAGAATGGCTAAGATCAAAAACTCAGGTGACAGCAGATGCTGGCAGGATGTGGAGAAAGAGGAACTCTCCTCCATTGTTGTTTGGATAATAAGCTAGTACAACCACTCTGAAAATCAGTCTGGCAGTTTCTCAAAAAATTGGACATAGTACTATCTGAGAACCCAATTATAACACTCCTTTGCATATACCTAAAATGTGCTCCAACATACAACAAGGGCACATGCTCCACTATGTTCACAGAAGCCTTATTTAAAATAGCCAGAAGCTTGAAAGAACCCAGATGTCCTTCAACAGAAAAATGGATACAGAAATTGTGGTATATTTGCATAATGAAGTACTGCTCAGCTATTATAAACAATGACTTCATGAAATTCTTAGGCAAATGGATGGAGCTAGGAGCTATCATCCTGAGTGAGTTAATCCAGTCACAAGAAAACACACATGGCATGCACTTACTGATATTTGGATACTAGCCCCAAAAAGCTGTGAATAATCAAGAAACAATTCACAGACCTGATGAAGCTCAAAAAGAAGGAAGGCCAGAATGTGGATGCTTCAGTCCTCCTTAGAAGGGAGAACAAAATACCCATGGGAAGAAATACAGGAACAAATAGGGAAGTAGAGACTGAAAAAAAATAAGATAATCCAGAGACTGCCTCCAATGGGGATCTATCTCATATGCAGCCACCAAACCCAGTCACTATTGCTGATGCCAAGAAGTGCTTACTTGCAAGAGCCTTATATGGATGCCTTCTTAGAGGGTCTGCCAGAGCAATATTGATACAGATGAGGATGCTTGCAGCTAACCATCAGACTGAACATGGGGACCACAATGGAGGAGCTAGAGAAAGGACTGAAGGAGCTGAAATAGTCTGCAACCCCATGGGAAGAACAGCAATATCAACCAACTAACCAACACCAACCCCCAGAGCTCCCAGGGACTATAACACCAACCAGTGAGTACACATGGAGAGACTAGTGGCTCTACTTGCATATGTAGCATAGGATGGCATATTCTGGCATCAATGGGAGAAGAGGCCTTTGGTCCAGTGAAGGCATATTTTCCCAGTGTAGGAGAATGCAAGGGTGCTGAGGTGGGAGAGGGTCCATTTGAAGTGGGAGCATCTTCATAGAAGCAAGGGGAGTAAGGAGGGGGAATGGGAGGGCAGGATGGAGATAAGATTTGAAATATATACACAGAGAATATTTACATTTGAAATGTAAACACAGAATATACAATGAAAATGATAAATAAGAAAGTCAACAATTAAAAATAAACAGTAAAAATAAAAGGTATGAAGGCTTTCCTGTACCAAATGGTAATTTTAAAACTTCTTACTGAAAAGGTCACATATTTACCTAGTACTGTGTTGTACATTGTCATGAGCCAGATACAGTGATGTTGCATATCAACTGCCCTAATAATCTCTGAAATCATGACTGTACACAGTAGTAGGCATCATAGGGTCCAGAACCTGGACCAAGTGAACATTAAGTACTATATTAGTAATGATGGCCAGAGTTATGCAAATCTGAGCACATGCAAATGCTGATTAGAATTAAGAATGGGGTAAGGGATGAGTAGATTGGATATATTTTCCTTTATACATGTAAGAAATAAATTATTGAACAGAATATATGACCAAATACTGAATAACATGTAGCTTTCAGGATTTTTTTTTCTTTTGCCTTTGATTCATTTTTTATTGTTCTGTTTCTACAGCAACTTGGGGTAGAGTTTCAGTATGCTTTCATATCTTGGATTTTAATACGAATGCAATTTTCTAACCTTGCCTTCTAACCCAATGCATCCTTTGCTTTTATTGTTCTGTTTTTTCATGACCTCCTGACAGTACAAATTCTTGAGAAAGTGCCTCAGGGAGAAAAAAGTAACATTTCAGACAAATTCCCTCTACTCCTAGGCAACAAGAGCAAGATAACAGAAGTGCTTTAAGGTGGTGTCTTTGAATGGCCAGCACAAAAAGAGAGGCATTCTGGTGGTTTAAATGAAAATGATTCTCATAGACTCAGGGATTGGTGCGGCCATAGTCAGGGTTTCTATTCCTGCACAGCTTCACATCGATGTTTATCACCAAAGGAAGTCAGGAGTGGAACTCAAGCAGGTGAGGAAGCAGGGGCTGATGCAGAGGCCATGGAGGGATGTTACTTACTGGATTGTTTCCTCTGGCTTGTTCATCCTACTTTCTAGAACTCAAGACTACTGGTCCAGGGATGGCACCACCTACAATGGGCTGGGCTCTCCTCCCTTGATCACTGGTTGAGAAAATGCCTCACAGCTGGATCTCATGGAGGCATTTCCTAAACTGAGGCTCCTTTCTCTGTGATAACTCCAGCTTTTGTCAAGTTGACACAAAATCAGCCAGTAGAGGCACTATTAGGAAGTATGTCCTTGTAGGAGGATGTACCTTATAGTGGGTAAGATTTGAGCTTTCAGATGTGCTGTCAAGCTCTTAGTGTATGCTCTCTCCAGTTTCTTTTCAGAGGCGCTCAGAGCTATGAGTTTTCCTTTTAGCACTGCTTTCATTCTATCCCATTAGTTTGGGTATGTTGTGCTTTCATTTTTGTTAAATTCTAAAACGTTTTTTATTTCTTTCTTTATTTTTGACTTGACCAAGCTATCATTGAGTAGAGCATTGTTTAGCTTCCATGTGTATGTGGGATTGTGTTGGTTTTGTTGTTATTGAAGACCAACCTTAGTCCATGGTGATCTGATAGGCTGCATGGTACTATTTTGATGTATCTGTTTTATCTGTTTTTGCATCTGCTGATGCCTGTTTTGTGACCAACTATATGATCAATTTTGTAGAAGGTGTAGTAAGGTACTGAGAAGAAGGTACCTCTTTTTTTTTTAAGATGAAATATTCTATAGATGTCTGTTAAATCTTTTGTTCATAACTTTTGTTAGTTTCACTGTGTCTCTGTTCAGTTTCTGCTTCCATGATCTGTTTCTTGATAAAAGTGGGGTGTTGATGTCTCCCACTATTATTGTGTGTGGTGCAATATATGCTTTGAACTTTAGTAGAGTTTCTTTTATGAATGAGGGTGACCTATTGGGTCGTAGATGTTCCGAATTGAGAGTGCATCTTGATAGATTTTTTTTCTTTGTTGAGTAAAAAGTGTTCTTCCTTGTCTTTTTTGATGACTTTTGTTTGAAAATCTATTTTATTCGATATTACAATGGCTACTCCAGCTTGTTACATGGTACCATTTGCTTGGAAAGATTTTTCCCAAGGAACTTTCCCAAAAAGGTAGTACCTGTCTTTGTTGTTGAGATGAGTTTCCTGTATGCAGCAAAATGCTGGATCCTGTTTACATATCCAGTCTGATAATCTATGTCTTTTTATTGGGTATTGAGTCTATTGATGCTAAGAAATATTAAGGAATAGTGATTGTTGTTTTCTGTTCTTTTTGTTGTTGGAGGTAGAGTTATATTTGTGTGCTTTTCTTCTTTGGTATTTGTTGCTAGTTTCTATACTACTTAGAGAGCTACAAATTACAGAAAAAAATGTCTCATCAAAATGACAATGATTTAAAAGTAAAAAGATATTAGAATCATATTTAAAAGTTTAGATACATTTCATAGTCTCTTTTGTAAGTTTGTCTATACATTTTACCTTTACAGTATATCAAGGAGAATTTACAAATACTGTTTTTAGAAGAAATGTCTGAACACTTATAGGGAGATGGTGCAGCAGTTTTGTGTCTGGTTAATGGGGCCAAGGAAGGGATAGGATCAGAGTCTAGGATGACCAGCATTCTTCTATACAGTTCTGTATGGGTGAATATTTTAGAAAAAGGAGACAGTCACACATTACTCACGTATTTGTTTTCAAAATAAGTAGTTTGGTTTAGGAGTGGCTACAGAAATGTATAACCCACTCTATAAAACAAATATATGTGTTAATTTTTCTCCAGATCAACTGAGGCTGTGTCTTCCTGAAAGGTACAATTTGCCTTTGTTCTGTAAAAGGTCGACAAAGAATATAGCTTTGTCTCAGTATGTACCTGCTAGTAAAGATGTTCAGGTCTCTTCTTTTTAATTTCCTA
This sequence comes from Micromys minutus, assembly GCF_963924665.1. NCBI lineage: Eukaryota > Metazoa > Chordata > Mammalia > Rodentia > Muridae > Micromys > Micromys minutus. Next base: position 19,552,562 of record NC_137961.1, on the reverse strand, counting down.
TTTAGTACACACAAATTCAGCTTCTCTGCTAAATTCCAGAGACCCCATGTATGTTTCCATGGTAAACACCTCACTAAATCAGACTTTCACTTAACTGAATTTGTTTCACAGCTGTTAGAAACCTTTTGGTCCATTAGGCTTAAGGGAAATCTCTTGAATATGCAATTTTACAATGTCAACTCCAAGATCAAAAAGGAAGGTATTGAACTGGGGTAAGATAGAAGATGCTTTTCAAGCAATTTAAGGAAGCCACCACTATTCATTATTCCTGTTTCCAATAAGTGAATTAAGAACACTTTGATGTCTGTGCATTATAGGTGGGAATGCTCCAAAGAAGGCTTAGTCTTCTTGCCTGTAAACTCTTTGCCTCACTTAGCAGCCACAGAAGAAAAATATTGGAACTTTCAGATAAGTATCATTAAAAATATAGTCAGCAACAAAAGTAGGCCCTTGAAGCCCTGGTTTTTGTCCTTTTCAAGAAGCATACTATGTTTAAACCCAGACCTTGTGCATGAACTTTCCCTCTTTCTAAGAAATGAGATATTGTCACGGCGGATATTTCCCAGTAGTAAGGGATAAAAGCTTTACTTTGAGTTCTAGAAATATTTTGTCTTCCACCTTAGTATTACCTATAGTGATCTGGCCCCAGATCTCTAGAGGATCCTTATTCTAATGAACAATCCTTCACTCTGGCTACTTCTCTTTTTCTGTTAATATCATCTTGGTATTATTAAATATGCTGGTATTTTCTTATTATATAAATAGAACTCTCCTTGAACCCTACATTTTCCCCAAGCTTTCATATTCTTTCTTAACTGTCATATTTCTAAAAAGCCCTTTTGGTACTTCTCTGGTGAAACTGTTTTTAAATCATTAAATTGAGTAATTGCCTATATTTCACATTTCTCCTTGACCCCATTCAAGTGCAAAATTGTCATCTTGGCAAGTTTTCTTAAGAAGGTTATTAAGCAGAGAAAGATTTAGAATATGACTTTCAGTCTTATCTTTAACTCTACTGTGAAAAAGAAAGTGATGTTTGGACTATAGACAAACATTGTAGGACAAGAGACAAAAGGTTTACCAAGCTTGCCCAGCCATAACCATTCCCTATTGAAAGATTGTGTTGATTGACAGGAAAAAATAAAGAATTGGTAATAGGAATTACTCAAAAAATTCTTAGTTTCTTGGTGATGTCCTTAAGTAAAAGGACACACGTATGTTCTTCACCAGGTTCTTTATGAAGACTTGTAAGGGAGATTCTAGAAATAAAATATCTTAGTGTCTGTAGCCAATGGGACTGCCTAAACTGGTGGCAGAAGGGTCTTATAAGGTTCTGTGATAACCTCAGGTTTATGAGTCTATACATGCAAATGTGTAAAAAGCATTCTTACTGCTTTCAATTGTCAATCCTTCTGGACCACTGGTTGCAATTCAAGAACATGAGGAGCATCAAAAGAACATAGATAACATAGATTCATTTTGTGTTACTCAAGGGAAATATGAAACCTTAGGTAGCATAAGCCAGAACCAGGATGAAATTTAGGAGAAGATGAGAAAGAACCTTTACTTTTGATAAACTCAGTTGATCTGCCTTGAATATTTTTAATTTGATCTCTCTGTCACAGATGACTCCTTTACTAACTTCTCTGATAATCTCTGAATGTGTTACCACCAACTCTTGCTATTCTGTTTTTAAAGGCTTTTTGCTTATTCTTTAACTGTTATCACTTGCTGTCTCATTAAACTAATATTCCTATCCATCATGTGCCTGGCACTGCTCAAATACTGGGTATACCAAAACAAAAAGGGTAGGGCTGGAATTTCTATAGATGCAAATTCTAGTGCAATGGGGGAAAACTCGGGTGAACAAGGATATTTCAGTAAATATTAAAAGTGGAATGGTTTATTTCTTTATTGGCTTCAGCAGTTTCACTCCACAGGCATTGCTCTAGTGAAGAGCTGAACACACAGACTCTGTTACTCGGTCCACGAGCTACACTGTCCACAAAATTCCCTTCCTAGGTGGTCCACTCCATGCACCCTGTTGGTTCTGTCCCTGTGTGTTTCTTTACCCCACCACCCGGCACAAACATGACTCTATGGCCTGGTAACTTTTCATATATAAAGTTTATATATTCAATTCTCAATCCACAACCCTCTATACAATATTATTACATGCAATAGAAAAAGACACAAACTGCCTTTATATATGAGATAAATGACCTACAGAAACCCTTAAAATATTTATAGCTACCTTTATCTGATTACAGCCACCAGGATCTAAGTCTGTTTTCTCCAGATCCATCTTGACGCCTTCCCCAAATCTCTGTTCCTCTTCCATTTTCCTACTTTTTCTCTGCCTACTTCTCCACTGTCCAATCATGTATCAACTTAACATAATTCTACACAACTGTCTGATGAGGACCTACCTCACTCACACTTACTCCAGGCCTGATTGCACTCCCAGGTTACTTGATGTGGTTTCAGCAGCAAATGAAGATTAAACTGCTGTGCTGAGGTAATGATGAGTTCATGTGTGTAAATCAGTGATGCGGAGTGCATGTTTAAATGAGGCAACATTCCACTCTAGAATCTTAGACAACTTTGTCCATCTTTGTCCATCTTTGTCCATCTTTGTCCTGGAGCTCTCTCTCCTTAAATAACATTCAACACTTAAAACTGAAGTTGTCAACAGCTTGTTGTTCCTTGTTTATAAATGGTACCGAGAAATGCAGTCAAACACTTAGTCCTGTTCCTTCGTATTCATTTTATTCCTCCTCTTTACCTCCATTTGATGATCTTTCAGTATTCTTGGGCATAAGCTCACCTCGTCATAAGATCCATAGTTTGATCTTATATTGCACACCTTCCCATTCTCACCCTTGGCCACTGCGCCATTGCTTCATTGGGATATTTCAGTTCAATTTGAACCCAAAAGTTCAATTTGAACATTCTTTTTTTTTCTCAAAATTTCAACTATTCTATGAGTTTCTTATATGTAGGTATTTTCATGTATTATTTCAAAGAATATGAGTTTCCTACAGACTGAATAATACCATCTATCTATTAGGCTCTCTACCTATCAATACCTGTACATAGTAGGCAATTATCACTGCTCTCTATTTAGAGTCAATGACTAATTTTTCCTATCCGAGTTCCAAACCACAGATGAAATTTGATGCATGATTCAGACAAAATCTGTATATAAATTTATCCTAAAAACAAAAAAATCCAGCCTTTGAATTAAATCATACTCCAATCAATGTCTGTTATGGAAGCAGGTAGCTTCCATTTTCTAGCTCTTCAACTGAGAGCAGCCATCTTGTCTCTTTTCACAGCAGAGGACCTCAGAGCACTCTTTCTTTGTTTCAAGGTTCCTGACCTAGGCCATTAACTGATCCGATTCTGCCCTGCTCACCAAACCTCCAACTTTCTAACTAAATGTCTAATTAAAGGCTAAGAATCTTAAATTTCTAGTGGATTTTTGCCCCATATTGGGTGCCATATGTTGTGTTAAATAATAATAATAAATGCCACCATGCTAAAGCTGGCTACTCTCTGGCCCCATAGGTCTTGGACCTCCATGGCGTCTAAACACCCACACTATCACCTCAGGGCACTAGTGGGCCTGGCCTGTTCTCATCTTGTAAAGACTCTCTGACCCTGTGCTCCGAAATCTCTCTACCCATCTTGTTAAGTTTCCATGGCAAGCCACTGCCACATCAGCCCCATGCATCCAAATTCAATGGCTGGTTGGAGTTCCATACTACCATTCCTTTCTTTAGAACTCAGTTAAGTCTTCAAATGATGGAAAACACCACACAATCTTAGTTGAGAATTAACACCAGATAACACAATTGCTGGGCACAACAACTAACATCCCAATTTTTAAGCCATACTAAGTTAAATCCTCTGGTGGCAATTCCTGGTGGATCTGTCATTTAAACCAGGGGCCTCTTGTTGGTTACATTTTTCCTCTTAGCTCTCTCTCTCTTTAAAAGCGAGTCAGTTTTTTCTGGCTCCTTTCTTCCATCTCTCTGACCTGGAAGTCCTGCATGTTCTTTGCCCAGTGACTGGTTCCAGAAAATCTTTACTCATTTGGTAAAAGTCCACAGGAAGTCACCTGAGTATATGATTCAATCTTCATCCCAGGCAGCCCCTCTTAGGGAAGCAGAATTAGCATAAAAATACAAACAGGTCCAGGACTATCCACAGCAACAAGAACTTAACAATCTTATTGCAGATCTCAGATTTTGTATTATGCATTGTCTTTTTTTCCTCTTAACTTTGTTCCTGTCACTATTCCTTTTTCATATACTTGTGTTTATGTGGCTGCAGAAACTTTGAGACTGGAATAATATACCCTGGATACATTAAGTTTGGATACAATAGGGTATATTTGTTTTCTCCACACTTTTTTCTTTGCTCATGAGTTGTCACTAATAAAAAAAATATATTCTATTCATAAGTGGTAGCTAACACCTATAAAACAAATACTCAGGAGTTAGGGAGACTGTTAGCTCAAAGCCAACCTGGACTTCATAACCAGACAGTCTTAAACAAATTAAATAAATTTGTGTTACTTTGGTTGGTTGGCTTTTGTTTTTGGGGGGGTTATTCATTTGTTTGTTTTGTTTGATTTCTAAAATTTGTCATTTTTGTATTGCTTTTGTTAAGAAGAATATTCTAATTTTTGTGTGTCTGATGCTATATAACCAGGTAGTGTCCTTGGTTTTTCTGAATATAAGCAAAGAAAATAAGAGCCAGAATAAACAAACAGTTGTTTGTTAATAACATGAGTCACAGAGTTGAATTTTAGACAGAAATAAACCCCCACCCACAAAATTATTTCATCTATGGCTCACAGTCTTTAGTGAGACTGGTTTCTCTTTGAATGACAGTGGCAGTTTGAACAGAAATGGCCCAGAGAGACTCATATACTTAAATACTTGATCATTAGGAAGTGGTTCTACTTAATGGGATTAGGGAGTACAGCCTTGTTGGAGTCAGTTCAATTTAAACCTAATACCTCTCTTTTCCTATTTCCTGTAGAACTGTCAGCTGCTTTTCTAGCATCATATCTGCCTCAGTCCTGCCATGAACTAAATTCCTGAAACTATAAGTAATTAATATTAAGTACTCTACTTTATAAGAATTGTGGTTTTGTAAAATAAAGTCGTTTAAAAAAAAAGAATTGTGGTGATCATAGTGTATCTTCACAGCACTAAAACAGTGACTAAAACAAAAGTTTATATCTGGGAGTGAAGTATTGTTGTGAAATACCTTATGAAGCTGCTTATTGGTAGAATGTAGATTTTTGGATTAGGATAGCAGCTGAAATGCTTTAAGGGGGTGCTTAATGGGCCATTCTAGTAGAAGCATGTAAAATAATGGTGCTGAGAGTAATGTAGATTATCGTGGCCTAATTTAATTGATTTCTGAGGAGAAGAATTAGTAAATGGTCTAGAGAATCTTCTTATGATATTTTTGTGAAGAATGTGGCTCCTTTCTGCCATTGTCCCCCTGACTCCTCCCCCATATCTGCCTGTTGCTAAATTGAAGAATTTTGAATTAATGATGCTGGCAGAGGAGGTTTCAAGACAGCCTAGTATGTGGGCATTGTGTGCTTACTAGTGGTCATATCTGTAATAAAACGAAGCTACCTAATAAAAAATATAAAATATACAGTTAGAAGGGAAAAAAAAAGCTCCAGAAAGTATTATGACCCTAAGTCCAGAGCTCAACAAGATAAAATGTTAAAAGGAAAGCCTGTGTTAAATGGAATGAAGGCAGTGGGGAACTCACGGAAAGACCCCACTGAGCCAAGCTTCCAACCTATCAAAAGAAATTAAAGAAAAAGCTATAAACTGAAGGAAAAAACCAACTACAGACAGCTGGTACATATGTAATTTAAAAACAGGGCCATGGTCCACCCTAGCAAGCAGCAGAACTTGACAGTTTCAGCTATGTGGTTATAGCTTTAGAATAAAAAAAATATATGAAGAGGATTATGGAGTCCCCGTCCCCCCAAAAGCTAAAGAAACTCACTGAGGTCAGGAGTGTGTCAGAGGTATCCCTGTGTATAAGCCCATAGTGGTTCATAGTCCACTGTGCATAAAGCTATGAAACCTAGATTTCATTGAAGACTCCAAGATCATAAACATGCCAGTGTCGTGGAAAATCTGCCAAGGTGACCTGCAGTCCAGGTATGGAGCCAGCCCATGAGAGGGCAGTGTGTTTCAGTCAACAAAACTGAAAGGAGAATCTTCACAATGGAGATGTGAAGAATGAGTTGACATATACAAAGATGGAGTATTTAGAGGTTGTCCATCTGATTTTGGGTCTTTTTTTGGTCTAGTATTTTTCCATTATGCAACCTTTCCTCTCTTTTAGAATGGCAGTGTATATTCTGACATTATTAGTTCGAAGAATGTGAACTGCTTTTTATGTTTAATTTAACACGGAGTTATATATTAAGAGTTTGCTGTCCCAGAGACTTTGAACTTTGAAATTTTAAACACTTTTGAACATACACAGGCTGGACCTAGGCCTCCCCCTACATATGCAACAGATGTGAAGCTCATTCTCCATGTGGGTCCTGAACAACTGATATCAGGACTGTCCCCAAAGCTGTTGCCTGTATGTGGCATACGTTCTTCTAGCTGGGCTGTCTTTTCTGGCCTCAGTGGGAGATTCAAAGAACTTGAAGTGCCACAGTAGGAGGAATAACAAGGGTTTGCCCCCACCTGCTCAGAGGAGAACAAGTTCAGTTATGAGGGAAGAATTGTGGGGAGTGGATGACCTGGAGGGAAGCTGTAAGCAAGATGTAAAGTGAATACTTAAACAAATAAAAATTAATTTAAAGAATTTTGATTTGTTCTTGTTTAAAAAAATACAGTTCTGAGACAGTTATATATTATGAAGATTATTGCAGTTGAACTAAATGCGTTTTTGCATACCAATATGGCAACAAGCCTATGGTGCCATGGAGTAGACTGTGGTGGTTTGAAAAGGAATGGTAGACATGGGGTCATATATTTGAGTGCTTGGTCATTAAGGAGTGGTAATACTTGAGAGAGATTAGGAGGTCTGGGCTTATTGAAGATATTGTGTCACTTATGCTGAGGTTGAAGGTTTGAAGGATGCAAGGTAAGCCTTGGTCTCTTCTTGCTGCCTCTTAATCCAGATGTCGATCTCTCAGTTGCTTCTCTAGTACTATCTCTACTATGGTCACCGCAATGATAAAGAACTAAACCTCTGTAAGGGTTCCTTTTTGAGAGTTGCAATAATAATGGTGTCTTTTCAGCAATAGATACTGACTAAAACAATGAGCTTTTCTGGATCAGCCTTTTCACCATGCTCCACTCCTGTTCAGCCCACAAACAAATCTTAAAAGGTGTAGCATTCCCAGAAAACAGTGCTAATATTAAATATCAGAGAAGATATTTTTCTTCACATGGAGTTTTCTTTATGTGATTTCTACATGCAATAATTCTAGCTTTGGTGCCACACGCCAAGAGATATAATAAAAATGAAACAAGGAAAACAGGCATTCATTGCACAGTCTCAAGCAAGTACAGTTGTTTCCCAAGGAAGCCTTGTCTTTATACTGCCTTTGGCAACCAATAATGAAAGGTACACTGAGAGCTCACTCTCTGCTGGGAGATGGGTGAATAGAGCTATGATCTTTGGCTAAATAGCACCGTACGTAAATTGGAACAAAGCGTACTACTAACATATTGTCTCACAATCCTCAGGTAACTCACCATTTCTAATTGGAAGAAGAGGAACAGATTTAAATTTCTGCCAAAGAACCTTGATGGCAGCAGTATTTAAATAACAGAACACATATAAAAGGATCTAATGTTGGAAATATTCTGCTTCATAATCAAAGAAGATGAAAATGACTCTCAGAGGAAATGAAAAATGATGAGCTTTCTGCCAGCTTCGCTAGAGTGTGAAGCTCTCAGCTTCCTAAGCAAGCAATTGGATATCTTGTGCTATTACATAGCAACACTCCTGTTCTCAACAGCAAATGACTAATTAGCAGCAGCTAGGGCATACTGTCATTTGTTTGAGGAAATCTCAAGAAAATAAAGAAATATGCTCATTCCCAGCTTTAATTAGCATGTTCAATGTGCTAAACTTTCTTCTCTCTGTTGCCTGACTCTCCCTTGGTAGAAGAGAATGTTTTATATAATGCAGGAAACAAAGTTATGCAGCTGCAGTAGAAGTTAACATTTGATGAGAAATGTATTGTTTCCATTTATTATCATGGTTAAATCACACAAGAACACTGCAGGATTAATATTATTATACCTACTTTACAAATGAGAATTCAGCTACAATGATGCAGTATGCCCAAGGTAGTTAATAACTGGTTTAGTCAGAATTTACACTCAGATCTTCCCACACCTCTCTATTACTCTATCCTGCAAATTCAAAGGTTGGATAACTTCAAACATAGAGACTTTGGATCAGTTACACTTTACAAAGGGATGGTCCAGACTTAGGGAGAAGCAGAATAGAGCTTCCAAATATAACTAGAGGACTGGCTTTGAGCACGATGGGACATAAAGTATGCACTCTGTCCACCATTGACTCCTCCCTAAGAAAGCAGTGTTTAGAAGGAGTCTTGAGGAAATGTTGATTGCTCTAGAAAAGAACAACAGGAACTGGGGAGAGGGGAGCTTTTATTTTGTGATTCTCAGGCACACACTGAAAGAAATAACCAAGAGATCACATAACGATGAGCAATACAATGTAAATTTGGTAAAGTGTTCTTATTCATGTTACAATATTTTTAAATACCTATTTGTTCAATGTCTGAGAGCTCTATCTGTATGTACACCCTCAGTCCATATCCCAGAATACATAGTGTTGTTGTAAGCCACCATGTGAATGCTAGGTATTGAACTGAAGACCTCTGGAAGAGCAGTCAAGTGTTTTTAACCACTGAACATCTCTCCAGCACTCTTTGTTTCAATATTTAGCTATTATTTGGCTACTCTTGAGAGGTGAAGTTTCCAGGTACTCATTCTTACCCCAATTAATATACTCTCTACACACAAGAACAAGACAATAATTTCAAATTCTTTTTGTCCTTTGGTATTTCTCTGTGTCCTTGCTTCTTATGTTCTATTTGTTAGATATGCTACCCACATAAGTGCCTATGGTAGATTTCTCTGTTCTAGAGCTCAGTAATTAATAGTTCAAGTATCTGATTCTTTAATAGTTTTTATCTTTGTTAGCATAGAATAATAAGTAATAATGATACTATACAATCATTTAAGCATTTGATTTAATCCCAACTATTTTTATTTATCTTCCTATATGTGTTTAAATTATAAATAAATAAACCAATGTACTTATTTACTAGGTTAAACAATCACCTCTACTTAATTTGAAATCTTACAGTATCCCTGCCTTCTTTTTGATAATATAGACTCAGTCTTCGATTCCAAAGAAATGCATTATTATATTATAAAAATCTAAAGAAGTGGGAGCAGAGGTTAAAAAAAAAAAGATGGTTAGAGAGCCAGGAGAGGCAGAACAGGACATGAGCACATCAGCCTTCTGCAAAATGTTCTTGCATCCTCAGTCAGAATGCAATTAGACCCACCATATTTAAAATTTTGCTAGGAGGTGATAAAAGCCATACCCAGCTAAGAATTCTTTTCTAAAATCAGTAAGTGTTCTCTACATATATCTTAAGTCAACTAAGATCAGATATAAACAGAGATGGGCAACCCAAGGCAGCATTGAGGCAGTCGACAAAAATGGGAGATTTGGAACTCCAAGTCCTGAAATCATTTGCTTTGCGATTTATTCACACTGTCTTTGCAGCAGCTTATGTAAGTTCTCCTGCCTCATGCAGTAACCTTTAGCATAACAACAGCCCCAAATTACAGGAAACACTTTCATGTCTGCTTCACAAGAAGCGCTCTTTACTGTCATTCTCCTTCCTTTGAAGAAAATATGAAAGCATGTTTTTACATTAAAAATAGAGTACATCTAGAAATTTTTCTCAAATTATTATGGATATAGCTAGAACTTTTCTTAATGTTTTTTTTTTTGTTTCTTAGTCTTTGAGATAGCATAATGTAATGGTTTCAATAGGAGGAGCCCCCATAGCCTCATGTGTTTGAATATTTGCTCCATAGGGAGTGGCATGCTTAGGAGGGGTGGCCTTTGTGGAGTAGGTGTGGCCTTGGTAAACCAAGTGTGCCACTAAGGGATCAGCTATGAAGTCTCAGTAGTTCAAGCCAGTTCTTTTCCTTCAGCCTTCAGATCTACATGTAGAATTCTCAGCTCCTTCTGTAGCCCCGTGTCTGCTTGCATGCTGCCATGCTTCCTGACATGACAACAATGGGCAAAACCTCTAAGACTGTAAGCCATCCCCAATTAAATGTTTTCTTTTATGAGAGTTAGCATGGTCATGGTGTCTCTTCATAGCAATAAAACACGAAGACACATAAAATGTTTCTATTTGGTTGTAATACTTATGAGATAGAATATGTTACATCTAGAAGGCTAGTAAACAAACAAACACACAAAACCCAAAAACCCACTGAGCACCAATTCTGTTTAATTATCTCCTCCAGTCTGAATATCAAATAAAAGGTCTATTGTTTAGGTCTTAGGCAGAAATATTTCCAAGACACAATTGTATGCATTCCTTATATTGGTGGAATAGTTATTATGCTGAGCCCAGGGATCAAAACATTACTTACTTGCATACAATAATATGTATCTTCTTTATATCTATGCAATTGGAGCTTTTCAAGCTGTATTTAAGTGTTTATTTTCCTTGCAAAATAAATAAACACATGTACACATAAAAGCAAAACACCTTGATGTAAATATATTAAATTATTTGTGATGAGACTAGAAATTTTTAATTTCTAAGTAGTAAATGTTACTACAGAGTGGAAAAAATGTTAGAACTTACCTCAGACAAATGTTAGCAATGATATAATTTGAGTATAATTTCCATGTATGTAGTGTCTCATTAGGGTAACATGAGCACAATATGGCATTACCTGATTTGCTTTGCAATTTCAAAAGGTTAATTAAATTGTTGAGCAATATTCTAATTTATTCTAATTTTCCTCATTGGGATTCATTCTTCTAATAGTATTGAATATCTTTGCATTCGTTAAAGTCTAGTAAAATAAAGCTTCTTAAAAAGTTCTTAACCAAATACTCAATCCTGGCCACACTTAAAACATGAACCCCATTGTTAGCCAAATGTCAGACATTTTAGAAATGTGAGCATTTAAAGGTTATTTTCCATTAGCTGAAGTTCTTTCAGTCTTACTACAATCTGGAAGAGAACACACTTGATGATTCACAAGCTCTTTCCTGTCTCTGTTGCAGGTGGGAGAAAGGGTGACAGAGCTTTTTGAGGTGAGGTGGTACTTGTTGTTAGATAATTTCCAGGATTTAAGGCTTATAAGGAAAGCCAGAGCACATTTTCCACATCAAGCAAAACATTTTCTGGCCTGCATGTGCATGTGGGAGCGGACACGCATGCCTTGAAGTGGAGCGTCTACACAAGAAAATGGTGTGTTGCCAGCAGTGTGGGACATTTTCATACTCCTCACCTGCTGTACACAATGATTTTCCTGGCAGTGATGACAATTTCAAGTAAAGAGTAACACTTTTGTAGGTATGTTTCAAGAAGAGATCACGTCCAGCTAAGATAGGTCCAACACCCAGGAGCACTCTTCCTGCAAAAGACGGTTTAAATCCCAGTACCCACATGGTGTTTCACAAACATCCTTAATTCCAGTTCTGCAGGATCCAGTACCCTCTTCTCGAATTCACCACATCCGACATACATGGGGTTTACAAATATACATGCAGACTTAATATCTACACAGATATAAATCTTAATAAAAGAACATTTTGCTGAGAAATAATACTGCATGCCTTTAATTCCAGCACTGGGGAGGCAGAAATACAGGAATTTCTGAGGTCACAGCCAGCCTAGTTTACGTAGAAAGTTCCAAGATAGCCAGGGACACACAGAGAAACTCGGTCTAAATATCTCCTCCAAAGAACATTTTATATAGTGATAACAGAATTTAGGGGACCCAATGGACATCACATTGCGTACAGGAAAGAAAGACTTTTACCCAGGATTTTTGAAGTGAAAGTAATGTTACCACTCAGCAGATATAGGTGGGATTTGTTTTAGTATCACATGTATGAAAAAATTATAACCAAAGTAGGTATTATTTTCAGACCACCAGAAGTATTATATGCAGAAAATGTAATTATCAGAAGAGTTATGATTCTGGAAGATTATTACTTAATAGTGAAACTAATGTGCTGTTTTGATTGACTCAAAGAACACTTACTTTTAAGGTGTTTATAGACTATTTAACATTAATGTGAGGTGTTTAATAATTTTGATTTTATTAATGAGGCTCCAGTATAGTGTAAATGTCACAGCTATTCACCATTATTTATGTTACCAAATTATTTCCATCTTTATTGAATAGAAACATCTCAAATAAGAAATTTCATGAAGCCTGGGATGTCTAATCAGTTATAATCAATGAGATAAAATAAGCACATTATTTTAGACAATCCCTAATGGCCTTTGTTCCACATGATATTGAAAAACATAACCAGACTCTATGATTTACACCATGTTTTTTATAATTTCTCTGATAAAAGTAATGAATTATGCAGCATATGCTTTTGTAATTTTTTGTAATGTTTTGGTAACCAGGAAATGGGTAAGTACTTTAATTGAGATGTATGGTAAATGGTAATTTGTGCTTTGGTTTTTGGAATAAATTGAAGTTTAATTGAGATTGAGTAGTTGGCATGAATGATACTTTATATTCACTTAGTGCTGCTTGCATACCCTGATGGCATTATACATTTTCACTACATGCATGTCTTATGTTTGACATATGTAGAGGACACAGTAGTACAGGGTAGAGAGACGCTCAGTTTCTGCATCAGATACTCAGATTAACTTGTTCTGACTTATGAAAGGATGATCAGTTCTTGAAGGTGGGGAAATATTTTTATAATACCCAAATCTACCTGCCTGCACCCTAGATACCGTCTTCCTCCATTTTCCCTAAATGTGCTTCCTGCATTGTCCCAGCACATAGCATAGTTTGGGCATTCCTAAAGGCACTGTGTGGATTGCTACTTGATGACAAAGCCTATGAGACTGAATTGGTTACTTTGAATACTGATTAATAGGCCATAGACAACCCTAAATTTCTTCTTATTTTTAAAATAAATCAATGTAAGTACCTTCCATAGAGCGCTTTTATGAGGACTAAATAACTTTTATCAATAGAGATATTGTATATAACATACTAGATTCACAGCAATTTAATAATAAATATATTTCATATTAATATATTTTTTATAATAGTAATAATAAAATCTTAGCTCTTTTGGTCTACTTATTCTCTCCATCTATTCTTTAGTGGTGGTTCCCTCTTTTTCTTCCCTTTGGTCTCCTATCATAACTAGAAAATTAATCAAGCTGTTCCTTGATATGCTATTCCGATTTGTCTACATCTAAATGATGTTCTAAACAGTCATTGTAGTAAATTATTGTTTTAGTCATTGTTTTATTGCTATGAATAGACACCATGACCAAGGCAACTCTTATTTTTTTTAAATAAAGGATTTGATTGGGGGCTTGTTTACAGTTTTAATAGGTTAGTCTATTATCACCACGGTGAACAACATGGCTGAGATCTTTACATCCTGATCCACAGGGAGAAAGCAGACATAGACAACGATGATTATAGTGGATAGATAGACAGATAGATAGGTAGATAGATAGATAGATAGATAGATAGATAGATAGATAGATAGATGGATAGATAAATAGATAGATGATAGATAGATAGATAGATAGATAGATAGATAGATAGATAGATAGATTGATTGATAGATAGATATAGACAGGCAGACAGGTAGATAGATGAATGGATGGATGGATGGATGGATGGATGGATGGATGGATGGATGGATGGATGGTTGGATGGATGGATAGATGGATGGATGAATAGACAGATATATGGATGGGTAGATAGATAGATAGATAGACAGACAGGTAGGCAGATAGGTAGATAGATAATTAGATAGATGTAGATGAGAAGGTAGAGAAAAAGTGGGCCTGTGGTAGGCTTTTGAAACCTCAAATCTCATCCTCAGTGACACATTTCTTCTAAAAATGTCATACCCAAGGCAAAAAGGCCATAGCTCCTAGTCTCTTTCAAAATGTGTCACTCGTGATGACTACTAATCATTCAAAGTAGTGAGCTTATGACTACAATTATATACTACCCCATATTTGCTGCTACTCAAACAAAAAAATGAATGTATTTAATTACTTTTTTCTATTAGATATGTGCCTCTTGACATCTTGAGAATAGATGCAGAAATATTCTGCTACAGCTTGAACCCTGGAAAACAGGATCTGAGACCCATGTTAAGAGATTAGGATGAGGGAGAAATGAGGTTTAATGTTATTAGGTAAAGTCTCCTTTCAAGAACCTTGATCTCAAATAAGTAAACTGATGGTTTCATTAGTGTACTTGTCTATCTCCTCTTCTGCATGTGTGGTCTCACTATGAATCCATAATTACCATAATTTTAGGTTTAGAATTTTCAAAACCTACTTTAAAAGGGGTTCGCAAATGTTTAACCTCCTTTCAAGCCAACTATCCTCCAGAGATGTAATGAACTGGAAAGATTAATAGGACAAAGGGGGGATATAAACCTGTTTAGAAATAGTTTTTTGGACTGACTCCAATCTTTGATGTCAGGATAGCAACCGTTCAGTTCATAAAAATCAGCAGTGGTAGCTTGATCCACTCACAAAAATCATTTAGAAACCAGCAACGTTTTGATTCCTAAGAAACCGTGAGGCTCTGTCAATAGGCCTAAGTCTACAGATAGGGCCAGAAGCTGCTGGAATATAAGAAGTTCATTGGTGGGTTTCTCTCTACAATGTCATGACAAGTGATGATCAGCGAAGAAGGCAAGGAGAACCAATACCACAGCACAATCAGTGAAGACCAGTGTGAGCAAAGCCCAACAAAGCCCAGCAAATAGCAGCAAGGACAATCTAATGCTATAGCACCATCCACTGTCTGTTGGGTTACACTTATTCCCTATCAGAACATCATGTGTCCTCTCAAGCATCTACTCCAGTAAAACTTCACATGCCCTTTCGCCAGGCAGCTTCCAGAAATCACCATGTGTCTTTTCTCAGCAAAACATTCTCTCATAAGACAGTTTCTAGAACAATATCACATGATACAACTGACACTCCAAAAAACCGAGAAATTTCCACTTCAGTTTTTTTTTTTTTTAATTTATTATATATAAGTACACTGTGGCTGCCTTCAGACACACCAGAAGAGGGCATCAGATCCCATTACAGATGGTTGTAAGCCACCATGTAGTTGCTGGGATTTGAACTCAGGACCTCTGGAAGAACAGTCAGTGCTCTCAACCACTAAGCCATCTTTCCAGCCCCCCTTCTTTTTTTTTTTTCCACACTTGACCTAGTGTCGTGGAAAGTAATGGAAGAAATCACCAATGTGTAAGAACATGAAAAATAATAAAACAGGGAATACTTTGCTTTCATCTGGGTAAACAACTTTTGTCTGATCATGGTGTATAAAACTTTGGAGATTAGTAGTGTACAAGATTTTGTTCCCTTTCTCTTTATTTATACTTTTGTGAGGAAAATAATAGTATTCCTAACTTGCAACTTTGTACACCAAACAGCTACTTTAAATGTCAGTTTAATTTAATAAAAACATACTTTAATAAGAAGTTTTAAATGTTTTAACCTCTTTTGTAGCTGAACACATACCAGAGATAGTAGAAAGGAAAGGTTAATATGACAAAGGGGAATATAGACCTGTTTAGAAATAGCTCTTTGGGGTGATTTTTATCTTTGTTGTCACGATATCAACAGTTCAGTTCACATGAATTAGCAGCAGTTGCATGATTCACTTGCAAACACCACACATAAATCAGCAACAGCAGTTTGATCCAATAGAAACTTCAAGGCTCTGCCAACCTGCCTAAGTCCACAGAAGCAGCAGGATGCCACCAGAATATGGTGAGACTTTCTTTGGTGTGTTTCTCTCTACAACGTCACCACAAATGATGACCATCAAAACAAGCTAAGGCAAACCAATGACATTTTAGATCTACATTTATCCATTTGTTTTGAGGCCTGAACTTGTGGCAAAGTCAGAGTGTAACCTGTGGACATGGGTTCTTTCCTTGCACCATGAGGGTTCCCAGGTGAAACATGGGTCATCAGGTTTGGGAATAAACACCTTTACCAAGCAATCTTGTTAACCTTGTATAAATTTAAATATAGAGCATTAATTTTACTCCACTACCATTTCTCCCCTAGGAGTTTTAGTTTATGTAAATCTCTAGAGGTAAATAGAGGAGTTCACATAAACTTTCATGTTTTCCAAAGAGCTTGCATTCCATAGTACTCTGGACCAAGAAACATTTGGTCAATGAATTCATGCTCATTTCCTACTAATGTTTTTGTTTCCTTCTTTCTTTTCTCCCCACATACATACATACATACATGCATGCATACATACATACATACATACATACATACATACATACATACATACATAAATAGTTCTCTCTCCCTCCCTGTCTGTTTTTTTATTCCTTTTTTCCTTATTTTCTTTCCTCTCTTTTTTCTCCTTCCTCCTTTTTCCCTCTTTCTTTTTTTCTGCCCCTTCTTTTTTCACCATCCCCTTCTGTCTGCCCCAAAGTTTTCCATGTTTTCCAAGTAACAGGCAGTACTGTATGTAGACTAGTTCTGAGTTTCTGCACTGAGTTTCCTGAGTTCTATAACTCAGGAAATCCTGCTCTCCAGGACAAGTAGTGACAACATGATTTTATCCCAAATACAGATTCTTTACTTACAGATTCCTATGTCTGATACTAGATCTACTCTTAGTTTCTTCCTACACAGCATGTCAAGTATCAGTTTCTCAACTGTGAGAAAGCTGTATCTCTTAACACCAGTTTCATGAAAGAAAAAGCATAGGACAAAAACTCCCTATACCATACTCACTACAAACTTGTGTTCTGTTATTCCTTCCTGCTTCTTCCCCGCTTCAGTGGCCTCAGCATCCCCCCCTCCTTTTCTCTCCCACTCTTTTCTTCCCCTGTAGGTTCTGAGATTTTGGAAGAGCTAAATATTAGTCACCTGAAAGTTTGCATGTTTAAAATTCAGCTAATTAGTATTTTCTTATCTCTCCAAGCCAATATTCTTACCTTGATCTCTTTTTCTAACTATAGAAAATAGTACATGCCAAGGATGCCTCATTTAAATGTCTAGTCTGGAACCAAGGCCAGCTTTTCTTGGCTAGACACAATGCAATTTTTTCCCTTTCTTTTACCAAGTGCTAAATCCTAATAATAAAGGTAAGGCCATCTTTGGAATTTTAGAGTAAAAAGATGAAATAAATGCAAGAGCATAACAGCTTAGATATTCTCTTCTGTTTAATGAAGAAAAACACATAGCCTTAAAACACCCCAACCTTTTTATCCCAATAATAACAACCAGATTCAATTCCCTTGAATGAATGTATACAAGTTGTGATTTACTGAACACATGAATAGAAAATGAACCGTGCAGGACTGATATACACAGATCTGTGATAGTGACAGAAAAATATGCTTGAAAACAATGTTTGGGAACTCTGAACATAACTGGTAGATAAACATGTGATTTAGCAATGAGTGACAAAAATCTCTCGCAGAAGTTGTATCTTGGCTTAATTGAAAGTAGCAGCGGTAAGAAGGTAAAACTATTATTCTACAGAAGAAAGAAAAAGCCCATTTTAAACTTGTTCTAGTTACTTTTTCTTGCTATAGAAAAGACACACTGGAAAGGATCCTACCTCAAGGACACTTGTTCAGTAATGTTCATCATGGCTTTATTTAAAATAGGCTGGAATTGCAAACAACGTAAATGTCCCTCAACAGAATAATGGTTAAAGGAAATTCAGTACATTTACACAATGAAGTACCACTCAGCTCATTTTGAAGAAGGATTTCATAAAATCTGCAGGCAAATGAGTAGAATTAGAAAAAAAGTTATCTTGTGTGAGGTATCCCAGACCAGGAAAGATGAATGTGAAACATATTTCTTTATATGTGGATATTAGCCATTAAATAATAACCGATCTACAGTCTGTAGACTTAGAGATTAGTTTATTTTTTTCTTACAACTTTATTTAAAAAGAGAGATACATGTGCATAATTTTCAAACTATTTTGGCATAACACTATATGAATATATTTTTGTCAGTACTTAATTCTTTTAGAGGTTTGATAGCATGAATTGAAATCCCACTAGTTACCATAAGCATAAAGTACATGTAGGACAAAACATAATATAGTAACAGTCAGTTTTCTTGGTGTGTATAGATTAAACATAATGATCTTTGAATACCAAAAATTGCCACAAGGCTATATTTATAGCTCTTGGATTATTAATTATTTAATACTCTGAGGGGGTTCTATACACTTATTCTTTTTCCTAAGAAGGACTAAGACTTTCACTTTTTGGCCTTTGTTTTTCTTGAGCTTCATATGGCCTGTGAGTTGTTTCTGGGGTATTCAGAGCTTTCTGAGGCTAGTATCCAATTATCACTGACTGCATATTATGTCTGTTCTTTTGTGACTGGGTCATCTCACTCAGGATGATATTCTCTAGATGCATACACTTTCCTAAAAATTTCATAAAGTAATTATTTCTAATAGCTGAGTAGTACTCCATTATGTAAATATCCCACAATTTTTGTATCCATTCATTTATTGAAGGACATCTGGGTTTTTTTTTCCAGCTTCTGGCTATTATAAATAAGTCTGCTATGAACATGTGGTGCATGGGTCCTTATTGTATGTTGGAGCATATCTGGGGTATATTCCCAGAAGTGGAATAACTGGGTCTTCAGGTTGGACTATGTCAACTATTCTGAGGAACCACCAGATTAATTTCCAGAGTAGTTGTATCAGCATACAACCCCACCAACAGTGAAGGAGTGTTCCTTTTTCTCCACATCCTCACCAGCGTCTGTTGTCATCTGAGTTTTGGATCTTGGCCAATCTGACTGGAGTGAGGTGGAATCTCAGGGTTGTTTTGATTTGCATTTCCCTGATGGCTAAGGATGTCCAGCACTTCCTTAGATGCTTCTCAGCCATTCGATATTTTTCAATTGAGAATTTTTTGTTTAGCCCTGTACCCCATAGAGATTAGTTTATACTAAGCAATGAACTAGGAAGACACATGGATCTCCATTGGAGGGTGAAATATAATAGGAGGATTGGGTCTGGGGATGAGGAAGTGAGAACTAGAAGATCAGGTGGAGAAAGAGAGGGGAAATAGGAATGAAGAAAAAAACTTATAGAGAGATATTTGAGGAGTGGTATGTTAATATGGTGCAGTAGAAACTTTCTAAAATGTCTAAATATGACCCTAATGAAGTCTTCAAATAAAGAAGAAGACAGAGTCCCAACTGGCCACCTCTTACCACCCAATGACGCTTTCAATACCAGGAATGGGTTGTATCCAACTGAGTTGTTGGCCAAGGGTTTCCCATATAAATCTTAAAATAACATTGTGTATTGCCAAGATAATAAGTATCTCTTCAGAAACTGATAGTAAAACCCTATGGCTAAAGAAATCACATGAAATTGAACATGAAGAAGTTGAGCTGGTGCCTACATAGTGCTGTTGTCTCTACATTCACAAGTCTTCAGTATGAAAAGGTACTCTACAGGATACCAAAAGAGAAACATAAACACAAATCCAGCCACAAAACCTTCGACCAGTGCTTCTGTCTGAAAAAATGTGCTAGAGCAATTGTGGCACAAAGCTTATGGAAGTAACCAACCAGTATCTGATTTGACTTTTAAGCCCTACTCTACAAGCTGCAACCTATAACTGACACTGCCCCGGGGAGCAAAAACCAGAGTCAAGGTAGCCCAGAAACCTGTGGTAAAACCAAATACTGATGCTGGTCTAATGTAGAGAGCCATTTGTGCCGCATCCAAAGATGGTGCCGGCTTCCTGCTGATGACTCAGCAAACAGAGCTGTTGCCCAGCCCGAGAGACGTAGTGCGCATGTACCACAGACGTCACAGCCCGCTCTCAGGGCATGCTAATGAGCTACTGGAGGGCGCACCAATCAGGTAGCAACACAAGTCTCCTGGGGATATATAAGCAGTGCATTTTTCTTCCACGTGGTCCCCTGCACAGAGTGCTGTACAATAAAAGTTGTTTGCAGAAGAATCCTGTTGTCGCACGTCGTTCCTGCCGGTGGGACGTGGGGTGCGCGATAGTCTAAAAAATAAAAGTAGTAATAAAATAATGTCTAATGATATTCTCTTATACTTGAAGATCAGTGCCTATCTGAGCCATCATCAGAATACCTTCTTCTTGTAGCAAATGGGAACCAAGGCACAGACCAACAACCAAACAGACATTATGTATAGAAAGTGAACCTGGAGTACTCAGACCTAAATGGGATGTTTCCATTCAATTCCTCCCTTTAGTGCCCAGGGAACCCAGTGAAAGAGAAGGCAGAAAAACTCTAAGAGCCAGAGGTGATGGAGGACACCAGGAAAACAGGGCTCTCTAGATCAACTGAGCAAAACACATATGAACTCACAGCAACTGCAACAACTTTCACATGGCATGCAGGGATCTGTTTCTGGTCCTCTGCAGATGTATTATAGCTTTCATCTTAGTATTTTTACAGGACTCCTGAGTGTATGAACAAGTTGGTCTCTGATTCTTGTGCCTGCCCTTGGGGGTCTTTTCTTTCTGTTGATTTACCTTGTCCAACTTCAATGTGATGGGTTTTGTTTTATCTTATATTTGATTTTGTCATGTTTTGTTGTTATCTCTTAGAATTCAGTCTCTTAGATGGGAGTGAAGATGAGGAGGAACCAAGAGGTATAGAGTGAAGGGAACCTATAACCAAAGACATCTACCAATGTCCAGAAAGGATTTTTATCATCACATCCACTTAGTACTTGGAGGCTCGGGATACTGATCCACACCACAGAGCTCCATCTAGCATTTAGTGTCAACCATAACAAGAGAGATAGCACTGACCCTAGGACTTTGTCTCCTCCATTTTTCTCAGTACCTTGTTTTCCTTTAGGACCATGTCACCATTATATTGGCATCCTTTATATCCCTAAAAGGATGTTCCCTATCCTTCCTGTATTTCAAACTCTGGTGTGATAATGCTACTGAAAGAGGTACTTCCCCTCGACCATTTCATACTGGCCTAGTTAGCATTGCTTTTTTTTTCTTTTTTCTTCTTTTCCATTACCACCATGCTGCCTATAAAATGATAGTTGAATGAAATTGGAACAGATCTTCTTTTACAAAAAAAAAAAAAAATTATCTTTTTTTCACTCTGTAATAAACTTACGTTTCTCAGCAGATGGTTCAGAAAGAAAAGATGTGCTGAGTTGGCTTTCCTTCCAAAGTGGATACACAGCATAATCTATGTTCTTAAATGTTTATATGCAACTTTTTTCCTTATGTTTTAACTGATATTAATGAATATATTTTATTTACATTTCAAATGTTAACCCCTTTTCCAGATTCCCCTCCATATTCTGTATCCCATCCCCCTCCCTGTGTTTCTATGAGGGTGTTCACCCACCCACTCACCCCCTCCCACCACCCCATCCTAACAGTCTCCTATACTGGGGCATCTAGCCTTGGCAGGACCAAGAGCTTCTCCTAACACTGAAGCACAACAAGGCCATCCTTTGCTACATGTGGAGCTGGAGCCATGGGTCCATCCATATGTACTCTTTGGATAGTGCTTTAGTCCCTGGGAGCTCTGTTTAGTTTGTATTGTTGTTCTTATGAGGTTGCAAACCCTTTCAACTACTTCAAATCTTCCTCTAACTCCTCCAATTAAAAACCCCATTCTCAGTTCAATGGTTGGCTGAGAGCATCTGCCTAGGTATCTGTCATGCTCTGACAATATATCTGTCAAGGAGACAGTTATATCAGGCTCCTGTCAGGATATACTTCTTAGCAACAGCAATATTTTCTGGATTTGGTGGTTGCATATGGGCTGGATCCCCAGGTGGGGCAGTCTGTGGATGGCCTTTCCTTCAGTCTTTGTTTCAAACTTTATCTCCATATTTCCTCCAGAGAATAATTTTGTTCACTCTTCTAAGAAGGGCTAAAGCATCCATACTTTGGTCTTCTGTCTTCTTTAGCTTTATGTGGTCTGTGAATTGTATCTTGAATATTCACAGCTTTTGGGCTAATATCCACTTATCAATGAGTGCATACCATGGGTGGGTTTTTTTGTTTGTTTCTTTGTTTTGTTTTGTTTTGTTTTGGTGATTAGGTTACCTCACTCAGAATCATGTTTTCGACATCCATTCATTTGCCTAACAATTTCATGAACTCATTGCTTTAATAGCCGAGTACTACTCCATGGTGTAAATGTACCACAATTTCTGTATTCATTCCTCTGTTGAAGGACATCTGAGTTGTTTTGTTTTTTGAGTTTTTGATTATTATGAATAATGCTGGTCTAAACATGGTGGAGCATGTGTCGTTTTGGTGTGTTAGAACATATTTTGGGTATATGTTCAGGAGTGATATAGCTGGGCCCTCAGGTAGTACTATGTCCAGTTTTCTGTGGAACCATAACACTGATTTCTAGAGTGGCTGTGCCAGCTTGCAATCCTACAAACAATAGAAGAATATTTCTCTTTCTCACCAGCATCTGCTGTCACCTGAGTTTTGATCTTAGCCATTCTGACTGGTATGAGGTGGAATCTCAGGGTTGTCTTGATTTGCATCTCCCTGATAACTAAGGATATTGAACATGTCTTTAGGTGCTTCTCAGCAATTTGATATTTTTCAGTTGAGAATTTTTGTTTAGCTCTGTACCCTGTTTTTAATAGGGTTATTTGGTTCTCTGGATTCTAACTTCTTGAGTTCTTTGTATATATTGGATATTAGCCCTCTCTCTGTTGTAGGATTGACAAAGATCTTTTCCCATTCTCTTGGTTGCCATTTTATCCTAGTGACAGTGTCCTTTGCCTTACAGAAGCTTGGCAATTTCATGAGGTCTCATTTGATATTAGTGAATAAGCCATTGGTGTTCTGTTCAAGAAATTTTCCCCAATGCCCATGTGTTCAAGGTTCTTCCCCACTTTCTCTTCTATTAGCTTGAGTACATCTGGTTTTATGTGGATTTACTTGATACACTTGAATTTGAGTTGTGTAGAGGGCAAAAAGAATAGATCGATTTGCATTCTTCTACATGCTGAACATCAGTTGGACCAGCACCATTTGTTACAAATGCTATCTTTTTTCCACTTGATGGTTTTAGATCCTTTGTCAAAGATCAAATGACCATTAGTGTGTGGGTTCATTTCAGGATCTTCAACTCTATTCCATTGATCTACTTTCCTGTCTCTGTACCAGTACCATACAGTTTTTATGACTATTGCTCAGTAATACAGCTTGAGGTCAGAGATGGTGATTCCTCTAGAAGTTCATTTATTGTTGAGAATTGATTTTGCTATCCTGAGTTTTTTGTTATTCCAAATGATCTTGCAAATTGCTCTTCCTAACTCTATGAAGAATTGAGTTGAAATTTTGATTGAAATTGCAGATTGCTTTTGGCAAGATGGCCATTTTTACTACTTCAGTCTTGCCAATCAAGGAGCATGGGGGATTCTTTCCATCTTCTGTGATCTTTTTCAATTTCTTTCTTAAAAGACTTGAAATTGTTGTCATACAGACCTTTCACTTGCTTGGTTAGCGACACACCAAGGATATTTATATTATTTGAGATGATTGTGAAGTGTGTCATTTACCTAATTTCTTTATCATCCTGTTTATCTTTTGAGTAAAGAAAGGCTACTGATTTACTTGAGTTAATTTTATATCCAGCCACTTTGCTGAAGCTGGTTATCAGCTGTCGAAGTTCATTAGTGGAATTTTTGGGGTCCTTAAATATATCATATCATCTGCCAATAGTGATATGTTGACTTCTTCCTTTTTAATTTTGTCACCTTTGATTTCCTTTTGTTGTCTAGTTGCTCTGGCTATTACTTCAATTACTCTATTGAATAGGTGGGGGGGTGGGCATCCTTGTCTATTCCCTGATTTTAGTGAGATCCCTTCAACTTTCTCTGCATTTAGTTTGATGTTGGCTACTGGTTTGCTCTACATTGCTTTTACTAAGTTTAGGTATGGGTCTTGAATTCCTGTCTTTCCAAGACATTTATCACAAAGGGGTGTTGAATTTTCTCAAATGCTTTCTCAGCATCTAATGAGATGATCTTGTTTTTTTTTCCCTTTGAGTTTGTTTATATTGATAGATTTTCATATATTGAGCCACCATCTCTCTCTGCATTCCTGAGATTAAGCCTACTTTATTGTTATATATGATTATTTTGATAGGTTCTTGTATTTGATTTGCAAGTATTTTTGCATCAATATTCATAAGGGAAGTTGTTATGTAGTTTTCTTTCTTTGTTGTGGTTTAGGTACAAGTGTAATTGTGTCTCCATAGAAAGAAATTAGGTAGTGATTTTTCTGTTTCTATTTTGTGGAATAGTTTGGTGAGTATTGGTATTAGATCTTTTATGACAATCTGATAGAATTCTACACTAAACCAATCTAGTCCTGGGCTTTTTGATTGGAGACTTTTGATGACTGCTTCTATTTCCTTACGGGTTATGATATGGTTAAGATAGTTTATCTGATACTGATTTAAATTTGGTACCTGGTATATATCTAGAAAATTGTCCATTTAATTCAGATTTTCAAGTTTTGTTGAGTATAGGCTTTTGTAGTAGGACCTGATAATTTTTTTTAATTCCCTTAGTCTACTCCTCTTGGGTGCATTTTCTTCTTTTTGTTCTAGAGCTTTCAGTGTGCTCTCAAGCTGTTAGTGTATACTCTCTCCAGTTTCTTTTTGGAGGCACTCAGAGCTATGAGTTTTTTTCTTAGCCCTACTTTCAATTGTGTCCCATAATTTTGGATATGTTGTACCTTCATTGTCATTAAATTTTAAAAAGTCTTTAATTTCTTTATTTTTTTCTTCCTTGATCAAGTTATCATTAAGTAGAACATTGTTCAGCTTCCATATGTATATGAAATTTCTGTTAACTTTGTTTTTATTGAAGACCAGTCTTAGTTCATGGTGATCTGATAGGATGCATGGGATAATTTCAATCTTCTTGTATCTGTTGAGGCCTGTTTTGTGACCAATTTTGGAAAATGGTACCCTGAGGTGCTAAGAAGGCATTATAGTCTTTTGTTTTAGGATGAAGTGTTCTATAGATATATAGTAAATCCATGTGGTTCATAACTTCTGTTAGTTTTACTGGGTCTCTGTTTAGTTTCTGCTTCTATGATCTGTCCATTGATGATAGTGAAGTCTTGAAGTTTTCCACTATTATTGTGTGAGGTGCACTGTGTGCTTTGAAATTTAGTAAGGTTTCTTTTATCATTTGTCTATTATCATTTGTAGGGCAGGATTTGTGGAAAGATAGTATGTAAATTTCATTTTGTCATGGAATATCTTGGTTTCTTCATCTATGTTAATTGGGAGTTTGCTGCATATAGTAGCCTAGGCTGGCATTTGTGCTCTCTTACGATTTGGATGGCAGCTGCCCAGCATCTTCTAGTTCCATAGTCTTTGTTTCGAAGTCTGGTGTGGTTCTGAAAGATCTGCCTTTGCACATTACTTGACCCTTTTCCCTTAGTCCTTTTAATATTCTTTCTTTGCATTGTGAATTTGGTGTTTTGACTATTATGTGATGGGTGGAATTTCTTTTCTAGTCTGTAGATTTATGTTAAGGCTCTGTTGGTGTTACTGATCTACAAGTCAAGAACTGTTTTAGAGGATTGGAATAAATATGAAAAGAATAGAGCTTAGAAAAGGCAAGGGCAGCGCACCAGAAACAAACTTTATGTCTAGCAGGTCCAGAAGACCAAGGTATGGTAGGTACTAATGTAAATGTTTTGTTTACTTTATTACACTCTCTATGCCTCTCTTTATATCAAATATTACAGAATCTTTATTAGATTTTAACTATGATACTCTTGTAAAATGTGCTAGTATTCATAGACATCTGTAAATTCAACATTATAATTTAATTTTGTGCTAACTTGATCATATTAAAAACATCCATCCAATAAACACATACTTCTGAGTATGGCTATGAGAGAATTTCTAGAGTGAATTCACTCCCATCTTGGAGTATAGATGGCACCACTGTTTAGGACTTTCATGCACTCTAGCGAAATTGGAGAGCATATTTAGAAACATCCATCCAGTAAAAACATACTTCTGAGTATGGCTATTAGAGAATTTCTAGAGTGAATTCACTCCCATCTTGGAGTATAGATGGCATCACTCTTTAGGACTCTCATGCACTTTAGCGAAATTGGAGAGCTAGACCAGCACAAGCATTGCCCTTTAGTTCTGGCCACCCGGAAGGTGAGTAACTCTCCGACTCCATACGTGCTTGTCCTCGATATGCTAACCAAGCACATGGGGCAATGCAGCTATGGACTAAGCTTCCTGAAACTGTGAGTTAGTATAAATCAACTACCCTTTGTTTCATGTCTGCTATGGTAATGAGAAAGCTAATATGGTAAGTGAGTAGAGGGTATTCACTGCTATGGGAAACCCTAAGTATATGGTCGCTAAACCTTAAGAACTTGCTTATGGGGCAAATTTGCAAAAGTTTTAAAAAATGGGTACAGAAGTCCTAGTATCATGTAAACAGAAAGTGATGGGGGATTCTAGCACCATACCAAAGGGTTTATTTTAGACCATAGCCAATCTATCATGGCAGAAAAGGGATGTATAGGAACATTACACATCCCTTGGATACAGTGTGTCCACAGCCAGGAAGCAGAGAGAGTTCGGTATTGGGGCTTTCTACTTTTCAGTTTAAGATCCAGTTTATGGTAGCCTCCTACAGTAATAGGTCAGCCTGCCTCTTGTCTGAAAACTCTTGAACAGACAGGCCCAGATATTTTTTTCCTGAGTGCGTCTAGATCCTATTAATTTGACATTAATTTAGCATACCATAGCAAATATAAATGCCACAATGTACCTTTGGGGTTCCAGGCCCCACTCTCAGTCTAAATGGAAGGTTAGAAAAGGAGTCTGTCCCCACGGTCAAGTAAAAATCTCTGAGCTACTAATTATAAAATCAAAAGAAAATAGACTTAAGATCTCGGAAGGGAAAAATAAAAATGAGGGTAATTGCTGTATATTAGATATGTAGATTGCATTTAACTATGTACAAAGGTTAACAACTTATTCTTGGATTTAAGGTATGGCTTGAGTGAGATGACATCTAAATGATAGCATAGCAAGGGAACATACACCGAGGGTAGGTAGAAAAGTGGTCAGTGTTTGCAGCCAGAGGGTAGAAGAAGGGGGGGTATAGGCAAGAGCATAGGCAATGATAGCACACAGAGATGGGAGTGCTCAAAAGAATGGAAGAGTAAGAAATGATGCTAGGAAGTGGGTAGGAAAATGCACAGTGATTGGGGAAAAGAGTATATTCATAGTGTGGAGAGTGGACAGGTGAGTAGGCTGGATAGGTGAGGTGTAGAAAGACAAATGGGGAGTGATGATGGGGTAGGCACTGGTTGGTACTAGAGAGAAGAGTTGGAAATGGTCATGGTGGGTGAGAAGGGAGAAGAGTAGGCAGTGATGGTAAAGACTGGGGAAGGAATGGAACGTGGTGTTGAAGAGCAGTGAGTAGGATGGAGTAGTGTGGGAAATTAGGTAGTGATGAGCCGCCATGGGTAAGAGTAACAGAGTGGACAATGGTGGTGGACAATGGGTAGGAAGTGGAGAGATGATGGTGGGGACCGGAAGGGATCGAGGAGGTGACAGTAGTGAGAACAAGTAGGAGAATGACCATTGAGAATATTCCGGAGGAAAAACAAGGGTAGGGATTGGGTAGTGGAATGGGTAGGGGGATGGGCACTGCAAATGCAGCATGGGAAGGATAATCACCTGCAGTGAGGTGGGCAGTGTTCAGGAGAGTGGACATCGATGTGCAGCCATCTTGGTAGGGTAAGCAGTGATAGGAGGATTGGGTATTAGTGCTGCCAGGGATTAGAAGCGTGACCTTTAGAATGGGTGGCAATTGAGGGTGGCATCTTAACTCTGCCCAGTGTTTTTATCCAAGTGGCATACTATGCATAAACATTTTCTCCTTTGTAAAATATGTCCTGGCAATAGTTAACTGACTACACCACACATGACATGACTATGGTTAGGTACGAATCTCAGCAGTGGGTAAGCTGTGGAGAGAATACGTTGCTGTAAAAGTTATCTTGGTGCCCTCTTCCTGGTACAGATGGTGGCTTACTCTGTGTTATCATGTAGCAAAAATGCCTCACAGATGCTGACCCTTTGGTTTCCTAGCCTCCACACCTATTAGGAAAATGAACTTCTATTGCCCTTTAGAGATTATTTCTGTAGTCCCGCTCCACACCTCCAGTTGGTATGTGCAGAAATACATTGTCAATGCTCTCCGGCCACATGGAGCATATATTTTAGTCTGCAGCCCCCTTACATAAAACATGGCCCAATGTGGTATTTAAAACGGTTTGTTCTGAGAGTTTCTTGCCTTCTGAGTTTGTGGAGAGATCTCGGAACTGTGTTATTGAGAGTTAAAGACCAAAGAGAATACGTTACCATCATCTAAGTGTATGATTGATGTTGTAATGAGACCTAGTTTAATACCAACAGGAGACTAAGAAGCTTGTCTAAAAATACACGCACCCAGTGTCATTGCACAGACATAGATGCTGAGTTCCGGGGAAGGAACAAACCTCGCGGCGGTGGACCACTGCTTCCGTCAGTCTTTAAAGAAAAGCGTTCTGGTGAGAAATAGTTGTTCATCTGTTTCTTCTGCCTGTTCTGAGACAGAAACAGCTTTACAATTGAATTTAAAATGCTCGTCTGAAGCTAAAGAAACTGAGATATTTAAAACATTAAACCTTAATTAAAATCGCTGCCCCCAAAGCCTTATCTTTAAAAAGAGGTATTCCTTTGAATACCTGGAATGAAATTTCAAAGATAAAAATTATATGTAAACCTTCTTTAGCTCTCTACTTTTGATATTTAAAAAATCTTCTATAAAATTTGACATAAAGCATGCAGAAATTTTGCTTTGGTACAATAGAACCATTCATTAATTTTTAGTCACATATAATAACGTGTTGTTCAAAACAACTCTGTGTTCTTGGTATTTAAATGTATTAATTTTACCTACAGAAGAATTGAAAATTTTACATTTGGATACTTTGCTTGGCAAAGTTGGAGGCTGTTTGTTACAGGGACTACATTTCTCCTGCTTTTTTTCAGAGAGCAGAGCCTATGGGGATAGCTCCAGAAGGGACAGAACACTAGCACTGGCCCAATTAGCCAGATACAATAAATACACTCTCACTTCTCAGGTACTTTCTAACTAACATGACCACTTGGAAACTGACCATAAATGACTACTGAATCTGTACCCTCTGCACTTGGCACAGAGCCTGGAAAAGAGTCGGCCCTGTATAAATATTTATTGACTGGCTGTGGTCAGAATGGAATCCTGAGGCTGCTTCAGGTGTCAGACGCAGATGTTCATCGTGACTCTTACATTGTTACACAGTGTATGGATTGACTTTTATCTCCAGAAATTGTATCAGCTTCCCATCCCAGTCTATTCTTTGAACATTGGACTTCATTTATTAGGATCTGATTATGCGTTGTCCAGTTTCAAAGGAAGTCCTGTCTGGTGGAATGAACACATTTTATGTCCCTGATTTTGGAAAAGACTGTAAAAACAAATTCCAAGTCCTTGCACTGTGCTAGGGCTTGGGGGGGGGGGGGGAGATGTTTATATGAGCCACGCTTTCTTATTGCTGTTACAAAATGTGGAGGCATCAGCCTAGCTGGGAGAACACTTATGTCGACGGTGGTTTCAGAGCTTGCAGCCTATAATCCTTGCCTCTGTTGATTCATGGTCTGTGGTGAGTCTTAACTCATGGTTACAGAAACCTGTGGATGAGAAGACTGCTCATCTCATGATGGGCAGAAAGACACCGAGCTCAGGCCAAGTTGAACTTTCAAACATGACAATGATCTCTTCTGTTCAATCAGGCCCCTCCTAAAATTTCAAGAACCCCAAATTAACACATCAATGAGGATATCTGATCTTGTGAGGGACATGCTGTGTTCCAGCCATACCTCCACTTGAACCTTCTGGCTGGACTGTCACCCAGAGCTTGTCCCCAAACAGCTTCCACACTTCTTCTTCTGTTGCCTTTATGAAGCCACTGGAATTTGTTTTGTATATATTCACCCATTATCTCTTCAGGTCCTATTTCGAGGCATTTCAATGGCTCCTATTTATCAAATCTGCAGAAATCCTGAGAGATCCTTAGGATGAATTTCTGGAGGTAAAATTGGGAGTTTATATGCTGACATATATACTTGATATATCTTTCAGAACTATTACCAGGCTACTTTTGAAAATGATTACAGCATATTATATTTATTGCTATCAAAATGTCAAAGTGTGCACTTCAATGTTCTTCTTCCAAAAACATATCAGATTTTAAAAGCCCACAAAACTTGTTCAGTTTACTAAATAATACTTTCCATTTCATTTAGTTGAAGCTAATACTTTGATGTTTAGAACTGAATGCTTTATTAATTTTTATAATAGTGTATTTCCTCATTAACTGATAAAAATATCCCATGTTTCTTTTTCTTTGAAATCATTTGCATGCTACTGATTTATATTCAGTTGATAAATCAAGCTTTTGTCCAGCACTGATGAAAAAAATGTTCTTTTTTGCTGACCCATAGAACTATAAACTCATTTAAATTGGAACTTAATAGATACATATATGGAATAGTGATACTAAATAAAATTTTAGACCACTTAATATTTTCCTTCATTTGCTTAATTAGCACATATTGGTTCATTGTTTTAACCATTAAGATTCTTAGAGACAGAAATTGAGAACACTAGGTTATATATTCTCAGAACTACTCATGCAATTTACTATAACTTCACATAAGTTATGGTTCATTGTTTTAACCATTAAGATTCTTAGAGACTGAAATTGAGAACACTAGGTTATATATTCTCAGAACTACTCATGCAATTTACTATAACTTCACATAAGTTATGATCATGTACTGATTTAGCTGCTGTATGTCTAACAGTTTAATCTTTCTGCTTGAAATAGTCAATGCTTAGAGTTCTTTACATGCATCTTATCTTTGAATACTGACCTTTTCCTTTGCCTTCCAGAAAATCAGTATTTGAGTTAAATTATCATATGTCACCTCTATGGACAGACCTTCAATCACATTCCAACAAAATACAATGATGAAAAGGTTGTTTATCCTAACATGGTTGTCTCCATGACTACATCTAAGTGCATTATTTACAAACTGATCTTCGTATTTGCTCTGGTATAATTTTATATTAATCATAACATTTATTAATCTGATTAGTGTTATGCCTTAGTTCGTGAGAACCCCAACAGACTGCCAGATATCATGCCACTAATGCGAATACATATAATAGTCTTTGTTGTGTGAGTCCGGACTCAGAATGCAGCCTTCCCAGCTCCACATGTTAGGAATGTGATGCTCAGGTCTAAGGGTTCAGAGTATATATGTGGGTGATGCATAACCTGGGGCCTTTGAGCCTTGGCATTACATGATTGGGTAGAGGTAAAGAAATGCTATCCTTCAAAACCAATACTGTTTGTTCAGACAGCAAGGTGGGACCACACATCTGGACCAAGACCTTTTTGACCAGTGAAGAAATAACTCATTCCCTTATCAGAGGCTAGTATATTTTTACAAGCAGGCCACAGCTGTTGCTTGGTTGCCTCCTTCCCATAGCTCAAGAGTAGGGGACTTATCATTTCAAGGGCACTCATTTTTTATCTCCTTCAAAGGCATTTTGCAGCAAGGGGGGAGTGCTGGTTGTTTAACTCGGTGTGGTGCAGAGAGTAACTAGGAAGGAAGGGCTTGTGAGACACAGCACCAAGGATTAACGCAGAGATGAGGGTGTTAAAACACTCACTTGAGTTAATATTTTAAATATAATTTATATTTTGAGAAATTC
Organism: Micromys minutus; assembly: GCF_963924665.1. Lineage (NCBI taxonomy): Eukaryota > Metazoa > Chordata > Mammalia > Rodentia > Muridae > Micromys > Micromys minutus. The sequence goes on along the minus strand of NC_137961.1, from coordinate 19,520,325 downwards.
TCCACACATATACTATGCTTTTTTTTTTTTAATTATGTTACCCCGATTCCCCATCCAGTTCTCCTTGGCTTTTTCAACACCTCTTTTTCCTAACTTCATATCCTCTTAAAAAAACAAAACAACATCAACAAAAATAAAATCACCCTCACTGAGTCTAGTTGGTACTGTCTCTGTACATATGGATGTAAGGCCATGTGCTGAGGTATAAACAACCTCCCAGTGATCACACACCGAAAGACTATGAGTCTTCTTCCCATACAAACTATCAACTACAAATAGTTCTTCTGCTAGGAGTGTGAGATCCTGAACTCCTTCTCAATTCATTCTGGAATATGAATGGATTGATGCTGTGGAGGTTTTATGCAGTTAATCACGGTTGCTGGAAGCCTCTGTACACAACAGCCATGTCTTGTCCAGAAGACAGCATTTCACAGTACAGTCACCCATTCTTCAGCTCCTAAATTCTTCTACTTCTACCTCCCACTTTGCCTCCTTGGTATTGCCCAAGCTTTGATACGGATGTTCCTTTCACAGGTAAGTAACTCGTGGTCACTTACCCTCTGTATTTTGTCTAGTTTAATGTCTCCTTATTCACTGCTGCCACTGGTTAATGGAGTTTTGACCAGGTTTACAGTCCCGGGTATAGAATTCCTTCTGTGAACTAGCCTCAAATCAAACCATAAGGTGGTTGGTTGCCTCCATAAAAGCCATGCTGATTCTAAACTGATAGGGACACCTACCCTGGCAGGTAGATATTATAGCATGCAGTACTATAAGATTGTTAATATCTTTTCTTAGTTGCCATATAAAAGTGAATCAGCAGGGAAAGAGCTTCCTGGTCAGTTTCAGATGGATTTTTCTATGAAGTATAATCAAAGTACATAGTATTGTGTAGCAGTTCCCTCTGGGGTTGAACCCTTCCATCTTGATAGAAACTTCTTAGGAAACAATGTTCATAAGGAGGTGAAATAAGGTTCCACGGAGAGGTGAAACAAACTAACTAGGAGAACCTAACCAGAAGCACCATTAAGGAAAAAAAAAAGCAACTCAAAATAGATTAAGGAAGTCGCTAAAACTGACAAGATTCACTAGACTCTTTATTCCCCTATAGCAACAGTTCTTCATCTGTAGGTCACAACCTCCTTGGGGTAGAACAACCCTTTCACAGGGTGGCTTATGAAATAGCCTGCATATTGAATATTTATATTACAAACCATAAGAGTAGCAAAAGTATAGTCATGAAGTAGCAATGAAAGTAATTGTATGGTTGGGGGCACCACAACATAAGGAACTGTATTAAAGAGTTGCAGCATCAGGAGGGATGAGAGACACTGCTTTAGAGTATATGAACAATAAAGAAAGCAAGAGTATCTCTTAGATAATTCCAGTCACCTAGAAGAAGCAAAAGATGGACAAAGTGCCTAGAAGAGACAAAGGAGCTGCCTGAGAGAGGATAATGTACACCTATCCATCTGGAAAGGACATTTTTTAAATTCTGTTGAGCTATCTGTAGTCTGTCCAGTGTACTCAAGATTTTCAGATTTTGTGAGCCGTCACATATCCTGGGGAGACTTTGGTCATACAGCTAGCTGTCTTTGAGTCATTTCTGGTCCTATAAGTAACCCCTCATCCAGTAAAAGTCATTGGTTCATTAAGTTGGACTTTGTTGGTAATAATATTTTAATCTGTTGTCAGTTCCCTTTCTGGGATGAGTAGGTGTCTGTGTATGTGTGTGTGTGCTCTTCCTATGAAGAGTCTGTCAAAGGGCAGGTGTATTTGGCAATGGTGCCTGATCATGTAGTTACTGTGTGCAGCAGAATGGAATGGAAACAGCCTCTAATACCTGCATAACTAGTACCTCTTAGGGCTATAGACTGGCACTGAGTAGTTTTTTTCTTTGTTTGTTTGTTTATTTGTTTATTAGCTAGCATATTCTGAGAGTATTGTTCACCTATATGGGGTGAGTACGTCTGTTTCAAACTTCTTTTTAAGAAACTAAGTTTTTAATTACCTTACAAATGTGCCGGTTTCCATAAGGCTTTTTCATAATCTTCAGGTGTGGCTATCACACCCGTTCATCTTCTCCTCTTCACCATCTGGCTATTCTTGAGGGCTGTTATTATTATTTTGAACTTCTTTTGAGAAAACTGCCACTTTTAAATCAGACAATATGCTTGAAATATTTTGTACCTTAGAGAAAAAGAGAGTGTGTCAGTATCATTGGAGGAAGTAGTCTTTGAGAGTTGGGTTAACCACAGATGACTAAGGGCTACGTCTTGATCAGTTTTCCATCACTATCAAACTATCATAAGCATTCAACTTTTTTCCATTTATTTGGGATCACCGTTTTAGACCCTTCTTCTTTGGTCTTTATTTTTATTTTTATTATTTATTTAGTTAGTTAGTTAGTTTTTGTCTCAATCTGAATGGCAGGCAAATGGTAAAGACATTGTGAGTCTCTTCTGATTATTCTGTCTTAAGTTTGTACATGCTCCATTTTATCAGTTTTTGACTCAAAATCATGGGCTCAATAACAAAGTAGAGGTGTACAGTGTAGGGAAATTAATCCTTTGATAAGAAAATGAGAAGCTAGTAGAAATGACTGATAAGTCAGCTTTCTATATGAATAATTATAAGGGCCTTTTTTTAAGAGCAAGGTAAGATTGTTAAGAGTGGGAGATTACTCAAATTTTTGCGGGTGAGTTATGAAGTTTTTCTGGCCAATGAGATGTTGCCCCAGTTCTTATGTGGGTCCATCATAGTTCTCTTAACAGTAGACTTGCCAGGATAGTGGTTATGAAGAGAAATTGTGTTAGGCTCTGTATTAAAAATAAAAGATAGGAATGAGTCTGGGAATGAATGGTGGATCTACATTGCATTGTTTTTCCAATAAAACTGAATCAAATTGTATTTACTTCTGTTTAGCACTTCAGTTTACAGCAATACTCTAAATTTCAGTTGTGTGCAACATGGTTCATGGAAAGATTGTATTCTGCTATTTGAGTGGCTGTTGCTTGATGACATCACTGTCCTTGACTGTCACAGAATCTAACTACTGTCAATAGCACACTGCAAGTCTGCTGATTTCCCTGTATCCTCTAGTTATGTCAAGGACCTGGTACAGTGAGATACCACCCAGGTGGCCAGAAGTATTACCCAGCAATGACCTCAGACCACTGAGGTTCAGGATATCATTTGAGGATTTACCTAACCTTAGATGAGTAGTAAGGGTTGTTTTGTTTTTGTTGTTGTTATTATTGTTGATGTTGTTGTTGAAAGTATTAACATACTTTGTAAAAGAGAAAATACACTATCTTAAATTCTTGAGAGGTTAAGCTAAATTTATGTATCTTTATGTTAGGTACGAAATCAGACTAAACAAGCAAAGAATGTCTCAGTCCAATGGCTTGGTTGGTACTGTTTGCAGACAAGAACTATGGGGACAGCTTTTCTTCAGGAGTTCCTGGGCTCATTCATCACTATTTTCAAACAGTCATCTTCCAGGAAGAATGGTATGATATATCAAGACAAATAGCTCATAGAAGAAGAGCTTCGTCTTGGAGGAAAGGATTCCAAGTGCACCTGGATAACTAGGATTTGGTTTCACCTCTGCCATTGTCACAGTGGCATTAGGCTGATACCACTCCTGAGCCTTGTGTACTCTTATAAAAAATGGGGATCCCAAATTTATTCTACACACAAAAAAGTGAAAACTAACTGAGGGAATACACTGGGCATGTGTTTGTTTCCAGAGTAAAGCATAAGGCTAGGAAGCAATTCAAGACCCATCAGGATCAGGCCTCTATAAAACCCACAGCTTGACCTTTCATGGTGCCTGTTGGGTGACACAGAGCTCAGTACAGGCCTCAGAAAGTGTGAGAAAAGGACCAATTGACCATCTCTACTCTGTTGTTATTTCTACTTCAGTCTATCAGCAGAGAAATCTGATATCTGAAATCACAACGGGTCTGACATTCCCAAGTACAGCTTACTGTAAGTAAAAAAATTAATTGGCTGAATAGCAGTTAGTACGAATAGTTTTGGGAAAAGGCCTGCTCTGGTTTGGTCAAACTGTTGGAATAGGTCCCTAAACCTATAGGACCTTCTCTCTCTACTGAATTCATTGCAAGTGTGCAGCAAACATGCAATTCAATAGAGCAGTTATTTTACTCTTTTAAAAATGAATGAAAACACGAGACAACCTGTTGTGTTTTAGGTTAGTCTGTCCATTGCTGTGAATAATGAATGTGTCTTTTAGTGGTCTATTGGAGAATGCCTTACTAAAAAGTAAAATCTCACTTAATCTTGTTTTTTTTTTTTTTTTTTTTTTTTTTTTTTTTTTTTTTTTTTTTTTTTTTTTTGTGATCATTAAGCTACCATTTCTCATCCCATTTCTCTATCTCTGAAGACTTTGGGGGAAACAAGTGTGTATTACAAAATGCTTACTCAACAGACATCTGTGCCCATAATGACAAAAAATAGTATATAAGCAAGTATATTAAACTATGTTGGAGCTCTTTTACAGGTTTGGCAAAGCACTTCTGCATTTGTGCTCACTGGATAATGAAACATCATTTGGCATTTTTGGAACTGCAAAAGTCAGAGATGACTGTGGAAAAGCCATTAAGATTATGCATCAGAGAAGCAGCTGTAGGGGCTGAGAGAAACGTCCCGGGACCTTCCCACCTCCAGAGAGAGAGAGAGAGAGAGAGAGAGAGAGAGAGAGAGAGAGAGAGAGAGAGAGAGAGAGAGAGAGAGAGATGTTGAATTCAACACAAGAACACCCAGTAATGTTTCATGAGAGTATGGCAGACAATGCCAGTAGCAAGTGTGGACATTGAGAACCGCACAACACAATGAGAGTGCAGTGGAGACATTAGAATCGAGGATGGTATGATTGGTCCATCCCTGTGTAGGGTTAAATATAAGGAGAGTGCTTCCTGATGTCAGAAACTGTGAGGCTTAGGAACCCAAGATTCTTAGCATTTCAAACCTGGGAGAGGCTGAAGTGGTCAGACATCTAAAGCGAAACAAGCCAAGATTAAGCTAGGCCAACAATTCCAATTTCACTTTTGTTTATATTACAAATTAAAGCAACGGCCAACACTAGTACATATGAGATCAATGTTATTTTGCGGTTTTCAGTGCCCTGTTATAAGGTACAGTTTATCTGAAGCCTCAGCTATTCTACTACATGAAAGTTTCCAGAAACCATTTGTCACATTCCTTCCACTCTGATCTGTCACAGCTGCTTGTCATCTTTTTAATGTAGAGCCTGTTTGAATTTGTGAGCTTTATCTCCTCGCTCTTTTAACTGTCCCTAACTTAGTATACATTAAACTATTTTATTAATTAGTTATTTATTTGCTTCTCAAATGCTGCCCCCTCCTGGTCTACCCCTCATGGAGTTCTTCCCTCTATCTCTCTTCCCCTTGACCTTTGAGAAGGTGCCCACCCACCAGATATCCCTCTACCCTGGGGCATCAAGTCTTTACTGGATTATGAGCATTCTCTCCCCATGACACCAGACAAGGCAGCCCTGTGCTAGGGTGCCTTGGATCAGCTCATGCATGCTTTTTGGTTGATGGTAGTTCTCTAAGAGCTCCCAGGGGTCTAGATTAGTTGACACTTGGTCTGCCTGTGGGGTTGCTATCTCCTTCAGTTTCTTCAATCCTTGTTTAACTCTTTCTGCTCCTGGGCATATAGCTAAAAGATGATCCACCAGGCCACAAGGACACATGCTCCACTATGTTTATAGCAGCCCACTTTGTAATAGCCAGAAACTGGAAGCTCTCCAGATGTCCTTCAACTGAAGAGTGGATAGAGAAAATATGGTTCATTACACAATGGAATACAATTTAGCTATTAAAAACACAATGAAATACTATTCAGCTATTAAAAACAAGGGCAACCTGAATTCTGCAGACGAATGGATAGAACTAGAAAATATCCTCAGTGTGGTAACCCAGACCCAAAAGAACATGCATGGCATGTACTCACTGATAAGTGGATATTAGCCATAAAGTACAGAATACACATGTTACACCCTATAGAGCCGAAAAGTTAAACAAGAGGAAAAGCCCAAGTGAGGATGCATACGTTCTCTTTAGAAGGGGGAACAGAAGAGTAATGGGAAGCAGAGGGAGAGAGTGAGGTGTCTGGGTGAAAGAGGAGAGAGGAAGGGGAATAGAGGGCAGGATCAGGTATAGAGAGAGACATAAGAGAAGCCCAGAGGGCCACAAGAATAAATGGAAACATGCAGCTGCTGGGGTGGGGTGCAGAAGAACCTTAAGACAGTCACAGAAACCTGGGATGAGGGGGTTTCCACAACTCAGTGCAGGTGACCTTAGCCAAAATGTCCAACAGAAGGAGATGCAATTTGAAGAGACCATCTCCAATAGCTAGACATGACTCCAGTGGAGGGATAAGAACATTACCCACCTACAAGACTTTCAACCCCAAATTCCTCCTGTGTAAAAGAAAGTCTGGGATAAAATGAAGCAAAGACTGAAGGAACAGATGACCAATCACCAGCCCAACTTGGGCACAACTTGGGCAACAATCCCTGACACTATTACTGAGGCTATGTTGTGCTTACAGACAGGAGCCTAGCATGGCTGTCCTCTGATAGGTTCTACTAGCACTGACTGAGACAGATGCAGATACTTACAGACTAATATTGGACTGAGCTCTGGGACCCCTATAGAAAATTTCAGCTGAAGGAGTTGAAGGGGATTCTAACCTCATAGTAAGAACAATAGTATCAATTAACTGATCCCCTCAGAGCTCCCAGGGACTAAACCACCAAACAAAGAGCATAAAATAGACCTGTCCATAGCTCCCACTGTATATGTAGAAGAGGACTGCCTCATCTGGCATCAGACAGGGAGGAGGTACTTGCTCCTATGGAGGCTTGATGCCCCAGAGAAGGGTTATACTAGAGGTCTGAGGTGAGAGTGGGTGGGTGGATGGAGGAGCACCTCTTAGAGGCAAAGAGCAGGGATGTGCTGGGGGGGGGCTCATGAAGCAGTGACTGGGGAGGTTGACATTTGAAATGTAAATAAATTTTAAAAATTAATAATAAATTAAAATTAAAAAACAGTACACTGAAATCAGAGTCCAAAGTGACTCTGATGAATATTAATATTTTGGTGATCATTGGGAGAATAATTCTCTAGGGACATACTGGAAAACACTTAACAGATTTTTATGAAAATGGTCACACATTACGTATTCTGAAGTTTTACTAAACAACTTGTTTTAGTTTTTTCATACCTGCAAAAATAAACATGAATAATTTAATATCTTCACGACACACCAATGACATAAAGACATGGGCGGATCATGAGGAGATGCAGGTGTCCTTCTGGGTAAGCACATATGTTAACTCACTTCAAAATCTCCTTACATCTCAGTAAAAACTTTATTGAACAAGCTGAGTTCCATTTTTCTGGTGTGAATTGAATAAACCCAGAGGTTTCCTGACATTTCAATTTTTTGAACATGGACTTGAGTAATTTCACCAAAGCACATTCTAAAATGTGTTTACTCCCTTTCCTTTTTGAACTATGACCTCAAACTGAGCAAGCAAATGTGTGTACTTCTTGACTGAGCATGCTGGGAATGTGACCAGCATAAAGTTCTTTTCTGTATGTGTGTGTTGTGTGTGTGTGTGTGTGTGTGTGTGTGTGTGTTTCTCGAAGAAAAGCTCAACCTTTCCTTGAAAGAGGAAAGATTTCTTGGGAAATAATAGCTGTACATTTCTTACCAGACTTAATCAAAAGCCAAAACCAAAACACAAACAAACAAACGAAAACTCCACATCCTTTTCATTATCATTGCTGCCTGTGTCTCTTGGGACTTGCCCTCACCGAAATGCAAACCCACCACACTCAGTTACACTGTCCCTGTTACCACCTTAAATGGTCACTGGTATGTGGCCAGGGTGACTGTTTCACTTTGTGTTCAATATTCTAATATACATATTTTTACAAAGAGATAAAATTAAAAATACTTTGCTATTTTTGTCAGAAGCAGTGTTGGGGCTCCTTGAGGACTGGGATGGCCTTTCAGTGGCTAAGTGGTATTTTGCTTGGACACATATGGATATGACATGACAATGCTATGTAGGGCCTTTGAGAGTGAGTGTTAGATGACACTGAACTGGTGTGGTCATCGTGACAACGTTAGTGTGCTTATAACACCTTCTTCTGCTTTGAGGACTTTGGAGAGAGAAATTAGCCTGTGCACCTACAAGCAGTCCTATCCCAACCTTCTGATCTCCATAACCCTGAGATACCGCCTTGATTATAGAACAACTAGGCTTTAGTGGTTTCTCTTAGCAGTGCAAGTGGACTACAGTGTGACTACTTAGGGTGTTCACAATCCTCATGTTTTTCGATAGTCTGCTTTGATTTAAATAAATTTGTAATAAATATATTGAGACTGAGTGTGTCTTTCTATCTGGATCTTGAGAATGCTGTGAGAGATCAAGTATTAATATCATGGGACAGTAGGTGGAGTGCTGGGGTCAGCCTGGGGTTTGTCAGTCCTCCTGTGATTGCCCAGACAGAACCAGTAAGGTTCTTTATACTTTATTCTTCTTTAAACTTCTTTCAGGAAAATGGGATGGGTGCCATATGTTTATTAACTACTGTGCAATTTTGTGCTTTTTCCTGTTGGGTTTATATATTTTAATGGGGTTATGGTTTCTCCAATTAACAAACAATGTATTTTTTATAAATTTTTAAAAATAATCTTCTGCAATGTGGCATAGCTTTGTAAGGATATAAGTATATTGTTGACTATAGCTTTGTTTTTAGTTGTTACATAGTTTTTTTTTAAGATTTATTTATTATATATAAGTACATTGTAGCTATCTTCAGACACACCAGAAGAGGGCATCAGATCTCATTACAGATGACTTTGAGCTACCATGTGGCTGCTAGAAATTGAACTCAGGACCTCTGGAAGAGCAGTCGGTGCTCTTAGCCACTGAGCCATCTCTCCAGCCCGTGACATAGTTTTAAATATACATTACCAGTGTTCATTTATTCAATGTACATTCTAACTAGCTATTTCTTATAAAGATATTTATTTATTTTACTAGGGTTTTTATATCTTTAAAATGCCAATAAATAATAACCTGTATACAATTATTGAAAATAAAATCTGATGGCCAGAGAGGTGGTTTAACCCTTAAGATCAGGTGTTGCTCTTGTAAAGGATCTGGGTTCAGTTCCCGGCAAGCATTGGGCACCTCACAACCACCTGTAACTCTAGTCCCATGTGGTCTGAAGCTCACTTTTGACCTTCTTAGACATATGGTTCACATATATATGTTCAAACAAAACAATCATATATAATATAATATAAAGTACATTCGGACATTTATTTAAAAGGGAAGAAATTCTAAAAGCAATACAATATAATAAAGTTTGCTTGTTAAAGCCTTAAAGCCAAGTGCATTTTAGCCCAAATCCAGGTCAAAATGCACCTCTCCAGTGTGATACATTGCCTTTATAATCAGAAAATACAGTAAATGACTACAGAGATTATCCACTTCCTACAAAGTAACTTAGCATTATTGAGCAGCTTTCTGTCTGGGATGGCCTGAATTTTACCGTAATGGTTTGTGTACATTGCTTTGCTTAGTTACAAGGGTGTATGTGCATCATTTAATTTTATGTGGAGGTTTTTGGACATAAATTCTATTACAGAAGTAGGGTAAGTGGAATACTGCAAAGTGCCCAAAGGCTAAGTGTTAGCTGAATAGGTTTCAAAAGAAAATATACATTTATGCCACTTGAGGCACATGGTCTACATGGTGTCACCCTTACATCTTCCTCAGAAGTATTCTACTCCTGTTGGGATAATTTACTTTTTAAGCTTGACATCAAGCCTGTGAAAAGCTAACAATGCTAGTTTCCCTCCTAAATATAGCACCATTGATATATTCATCCCACTATTAAGGTTGTTTGGTGGTTTCCAAGTTAGGGCAGTCTCTGTAACTCTAGCTAGTGTGCACACAAGTGTGTTAGGGTTGTTACAGACTGCTCTGCCTTCCTAAAGGTTTCTCAAAGAGGAGATCTTGCACTCCTTTTTAGAAGCATCTTCTAAGCATCATGACACTGCTTTCTTGGCAGCATGTAATATTGTCATGAAACCATGTTTTGGCTCATGCCACAAAATGGAGTCAATGAGTCAAGAGTCATGGGAACAATGGTGAAGGAGCTTTGTTAGCAAACCAACTTGCTGGAAGATGGACAGTTCTCACCTTTCCACAACCATGCTCCCAAAAGGGAAAGCACAAAAGAAGATGTAATCAAATTGGAAACATAAGTAGCAAAGTTAACTACAACATCAAGCAGAAGGTATTGTGGCTAAGCTAAGTACTGCTTAGCTTCTGGAATGACTCACCTGCATTGCTGTTATATTCGTGTCTGTGGGGCGCTGCCTGCACATTCTTCATTACAAGATGGCGCTGACATCCGGCTGGAGTTAGCAGTAAACAAGTCATGTGCGCACGTGCTGGGTAACTTTCCACTCCTTGAGCTCTGCCTCTCCCGTGGCGTCATATGGCCTGATGAGTTTCAACCAATCAGGGGGCTCCACGTCCAAGGCGAGGACTGATTCCTATATAAGGGGAAGGACTAGATAATTCGTGGTCTTCACTTCTACTTGATGTAAGCTTATGCTCTGCCTCTCGAGAGCATTAAAGCTATACCGCAGAAGAATCCTATTTTGTGTGCCGCGTCGTTCTTGCTGGCGAGACGGTTGCGCGGGACACGTGTCCACAGTTCCAGAACAGGCTGTTCATCTCCAATTCAAAACATTCGAGGAAGTGTGTCCTTACAGGTAAAGATTCTCTAACCAAAGTTCACTTTCTGGCAGATTTTCCCGGTGTGGGGTCCCTGACTGCATATCCTTGAAATCATCTTCCGCTTCCAAAATTAGGCTCACAGTTTTTCAAGAAGAAAAAATAACATGAAAAACCTTCTCCGGGGATATACCCAGTAGATGAAATACATTAGCCATATAAAGATTCTCCAGATTGTTGAAATTTAGTTGTTCAAGTAGAATAAAAGCAAGACTTGGTAGAAAAGATAGTATAATTGAAGTTTGAAAGGTACCTTTGAAATAAGCAGCTCTCCATTTTTATCCCCACAGTTCTTTTAGACAGAAAAAAATCTGGGTTAGAGTTTTTGACTGGGATAGCAACCCCATTTCTCCACTTGATTTTATGTCTCTCTACTGGAGGTAAACTCCATAAGTGCTCTCTCTCTCCACTCTAAGGTGTTTTATCCAAGGTCCTTCCCTTTCAGTTCTGAGATTTTCATGGGAAAAGGAGGTCCAATGCCAGGGACAAACTGGGATCCAGCCCTAAGGCTTGACACTATTTCTGATGCTGTGGTGTGCTTACAGACAGGAGCCTAGCATAGCAGCCCTCCAAGAAGCCCAACAAGCAGCTGAAATACTTAGATGGAGATACTTATATGTAAACAAAAGGCAGAAGCCGGGGACCCCTGTGGTTGAATTAAGGAAAAGCTGGAAGATGATGAGGAGAAGAGCAAGCCTAGAGGAAGACCAGAAGTCTCAACTAACCTGGATCCCAGAGACATCCCTTGACACTGAGCCACCAAGCCGGCATGGCATCATACACCAGCTGATATGAGGCCCCTACCACAAGTACAGTAGAGGACTACCTGGCCTATCCTCCGTGAGAGAAGACACATCAAACCCTCAAGAGACTTGACGAAGTCGGGAGGACTGGTTAGGTGGGGAAGGGGATGGGGACATCCTCTTGGAGACATGGCAGGAGGTAGGGGATGAGGAACAGTCAGAGGGTGGACTATGGTGGGCGAGGGATAATGACTGGATTGTTTAAAAAAAGATTCAAGAATAATAATACTTTAAAAAGTAAAAAAAAAAAATTAAAAATGAGTAGCACTTGAGATGCTCTGCTTGGCCACCACAACAGAAGAAACAGGTTCCTCGGTGGCAGAAGATAGTATTGGTAGGAAAGCCTTTAGAAACTCATATCAAAGACAGTAGGATGGCACCTTGCTACCCCCAAGACTCTCAGAGTGACTATCAGACTCTTGGATATACATACTTTGATGTCCAGTTGCTGAAGTCAGTTTGTCATACATGGAAGTTTGACCAGGTACTATATCATATTGCCAAAGGGCAGGCAAGTTCCCTCTAAGCTGTCTTATTGGGTTTTGATGACAGAAAGGAAGGAAGAAAATTCAAAACATCAA